>NW_021319083.1:10783884-10786529 GCF_001605985.2 Dendrobium catenatum | reverse complement strand
AGAACATGAATGGGAGAGTGGCTCCCAAACAAGTGAAGCACCAACAACTTGAATGAGATAGTGGCTCCCAATCAAGTGAATAAAAATAACAATTTGAATGGGAGAGTGGCTCCCAAACAAGCAAACAAAACAAACTACTTGAATGGGAGAGTGGCTCCCAAACAAGTGAACAAAATAAACTACTTGAATGGGAGAGTGGCTCCCAAACAAGTGATGGCGGCATAAAGATATCAAAAGAGAAATGCACGCCAAACGGTTATTTTTAAGCAAGACAACAATAGCTCAAAACAACCAAGATTCCAAAGAAAAATGAGAGTGCAATCAAATAAGACTCAACTCAAACAAGCTTAACTTCCCCCTAAACAAAACTCCAATCGACAAAAGAGAACAAACCCCCATAACGCAACCCAAAATAGTCCTCTTACTTGAAACCCAAAAAAAAATGATCTTACTACTCACTAATCCAAAACCATCTAGGAAACAAGTGCAAGCAAGAAGAAAGACAATTGCCCACATAAACAAGATCATTCACTTCAAACAAACAAAGACACAAAAGAATCTTTCAACCCAAAGCCAATTGTAAGGCCATGAATCCCCCAAAAGACTTATAAAACTTTTCCAATGAGACCACACATAAAGCCCTACATGAACGACCTACTAAAACCTTCCCAACACAAAACAAGACAATTCAAGTGCTTTTCTATTATATTTGGAGTGGGGTAGAACAATTAAAATTTTCTAATAAGAAAATTTCATAAAACTCCTCCGTCGTAAAACATTCACAAAACTCATTAAAACTTTCTAATACGAAACGAATCTAAAACCAATCACCAATCATCTTAACGTAAACAAATCAAAGTCTTTTCAAACATAAGACACATCAAAACTCTTCTCGACACAACAAGATCATATTCATTCCAAATATAAAACAAAGCCATCCGTCTTTCAAATACAAGACCATTCGCAAAACTTTTCAACATAAAGTAGGTCATAAGATTTTCGCATAAGACAAATCGTTGATTTTTTCTTATCTCAAAGCATAAGTAGTGAAATAAGTAACAGAAAGAGAGATAAGCTAATAAAGAGAAAAGAGATAAGGTTAGATGTGAAAAGAGACTCAATGCATATTTGCCAAAGTTTTGTCTTCCCAACAATCATCCGACAAACCCACAATATTCAACTTTCCAACATGAAAATACCCTACAATCACCCTTTATAAAATGTAACACCAAACAGTCCAAATAATTTTTCTCCAAATCTCTTAACACCAAGTAATATACATTTTTGAAAAATTATAAATAGAGCTTCAGACTCATAACAAATCATCTCTTATAATTCATCACAAGCACTCAAACTCTTAGATATAAAACATTTCATATAACTCCTCAATTATAAAGCAACTTGTGGAACTCTCCACACAAAACAAGTCACCCAAATATTTTTTACAAGTTTACTCATGGAGCTTCCCAACAAAAATAGTTCGCAGAGCTTTTGTAGTGTTTCCAACAATAGAATAACTCATGAAACTTTTTCAACATAAGACATGAATATATGTATACATCAAACATATACCAACTCTTGAAGTCTTTTCCAATATGAAGCAAACCCCACATGCCACATGCTAGCAAATACTTAAGGGAAATTTATAAACATACATAAATCAGAGAATATTTCATACATTGGGTCTTCTTTTCAACACAATGAACTATGATATTCATAACAATGATTTTGCCAAGAGTTTAAGATTGATAATGAAAGCAAACTCACCTTTATGACGAAAGCAAACTCATATAAATTTCATTCAGGCATCTTTCATACGATTCCAAAGAAACAATCATGCTTGGATATCCACACAGAGAATCAAATTTAAACTATTCCTGCAAGGGATCCAACTCAAACATGCCTATCTAGAGCTTACTGTAAGAGAAAACTGCAACAATAAGGCAACCAAGATTCTCATCGAGGAACATGAATACAATATCAAGACATAATCCACACACATATTTAATTGTGATATATGCTTCCAGACCAAGTACGTAACGACGAGAAGTGTCATAAAAAAAATTCAAACTCCACACTTGATCCCAATACAATAATGATTTTAGTTTACAATAGAGATGAGTGTGTTATAAACTAGGAATTTCCATCGTTTCACTGATTCATGTAAAATTATTCAATCTACCAACCAGCAAGCAAATTATGTTGGGGATTTCATCTCCAAAATATATAAATCATGCCCTCAAGTATGTATTCAAATATTTGGATCATGGTGAGATCTATTCAATAAATCCTATCCAACATCGCGACGAAGAGCAAGAGAGATGATGTCAAACCTTTATGTCAAATTCCCCTAGACATAGCATTAGACAACATTTGATCGGAATCAACCAACACATTTATCAACTTCGGAAATCACAAATGCTCAGGAAAGCTACAAATATGCATTTTTCAGGTTTTATTTGCACCTCCCTAGATACAAGTTTAGAAGATTTCATGAGAATAATACAATTATATAAATCCTTAATATAAGCTAAACAACTGTGGTTTCCTCTTAGCGACATTTCATCGAATGGCTAATAGGCGATGCTTGCAAGATTCTCATGAAATAGGCTACAGTAGAGATCATCACCTTACAATCACAAAAT
>NW_021319083.1:10778588-10783784 GCF_001605985.2 Dendrobium catenatum | reverse complement strand
TCTATAATTTTCCTAAATTCCTAAATTTTTTTCTTATTTTTTGTCCTTATGTGTCTCTAGGTTGTATGGTTTCATAAATCAATGTCACTAACCCTTTACAGATATGCACAATCAATCAATCATATGATGCAACAAGTGCCATATGACTAAGTGCATAGGAAGAGGTGAAGATTTCAAATGTTTCCGTTAACCCCTAACACATGCATTTGAAAACTCGCCCACAAAACAATTCCCCACTTTATTAACATAGAGATGTTATAATAAGATGGGCCCTTACCATAGCACCTAAGGTCAAATCCAAATTCAAGCTAAAATGACTAATTGATGAATGTGAAAATTGGAATAAAGAGTTACATGGAAATGATCTAAAGCTTGCATTTGATTTAGTTAATGTAACCCACATGTAGTCAAGCTTTGGTTTAAATTCCAATGAAGAAATGATTGGATGATTAGACATCAAACTCAAAGCATAATGATTTTTTAAAAATGCAAAGTTAACTATAGTTAGTTATGGCTTAAGCCAATATAAAATAATCAACTAGCTTCAAAATAACGATTAAAAACTTTTGAAAAATTTACTATATATAGGATATATCATGAGAACTAATGCAGTCAAATTTCAATTCAAAATAATACATATTAATGTAGTAATTAGAGAAATATGAAAAATCAAATTACTGGAATTATTCTCAAAATATCCATAATTAAAATTCAATCTTATTTCTGGTTTACATTATGTATTTGTAGTAATGAGTCATTGCTGGTTTTATATTATGACTATTGTATATATCATTTTAGGCTTAGACCAATGTGTAAATATTGAACGTATTTATGTTTTTCACTATTTATATTAATAAAATGAAATTAATAAGATATGGTTGATGTTTATGATATAAAAAGATTGAATTCTTACAAATTTAAATGTTGGGGCTTCATAGAAACCATCACACAACATTCCTAGTTGTGTAATACTTGTCATCCTCTGTAAATTGTCACTAGTCTACCCTCATTATTATTTGGTGCTTAGTATCACTAATGCCCATTTCCACTCGACATCATAGTTACATAACACTTTTCATTGCTCAACAAACATCACCACTCAACCTTCATTATCCAAACGCCCAACATTACTCAAAATCCCCGATTATATGATGTATGTCATTGCATGATGATCATTACTGCTTGAAATTCATTATTGCACTGTGTTACACTACTTAATAGTCATTAGATGTTCTTTGCCCCACAATGCACATACCACTTAATTTCTATAATCACGTGCTCTTTGTCCATTGATGCCTCTCATTGCTCAACATATATAGTCACTTTATGCTTATTGTGGCTCAAAATTCATAGTTCTCTCATGCCTATTGGCTAGGCATGTTAAAAAAGCTATTTAACTGGATAATCAGCTCATACTTGACTAATTTTTATAAGCTTATTTATTTAATGAGCTAAACATTATAAGGTTTTGCTCAATCATGCCCTATCCAATGATGACTTGACTACACACATATACATATAAACACTCATATTCATACAATTATATTTATATACACATCGTGATATCTATATTTTATAATTTAAACATAATTTTTAAGTAGACTTTAGGTTCATAAGCAGCTAGTGTTTGATTTGATAAGTTAATAATTCAAACAAACATAAAAAAACGGATCATTTTGTTAATGTTGTCAAGTCAAACATCACTCATGTTCTATAAATTTGTCTTGTTTAAACCATTATCATACCCCTGATGTCCATTGTTGCTCATATTATTAGTTTGGTAACATTTATCATCCTCTAATGTTTTTCATTTCTCAACATCTACAATCACATGATGTATGCCATTCCTCAACACCCAACATTGATGTACATAGTCATTTACGACTCATCGCTACTTGATGTCCACGATTGCTAAGTGTACATTATTCCCCAATCTGATCATTGCCCAACATCCATCTTCTTTCTACATTGATCTTCATCCAACTTTCATAATTTTTTTGATGTGCACTGTCCCTTGACACCCATCGTTGCTCAAAATTCATCAATTGTCCTACAATCATCAGCAAACAATCTGAATATGAGCAATGTTTACTATATATCGTCACCACGTCACATACCAACTCCCAATTTCTTAGCCTCCTCCCATTATATCTATAAATGATCGCATCAATTTTCCTTGATCACTCACTAACCTTCAAATTTCCTATCACTAATCCTTTCTTGAGAGTAATTTATCAAAACCCCTCATTTAAACATTTATACATCGCCTATTTTTTCTATATTGTTTCTCTAATTAGCGCGGATATCATTTGTAGTTAATAAGATCAAATATCTTTTGCTACTAGCTAGATTTTTCACACCCATGTATTTATGATGAATTTATATATATAGAAAGTTTATTAATCAATATTAAAATTAGAATTATTCGAGCAGATCAAAATCAAATTAAAGCTTCATTTGAGTGACTTTCTTACTGCTTCTTAAAGCAATTTTTTAGCATAAAAATTAAAATAATTGTTATAGAAACGGTAAAAAAGTCATCCCAAACGAAGCCCAAATTTTGACTTCAATAAAATTTAAATTTTTTGTAAGTAATATTTAGATTAATTAAGATAAATTTGCATATATATTATATATGTAAGACTCAAATTTAAAAGACCTTTTAATTGATAGTCAAGTAAATTGTGAACCTGTTGCCAGTGAGTAGCCTCGCTAGGTTCCGCCGGTTGGGAACCCCCATCCCGGATTCGAATCTCTTCTACTATGGTGTCACCTCTTTAGTTGGGCAAAATAAGTATGGGCCTGATGCTGGTGGATAGTCTCACTAAGTTCCACCAAAAGATTAATTATGCCGTAAAACACTTCCTTCAAAATGACAGCAATTAGATACACCCATAAAAAAAAATGACAGTCAAAGCCCCCAAATTAAACAGACCGAGATGAGCGCTGTTAAAATTTAAATAGAAACAAATATAGGCAATTTACGATCGAAGTTGACTTGGATTGTATTAAGCGACTTTGACACCAATGCTCATGCCTCCCTGCGATTGCCAAGTTTGTGGTCGAGAAGGATAGGACGTCTCGAACCAAGCAAGCAGAAGACACAAAAATACCGAATCTTCCCCTCCGTCATCTCCCTCTTTCCCTTATCTGCCTGCGGGAGATTTCTATCACTGAGAAACAAGTGAAAGCGAGAGAGAGAAGGGATTACAGGAGCGAGAGTCGAAGATGGGGATACTGGAGGAAGCTCACAATGTGCGGGTGGTGGGGAACGGCGAGAAGGTTGTCGTCTTGGCCCATGGGTTCGGAACTGATCAGTCTGTGTGGAAGCACCTGTTGCCTCACCTTATCGAGGGCTATCGCGTGGTGCTCTTCGACAACATGGGCGCTGGGCCGACCAACCCCGACTACTTCGACTTCGAGCGCTACTCTACAATTGAAGGCTACGTGTTGGACCTCCTCGCTATCATGGAGGAGCTCCGAATCAAATCCTGTGTCTTCGTCGGACACTCCGTCTCCTCCATGATCGGAGCCATCGCCTCCATCTCCCGACCTGACCTCTTTGAGAAGATCGTCATGTTGGGCGCTTCACCCAGGTAAGGCGACTTTAACCTGCTCGATGTTTTGACCCTGATAGATTTTTGCTTCTGTTGATCGATAAAATAGCAGTAGATTTCATCCATTGGTGCGTGTCGAATTGATTGCTTGCAGTACTT
The DNA here is from genome assembly GCF_001605985.2 of Dendrobium catenatum. Lineage (NCBI taxonomy): Eukaryota > Viridiplantae > Streptophyta > Magnoliopsida > Asparagales > Orchidaceae > Dendrobium > Dendrobium catenatum. The sequence goes on along the minus strand of NW_021319083.1, from coordinate 10,780,068 downwards.
GGACCAAAAAGTGGGTAAGAATTCGACTGTTGGTTAAAGCGATTGAGAAACTAATCATTTTTACTTTGTTGTTCTACTTTTCTATTTGAGTTTATATTTACTTGGATCTGTTACATGGGTAGATTTTCTCTTTTTCTTTGTTTTGTTTATTTTTTTTTTTTGTTACTGTACGATTGATTGTCGTTGGGTTTATATAGGTTAAATTTCGGTTTGTTGTAAAATTGTTGATGCTTGTCGCTTTGGTTCATGGTTTAGGAATTTAGGGCACGAGGCCCTTTCTCGCAATTAGGTTGGATTAATTGGAAATTTTATGAAACTCCTATTCTTAATTTCTGGATTAGATTAAATATAAATAGTTAGGAGATTTTTTTTGTTACAAGTTGGATTTAATCAAATTAGTATAGTAAATTTTAAAAACTCATTCGTAACCTTAAAATCTGAAAATTATTTGACATAATAACTACTAAGTATTATTAAATCCTGCTAAACTATTTGATTATTTATTTTTTTAGTTTAAATTTATGAGAAAGAAATTCATAAATTCACAAAATTATAGAAATTCTATGTAAACTGTGAGATTTGATAAATTTTAATTTAACTGAGCTATCAAAATATTAGATTTATTTTCTTAAAATGCTATTGAAAATGATCAAGATAAATTTTTCTTAAATCCTACATAATAAATAGGATACAAAACAGTTCCTTAATGTTAAGTGATGCAAAACATATCTCTTATCCTCACTTTTCTGCATCTCTTTGCATCTATTTCTATTAGCAGCCGGGTTACATGGGTTAAGAAACAGAGAGAGGGTTGTAGAAGCTCTAATATGAGCAATATCGTAATATGATGTGAAATACTGTTATGTGTGGAATTTGATTGTGTTGATCAATCATATTGTTATGCTGTTTCGGACCTCAAAATTTGTCGTTTACACTTGGGGGTGTGGGGGGTTTACCCTGGTTTCATTCAAAAAAAATTTAAAGTACAACACCTTGTCGTTGTGTTCCCGAGTGCTCCAACGGCAAACGACAGAGAGCAGAGCACCACATCGATCGAGATATGGCACCGCAGCGATCAAGACAGAGACTGAGCGCTGAAGCGCCGAGTTTTTGAGCGCTGCAGTATTGTCAAACAGAGACTGGGCGCTGCAACACCCCAAACTGGCACTGCAACGTTGCGTTGGGCGCTGCGAGACAAACTGAACAATTATTTTTCTCATTTTTCTCAAGGGTTGCGTTCCTTGGGGGTTATAAATTACTTTCTCTTGTATTTTCTATGCATGTAGACATTGAGAATAGTGCATGTGAAGAAAGGAAAGGAAAAAAATGAGAGAGAAGAGTGATATGTACTTATTTCTCCCAATTTTCATAGTGGATTTCTTAGTGTGGTGTAGCTTCGTAGTTTTTTTTCCCTATTTTGATTTTTTCCACATTTTTTCCACATTATTAGTTTTGGACTTTAAGATAAAGGGGCATAAAA
>NW_021319083.1:10530631-10778488 GCF_001605985.2 Dendrobium catenatum | reverse complement strand
CCCTCTCCCTCTCTTTTTTCTCCCTCAATCTCTCTCTTCCTATCTTGCTTTAACTCAAAGTCACAATCAACAAAATTGATCTACCATAAACTAAAATAACACTTAATAAAAAAAATTTAGATCTAACAAAATGATTTCAATATTACAACTTTGCTTACTACCTAAATCATCCAAAATATCTCTAACACTTTCAAATGTGTAGTGAGAACAAATAATTAAAGAAAAAACATAAAAAATAACCTTAAAATAGAAATCAGACGGTTTGGGGTCGGACTAGGTCGGCGGTCGGATTGGGGTCAGCGGTCGGAGTAGATTCGTCGGTGGCGGTTGGACTAGCGGAGGCAAGCGTAGGCGACGGCAGAGCGACCGAGAGAGAGAAGGAAAGAGTAAAAATGAAATGCGAGGCACGGGTCTGGTCGTATTAGGGCTTCTACCGGCGGCTTTCCGGCGATCTGGACCGCTGGTAAAAAATCACTTATCAACGACGGTCCAAGCCGCCAGTAAACCGCCGGTTCATATTGATGTCCGGCGGTTTAACGTCGGTTTAGGGACCGCCAATAGTACCGGCGGCTTAATGTAGCAAAATCATCGGTTAGGCCGCCGTTAAAAGCTGGCGGTCACACCGCCGGCTATGCCGCCGGTCCATGAACCGCCGGTTAGAACCGCCGGTAATGGGCATTTTTCCTGTAGTGTATGATTGAAAGTATTATTATATTAATGTGATATTACTGTGTGTGTGTGAAAGATAAGTAAAGACTAGTTGAACTGTTGGTTGGAGACTGATTGACCTGTACAGGATGGTGGGCCGACGGGCTTTCCTTTAAATATGGTTTGGTGTTATCCTCTGCTGATCACGTGATTGCTGATTGAAGTTATAAGGAGATGATTACTGTGCCGATGAGAAAAGAGTGACGACTCTGTTTACTAAGCCGACGGATATAAAGAAACTGATACTGGTTCAAGACTAAAAATACTATAATAGCCATAGCTTTTACTTGTTGAGTATGATTACTACATTGAATTGCATGTTTTAAAGCATTGTTCTTATCGTTATTGTACATATTTATTGATATTGTATGGATTTATTGTTACTGCATGATTTTACTATTATAGAATTATTGTTCATGACACTGGATTATTACTGATTCTGATACAGGTACTGATACTACTAATTCACTATACTGACATTATGCATGTGATATACTGAGCAAGTGACATGTGATTCACTGAACATGTGATATAGATTTCTGGATTGCATGTGATACACTGAGCACTGATATTGAATAACTTGAATTGCAAGTGTACGTTTTGATATGATTTTACTACATTAGTTTGATTTCAACAGTTACGAACGATAGTATTAATTTGACATTTTATACCAACTGATATTATTGAATTGATGATTCCTCTGTATATGATTGATACTATTGATACGATGATTTATTGATTGATTTGATTGATATTACTGATATGAGGATTTATTTAATGATTTGACTGATATTTTAGATATGATAATTTCCCTACTGAATTAACTAATGTTATAGATACGATGACTACTATTGAGATTTGACGCACGTATTGGTTCATTGAACTTTATGGATTTTTCTATTATTGACTGATTCTATCATTGATGATTGTGGATTTAACTGTTTCTGTATTGACTATCATTTTTGTACTGATTACTATTTATGCATTAATTTTTGTTCAGCATTGACTCAATGATTATGTGTAAGTGATAGCTATGATTTGACTGATTGACATGCATATTACTTCTGTACCGTGCTTTGATTTCAATTATAGATTTTTGGTGTCATGCTGGACTTTTTAAGCTCATTATATGTGGTTAATGATTTTCAGGTCATGGCAATGGAGCAGGAGTGTGAGATTGATCAGGAATATTCATATTTTTGTTCTTTTGTCATAGCTATTCTTTTTGTACTAAAGACTAGTTGGATTAGTAATTTTGTTGAAGTTCTTGAGTAATATAAATGAACTTTTGGGTAATAAATATAAATATTTACATGATGTTTAAATTATAGATTTTTTTAGATTGTTTGTCATTGATATATGACTATAGATAGATCTGGTAGTTGATTGACTTAAAGGATTAACTAAATAATTCTTTTAAGTTAAATCTTATGGTGTCACATATAGGATGATCGATCGATCGTATTGGATGATATTTAATGATATAATTGAATTTTTAGGATTTTTGAAGCCTTCTATTTAAGCTTTATCTAAAAACATTATAAGTGTCTTTGGCAGCCATTATGTCTTTGTTCTTCTGAAAAAAAAACTTGAATATAGAACTTAAAAGAGAGAGAGGAAATGATGGAGTTTAAGAGGGAGAAGATCCTTAGAGGGGTTTTCAATGAAGTGTGTAGGAGATTTCACACGGTTTCTCCGGCAAGCTTGCACTTTAGTACCATTGGATTTAAGGTTTTTCTTGAGGAATTTTTTGGGATTTCTTTGGTGTCAAATGATCCCTATACTTCACCGCACTGGGGAAGGTGAAAGAGATTCGTGGTTCTCTGCAATCTCTTGGAGGGAGAAAAAAGAGTTAATGTTCTCTGCCTGTGAAACAAGTTTTGGTCCTCTACTGCAACGGGTTGGTGGAAAAATTTTATAAGGGCTTCTCCATCTTACTGTGTGGGCAAAAGGAGAGAAATTAAAAGATTTTAGTGTAATACCCTGAGGGTTCTTTCGGGGAGTGGATATAGGTTAGGTTGGACCGAACCATTATAGATCTGGTGTTTTCTTTTTAATTTTATTTTTTTCGCACTTTATTTTCTAAATTTATTTTTTGATATAATTATTTAGTTAAAAATATGTGATTGATATTACGTTGTATTGATTTTTTTTTTTAGATATTGAAAAAACTTTAAGAAGATAATTTTTCTTTTTTTTGAAAGAAAATTTTTAACACATCCAATTCATCAACTCTCTTGGTTAACATCGGGACTAATTCTTAAGGGTTTAACACTCCTCGTGAACTTTCAAGTTGTATCAGAGCGAGATTCAAAAATAGAGTTATAAAAAACCTTTGGAAAAATGATCAATGGCTAATTTTAGAGATTGTAATATTATGAAACGATATTTAACTATGCAACCACCTTTATTTAAAAATATTTCTTTTAATTTTTAGAAAATTTGTATGTCTACTTTGTTGAAATCAATTGATTATCGAATATTATATATGATTAAAACTAATTATTCCATATAATCATAGAATTGAACTTTTAAAATTAAATCATTTTTATCATTCTATATTTCTTCTATCTCATAGGAATCTTTCACAAGCTGATGAATCCACATTATAATTTTCTTAATTAAGCTGTTTATTTACTGAATAGAGTATAATAGAATTAAATACTTAATTGAATGTTAAATGCTTGAATTATTTTTTATGTGCTTTGAATTCTTAAGATTGTATGTTGAAATCCACATGCACTACTGATATGAAAATTTAGGATAAATTATTCACTATATTTGAAGGTACTAATGAAGTCAAGCATTTCAGGTTGAATATTTTAATATATAATTATCAATACTTTTGCATGAAATTTTATGAGACTAATTTAGACATGTATATTATATTTACTCAAAGAAGAACATCATTACATGCCTTAGGTAAAGAAAATTCAAATTTTAAAAAGTCAATAAAATTCTTCATTGTCTACTTGCAAAGTTTTATGCCAAAGTCGTTGATATTTGTGAATCAAAAAATTTGAATGAATATTATATTGATAATTTGATTGGCTTAGTCATTGCATACGAGCAAAGCTTAGGTAAAAGATTCTTTGATGCAGGTGAAATAATAGTGCTAAAAGGTGAAAAGATGGATTAGAATAGCTTAGTAGATAATGAGAGCAAGGAGATAGCCTCAATAACAAGTGAATTTGAAAAACTACTAAAGCATAAACATCATCATCAACAAAAGTAAAACAAATGTAAAATTGATAATAATGCTAAGATTTCTTCTAATATTATTTATTTATGGTGTAAGAAATGCAGACATATAAAAAATGAATGCATTAATTTATAAACTCTTAGAGCAGAGAAAAATTATAAAAACTAAGTAAATTACAATAAGAGCAAATGATAAAAAGTAAAAAATCTCTGAGTCATAACTAGTTTCTGAATCATCAGACAAAGAGTAATATGATGAGGTATAAAGTTTGTTTGTGTGCTTATATGTTATAGTGAATGAATGCGTATATGTTTTTTATTTTGTTTTATTTATTTTAAATACTTTCTGTGTTATTTTTGATGTTTTTGTTTGCAATTATTTAATTTTATTTTTTATTTATATTTTTTTTGTGATTTATCTCTGATTAACAAACTTAAATCATATTTCATATTATATTTACATAAGAGAATCAATTTAATTCTCTTAAATTTTTACCTAAAAATTTTAAATAAGTGATGATTGACTTTTCTAAATTATTAAAGGAAGAAAATTCATGATTATATTTTTCCTTCTCATTTCCTTAATCTATTGCACTTTTGAATTAAAAGCTTTATCAATTTAAGAATTGAACTTTTAAAATTAAATCATTTTTATCATTCTATTTTTCTTCTATCTCATAGGAATCTTTCACAAACTGATGAATCCATATTATAATTTTCTTAATTAAGTTGTTTATTTTTAGATCAGATTTATTTTGAGTCTTTAAAGATTAACAAAGAAAGTAAAATTATAAAAATGAAAAGAGGCGTAAAGTGACCCCAAAGATAAAAAGATGTATAATGTATGCCAAAATTAAAAAGATACACAAAAGTGTATCAAAAAAATAAAAGATAAATAAGCATGCAAAAAATTGATAAATAGACACAAAATGATCCCACAATAAGTTAACTTACATTTCTTATATTTTTAAATCTTAAAAAAATCATGTGTCTAATGATACTTTCAATACTTGAGATTAAAAATCATGATTCATGACTGATTATTTTTTTATTGATATTCTATTAGATATATTTTATATAAGAAGATTGAAAAATACATGTTTTCTTCTCTTTTTTTTTGAATTAGATTTTTTATTTAAAAAGAATTTTAACCTAATAGGAGCCTGCGCTAGGGTAGATTAAATTCAAAATTCTAATATTTCTGGTAATTAGTGCAGTCAATTTATTTCTTACTAAGCTTTTGAATAAAATGAAGAGGTAACATTCTCATTCCAAAAAAGAATTATTGAAATAAAGTAATTGTTCTTAAATATCACTACCACCTCCATCTAATCATGGACGACTTGATCTCTTGTGTTTGTGTCATTTTTATTTGTTTCTTTTTCTGTGTTGTCTTCTTTTTTATAATATTAAAGGAGATAATGCATTTATTTGGTTGCATTTGTTTATCTATTATTTTAATCTATTTTTCTGTTACTTAGTTTTTTAATTTCATTTGTCTTAAATTTAAAAAAAAAAAATTATTTTCCTTAGTTTTAATATAATTATCTTAGTGAGAGGGAAATTAAAAGAAAATACTTTTAATTTTGCAAATTCATCCAATAATGTTTGTCACCATAAAAAGGGTGAGATTATTACAACTCATGCTCACGAGTTTATTTTTTTAATGATAATAAATATTATAAATCACACCCTATTATCTACCTGTATTTGTAATATATTTTTATTTGTGTGTGTACTAACATTTTAGAATGTCATATACTATCCAACGAAGATTTAAGGCTCAAAATTAGGTAGAATAGGTTATATTGTAAAGATTTTTAATATTCACTATTGTATTTTTGATTTATTGAGTCAAATCTCATAAGGGTGTATGCTAGCTTGGTGAACATGCACACACATACTAAGGGGGAGTGAGATATAGTCAAAATCAGAAGTTTAATTTTTGAACTAATAGTATTGTATAATTAGCTCATATAACTAATTGTAATGGAAGATCAGTTATGATATTGCAAAATTACCGTAAGTCATAGTTTAGGAAAAATTTTGAATTTCATATTTTATTCAAATTATCTAGGACGATGTACATCATACTAGATGATCTGTAAAACTCGTACCTAAATTAATCATGTAATTAATCAATTGAATCTATTAAATTTTGATCTTATGATGGTAATGTACTAACTGGATCGTATTGTATGATCAAGAGAGATAATTTTGGTTGTCCCATTTTTCATTCAGGATGAATTGCATTTCAGTTGAACTACTAATTGCGGACAATCTCATAATTATACCGAACAATCTGTTCAAATACTTAAACTGATTGTATAGGGAAAAGTTGACAGTACTAGCTAAAAGGGTTATTTTGAACTAATTGTATTAGACGATCTATCGATCGTACTAGACGATCTTTGACAACAAATTAAATTTTAGGATTTTTTAAGCCCTCTATTTAAGCTTTCTCCAAAGACATTGTGAGTATCTTTGGCAGCCATGTGTCTTCATTCTTTTAGAGAAAACTTGAAGAGAGAACTTGAAAGGGATAAAGGAAAGGGGAGAGCTAGAGAGGGAGAAGATATTTGGAGGGGGTTTCAAGGAAGTGTGGAGGGGATTTCACATGGTTGCTTTAGCAAGCCTGCACCTTTGTACTATTGTTTTCAATGTTTATCTTGAGGGAAGTTTTTGGATGAAGAAGAACTCTTTCGTGTCAAAGAACCCAGCTACTCCGTCACACCGGAGAAGGCGAAAGGGATTCGTGGTTCTTTGTCATCTCCTGGAGGGAGAAAAAAAGTACATATTCTCTACTTGTGAAATGAGTTTCGGTCCTTTGCCGCAATGGGTTGGTGGAAAGATTTTATAAATGCTTCTCCGCCTTACTTTAGGGGCAAAAAAGAGACACTAAAAGGTTTTAGTGCAATACCCGTAGGGTGTCTATGGGAAGTGGACATATGTTAGGTTGGGCCGAATCACTATAAATATGGTGTATTCTTTATGATTTTATTTTTTTTGCATTTTATTTTTCGCATTTATTTTTGGATATAACTACTTAGTTGAAAATTTGTTATTGATATTATGTTGTATTGATTATTTATTTTCAAATATTAAAAAGCTTTAAGAAAGGAAATTTCTTTTTGTTGAAAAAATATTTTTTAAATATCCAATTCACCACCTCTTAGTTAGACTCAAGACTAGTTCTTTTAGGGTTTAATACCCCTTATGATTTGGTTTAACACCCCTTAAGATTTTTTACAATTTAGTAGCAAAATTTGATGGGCAATCAAAACTGGATAGACATTTAAAACTTATTCAATTTGCAACCAATTACAACTTGATTTACAATTAAAAATTAAAATTGTGCTAAAAACACTAGCAGTAAAAATGATTCGGGTGGAGCTCGAGTCATTCTAACTTGAGCTTCGCTCATCGGTCGGATCATGAGCTCGAACTTGAGCATAAATGGCTTGCTCAAGCTTGGCTCATGGCATGGATGCAAGTTCACAACTAACTTGTAAGGGGCAAGGCTCTCTTTATATTATGATCCCATTTTCACATCTACGATTCCATCAGACTATGCACCGAGCTTTTGCTTTTCAACCCATGCTGATGCTTCCGCACCCATGTTGTTGTTTCTGCATCCATGCTTTTGTGGTTTCACCTTCTGCACTAGAGCTGCTCCACGAGTAATCAAGTCGAGCTTCATCTCAATCGTACTCGAACTCAAAACTCGATAAACTCGGCTCACAAGCTCGTTAACAAGTCAAGCTTGCAAGTTGGCTTAACTCATTTACATCCTTAGAAAACATAATATGAATACTCGATTTAAAAAAAATACTTGAGTTTCTTTTAATGTTAGGTTTTCAATAATTAAATTTTTTTCTATAAAATAAATGATGCATCATGAAAAATTTATCTTGATCAAACACAAATCTTGAGGCAAAATCAAATCGGAAGCATCAAAAATTAAAACTGAGACCATATAAACTCTGATTTCTAGAAACTTATAGTCAAACTGAGCATCTTGAAAGCACGAACCCAACGACATCAAAATCGACCCAATCCAAGACCAAATGAGTCCAAATCAAAGACTCAAAGCACTTTTGGAAGGATTAGACCACAATTTTAGTTATCAAACATTCTCAAATCGTGACATGCTTATAGTCGAATTGAGCAGCTTGATGAGACAAGTCTAACAAGCCTAAGATCATCAAATTTTGATATCATTATGATAGTCAAAGGTCCATTAAATGGTCCATGATTGTAGGAATCAAAGCAGGTTGCCCATCCGAACCACACCCAATTTAACCTTGATCTTCCACTTATTTACAAGTCATGCCACTCAAGAATTTTATAAATAAAACCCCATTTACTCTTGAAAAGAGTGAAAAGAGGGGGGGGGGGAAGCCAAGAGAGAAGAAGAAAGAGAAGGAAGGGAGCTCCAACCGCCTAGCTCCTTTTTGACCACCACCGGGTTCTGTTGCACCATAGCCAGACCACCAAGGGACGCCGGAGTTCTGCTACTCTACTGTCGAACTACCAAGGGACGCTGAAGTTCTATATAATCACCACAAGACTATCAAAGGACGTCGAAGTGCCACCCAAAGTTGGAGTGTTCCCTGACGCTGAAGTGTCATTATCATACCATCGTCTGACATCGGAGTGCAGCCAGACCATCAGCTAACACTAAAGTGCCACTACTAGAACACTGCCAGACGTAAGAGTGTTGCCGGACCATTACTTGATGTTGGAGTAACTTTGGACTTTTGCAAAACTTTCAGTTGATATTTGTAATCTGGTCGTCTTCAGGGATTCAACTCGACCTCTTTCATACAAGTTAACATCAGTACTCTGACATACAACCTCGAAAAGGTCATACATCTTTGGTGGATTCCCTTGACCTCTTCCATACAGGTTAAAGTTATCGAGAAGGGCTTTAACATACAATCTCATATAGGTCATATATCATTGGTGGATTTTCTCGATCTCTTCCATATATGATAACGTCATCGAACACTACTATAACATATAACCTCATATAGGTCAAACATCCTTGGTGGATTCTCTTGACCTCTTCCATATATGTTAACATCATTGAACAGGGCTCTGATCAACCTTGGATAGGTTATACATTCTTAGTGGATTCTCTCGATCTCTTCATATATACTAACATTATCGAGCAAGGCTTTAACATATAATTTCGGATAGGTCATACATCCTTGGTGGATTCTCAATCTCTTTTATATAAGTTAACATCATCGAGCAGGCTCTAACATATAATCTCATATAGGTCATATATCTTTAGTGGATTATCATGACCTCTTCTATATATGTTAATGTCATAAGCAGGGCTCTGATATACAACCTCAGATAGGTCATACATCATTGGTGAATTCTTCAGACCTCTTTCATATATGTTAACGTCATCAAGCAGAACTTTGACATACAACCTCAAATATGTCATACATCCTCAGTGTGTTCTTTGGACCTCTTTCATATATGTTAATATTATCAAGTAGTGCTCTACGTGAATAACATTCTATCTTTAAAGATTTCATGAACGTAAGTTGTTGATAAAATCATCACTTATATGAAGATCTTAACATGCTAAAAAGCCTAAAAAAAGCACGTTATGCAATATATCAAAGCATGTCTCAAAGATGTAATAATAATTTAGCTTTTTTTAAGGGATAAGTTCTTAACTTCATATAAACAATCAATGGAGTTATATAAATTTAATTTCATGTGAATATTTATTCTCATATAATATGAAATAAAAAAGTACATTGACATCATCCATACAAACTACTATCATCAATCAACAAGCAACTTCAAAATAGTCAAATATCCTTGGTGGATTTAAGTGACTTCTTCTCTACTACACACAAGCATCTCCTGCAACTTTGTTTTCAAAGAAAGGATATAACCTTATCATTATTAGGCCTCCACTCATTTAATAGTGTTAATGTGTTTCTAGAATACTGACATATCATATTAATCTTGCCCCTTAACTTAGGGATATTTGATGTTGGTACACTTCAATATGCATACATATTATCTTAGCAAAATGCCACTGGACACCCGACATCATCGGCCCTTCATCTGATATTTGTCGATGGTTTACGACCGGGCAGTGGTGTTAGAGCACTTCAAGCTTAAGAGCTCTCTCTAATCTCTAGCTAAAGACTCATCATCACTAGAGAAGGCCTTCCTCAACTTGCTTTCAATATCACCTCCATCCAAATATGAAGAAGGATCCTTAGAAGCTGTCTAGTAGTTAGCCCATCAATCTTAACTCCGGCCTTGTGTTGTACCAATCGAACTCTCTTCAGGAAACCCCGGGTGAAGCCTTCATGCATGCACTGATTCTCTAGATCCTTTACCTCTACATCATATATATGCTTATGAGCCTCCTAAAGGTGATCCTAGACGATAGTCTTGAAGGTTATATACTTCATAAAATATTTGTTAACTCTTGAAGATTCTAAGCCAAAGAAAGTGGCATCCTTTTCACCTATAAGAGTCCAACATTTTTTTATAGCTTCAAGTACCACTACCTTCTCTCTAGAGATCTTTTGATCCTTTAGAAGCTGTGTGATTGTTGCTTGTGCTTCCATAAGTTTAATCTGGAGTCGATCTATCTGCTGGTTCTTAAGAGAAGTAATAGTCATAATGTTGGGCAATTCAGTTCTACAGTCGATCAATTTCACATATAGTATCTTCACCTCTTCAGCCTTATGGTTGTAATTCCACTTGTACTCTCATTGAAGATATTTCACCTTCACAAATTCATAGTTCCATTCATTTAAGGTATGGGTGAGCTCAATGCGACGTGACAGTTGAAACAAGACAGGAGGGTGCATGAGAGAACATTCCAATTGATGCATAAAAAAGAAGTGTGAAAATTAAAGGAGAAGACGCTACTCAACAAGTTATCAGCTTTGCAACATCCAAGACACTGATGTTTCAACACATCCCTAAGAACATGTAAGTTGGCAGGGGAAGAGTCAGGAGTAACCTGGCTAGTGCTCGTTGAAATTCCCTCCAATTTCTTCTTCTTCAGTAGAGCTTGAGGATCATCACTTTTTTGCATAGAAGGAAGTTTTAGAGATGGGACAGGTGGCTCGTAAACTTTAGAAGACTTTTTCAACATCTTTGCCTCTGACCTCCTAGCTTGAATTGATAGCCCTAATTTGAATAGAAACTCTTCTTCAATATATTTGGTCAAGTAACGAACCTCGAATAAAAGATGTTTGATGTCAGGGATGTTAAAAATCCTCAGGATGTCTTCTTCTTTGGTATGTCAGGGATGTTAAAAATCCTCAGGATGTTAAAACGGGTAGGTCCTTTAGCCTCCCCCATTTCTCTATGAGACTCTAATCATTTTTCACATAGAAAAATACATGGGCCCAGCTATTCAATAGGTTATGGGTATGCATGTCTAACCATTTGAATCTAAATGTTATGCACCTCTATATATAAATAATGAATCAACACATCCGCGAAAGATACTCGGATGTTAGAATGACACGTCAATCTTTGAAGAATGCAATCAACCCCATAGTCACTGACATAGCTTTGTGCAAAATTTGGCCTAAACTTATTCCACTTGTAGAGATATCGATTAGCTCAAGAGGAGGGGGAAACCGCATCCTAGCTCACATATTAGACTAAAAAATGGTCAGATATCCTGGTGAAGGAAGACATACCCGATCCGACTTTTTAGGAACCTTCGCCACAAGGTCACTAGGAAAATGAATTTTTTTTGTAAAAGACGATCAAGGAATTGCTGGTAATGGTGGATGCAACATTATTCAATTTAGCTCCCTTACTTGACCCCCTCTCATCGTCATTCTAGGCAACATGACGTGAATTTTTTTTAGTCATCGGATCTCTCGAAGGATGGCGATTGCCCGTCATAACGTCTATATAGGAAGAGATGAAGAAAGAGGAGAAAATTCCTGCTTAGTTAGGGACCCTAGGGCTGAATAGGGAATACACATCTAAATAGAGCTAGGGGAAAGCCTTAACTTGAGAAAGAAGATGAGAGAGGGGGAGATGCAAATTTTCATACCCCAAAGAGGGGTATTTATAGTTATGTGAGGGAAAGATAAAGAGCAACTTCAAATTAATAAAAATTAATTAACTTTTAGAATTTAAAAGGGCGTAATTAAGTGGAATAATGATGAGAGAGATGATGAGCCACTTAAAATTAATAAAAATTCATTAATTTTTATAATTCAAAAGGGCATCATTAAGTGGCATAATGATGAGAGAGATGAAGACCCACTTTAAATAAATAAAAATTATTTAATTCTTAGAATTTAAAAGGGCATCATTAACTGGAATAAAAATGAGAGAATTCTAAATATTTTTAATAAATAATAATAATAATAATAATAATAATAAATCTTAATAATAAATAATACGATTCATGAGGCTAAATCAAATTGGAAGCTTCAAAAATTAAAATTGAGACCATCCAAACTTTGATATATGCAAACTTACAGTCGAACTGAGCGTCTTGGAAACACGAACTCAACGACACCAAAATCGCCCAATATGAGCCCAAATGAGTCCAAATCAAGGACTCGAACCACTTTTGAAAGGATCAAACCATAATTTGGATTACCAAATGGTCTCCAACCATGATATGCTTATAGTCGAATCAAGCGGCTCAACGAGGCAAATCGAATAAGCCCAAGATCATTAAATTATAATATTATAAAGACAGTCATAGGTCCATTCAACAGTGGATGATCATAGGAATCAAAATTAGTCATCCATCTAAACCACCCCCAATTTACCTTTGATCTTTCACTTATTTACAAGAGAGAAGAAGGAAGAGAAGAAAGGAAGCTCCAATCGCCTAGCTCTTCTTTCACCACCGCTGGAGTTTAGCCACACCACCACCGAGTTTTGGCACACCATAGTCAGACCACCAAGGGACTTCGGAGTTCTGCCGCATCACCGCCGGAACACCAAGGGGTGTTAGAGTTCTATCGAATCACCACCAGACCATCAAAGGACATCGAAGTGCCACCCGAAGTCAGAGTGCCCCTTGATGCTAAAGTGCTACTACCAAACCATCGCCTGACACCAGAGTGCTGCCGAACTTCCACCTGACGTTGAAGTTTCACTGCCAGACCATCTCCTGACACCATAGTGGTGTCGAACCATCACCTGACGTTGGAGTGACATTGGACTTTTGCGAAACTTTTAGTTGACATTTGTAATCTGGTTGTCTTCAAGGATGAGTCAAACTATTGTTCTTTGCTCAAATTCTAGTGAAATTATTTTCAATTGGATTAGGCCCCATGATTTTTTCTATTTCCCGAGTTTTCTCTGTGTGTGAGCTGAATATCCGTGCAACACTAAGATGTAGAACTATAACTCTATCGCCGCATATATTATGACCCATAATAATAAACAAAAGAAAATTTAGGAATTCAAAAAAAAAAAAAAAAAAAAAAGACTTTTAAGGACCTTAAATTAAATTTTATATTAGCTTAACATTCATTTTACATTATGATGTTTAATGCTATTAGAAGTTATTAGTCAAACTTGTGTAAGTAGTTAACCCGGTAGAGTTGAAAGCTGGAAGTCTTTTATATTTCTTTAGACTTATATTCGAATTACTACTTAATTAATAGTTCTCACTTTAGTTTTAGAATTTAAGGCTGATAGTTTCTCGTTTGCTACGTTGTAAGTTGTCACATTGTTGACCTTTTCTTTATCTTGTATTAATAATATATTATCTCTAAATTTCTAATAACATGAATAACACAAATTTTATTTTATTTTTATTTTTTTAACATGAATAACACAAATGATAAATTTAAAAAACCAAAAAAGTAAAGGCCAACACAAGATAAACTTAATTTGAATTTTATTCGAATCATGATGGAATGATATAAAATCGTGTTCAAGTAATTTTTAAATTAAGATAGTTCACATCAATTTTACTGGTGATGGACTTCAAATTAATAGTTTTTTGGGACATTTATGTCAATTAGGATAAACTCATACGATTAATTATTCTATGCAGATACCAAATGCCATCTAGAGACCAACCAGAATGCGCCACATCACCCCTTCGCTTGATACCGTGGCGCATTCTGATTGGTCTTCGAATGACGTTCTATGTCTTGTCATCGCACAAAATAATTTCTCAACTCACACACGCTACATACGTAAAACCTCGAACCCAAGACATTTTTATTGATAGCCAAAACTCCCAACCAATAGATCAAGATAAGCTGCGTAATAGTTAATAAATAAAAGAGAGGATTATCTGATTCTAAAGCAATATTCAACAATTTATAAAAAAATAATAAGAATATTTTTTTAATTACTTATAAAAAAATACTGTCACGCCTCTCCCTATAATTTTTTAATTAAAACCAATAACAACTGCAAATTTTGCTACCCTTGTGGTGGAACCTTTCATTACCGTCGTCGCAGTTCGTCATTTCTGCACTTTTCTCGATCCGGTGACAACCCTAAACAGGAAACAGAATCACAATCGTCCAATTTTTACCACGTGTCCAGGTCATGTACTACAGCGCTCGGATAACTTATCTACCCTATGGTCCCGATCTCGCGACTCGCCGCTGTTTCTCTCTCTACCCGCAAGCAAGCGAGCGTTCGTCTCGGCCCTTCTCTCTCTCTCTCTTCTGTCTTCGTCTACGCATTTCCGCTCTCCCGTGTTTCTCCTCAAATCCACTGCACTAACCCTCCTGGATTTAATCCTTCCCCCACTTCGAACCGCGTTGGAGAACAAAACAAAACCCTAGAAATCTCACGCTTCAGTATCTCAACATGCCGCCCAAACTTTCTTCCTCATGATGGATCCCGCCGCCTACTCATTTCCGGCGCCGAAGCGCTCCACTCCGCTGTTCATCGATCTCAACGAGATCCCCTCCACGCCATGCGACACTCCTTCCCCGGCCACCGCGCCGCCAGAGCCGGTGGAACCGGCGTCTATGGAGTTCCCGGTCGAGGACGCCTATGCCCTGGTCTGCAGGATTCACGGGCGTCTCCCAGCGATGGACAGGCCTGCAGCGGAGTTCCCCGGAGAGGCTGGCGTCGGGCGGCAACTCTCTTGTGGCCTCTGCGGCCTGCCGGAGAAGCGAGGAGAGACGATGGTCTGCGACGGGTGTGAGCGGGGGTTCCATGTTAGCTGCGCGAGGTACTGGCCTCGGCAGCAACGGATGGAGGTTGAGGATTGGCTTTGTGACGAGTGCAGCATGAATGAGGTGCCGAAGAAGCGGTGGACGCTTGGGGCGGTCAAGTTGCTTGACATGAATGCGTCGCCTCCGAGTGAGGCTGAGGGCGATGGCGAGGAGCAGCTTGGCAGGAGGAACGTTAAAGACTATTACATGTATTTTACTCTCCTTAGAGTCTGCTTTTTCTTTGCGGGATTGTTATACTTTTTATTTTGCATCATTGTTAGAAAGTAAATGGACGCTGATGCATGCACAATCCAATATCTGCTATATCAAAGAAATGCTTTAGTTTATCCATTTGCTATTCTAGAAACTTGAATTGTCATATTCATATTTTACCCGGTAATTAATAAGGGGGAACCTTTTAGTTGACCACAGCAAACAAATAATTGGGGAATGCTTTATCATGACTTCAGAATTGTAAACCCAGGGACCAATGAGCCAGGATCTTATAAAGGATATTTCCCTGGAATATCGTAGTGATCTTATTGTTTTCTTTTCTTCTAGTTGAAATGTTTGTGGATAAAACTGTGAGGTGCAGTGCCAAGTTTTTTTGTACATCATGTAGTAATTGATGATTGATAGGCAGAGTTCCTTTTTTTTTTCCGTTTATATCTGCATTTTGTTAAACTGAATGTTTATGCTGCAGTTGATTTTCATCATTCTCTGAAAGTAGATAAACCTTGATGCATGTGCATCTGGGAGCTCAGTGGACAGTAGCTCTTGGTGTTTAATGAAAATGTTATAGGAAGGCATTGGTTTTACCATTTACTGTTCTAGAATATTAAATTGGAATATACTCAACTTACTTGTGAGTAACTGAGGGAGGAACCTTTTAATTGTCCATGGAGGAAATAATCTTTGGAAAAAAAAAGGAAGTTTAAACCCAGGGATCAATGTGCCATGATCTTATATTGGTTTTTTAACTAGATAATCTCTTTTTGTCCATCATAGTGGTGGTTTTATCCATTTGTTATTTTAGAAAACTGACTTGTGATATAAACATCTTACTGGTGAGTAACTTAGGGAGAATCTTTTAATTGGTCATTGTGGAAATTGTCTTGAAAAAAAAAAAAAATCTCACAAGTGTAAACCCATGGAGGGGACAATCTGCCATGATCTTATAGAGGGTTTTTCCCTTGTTGATCTTAGTTTCTTTATTCTTTCTTTTCTGTTTGTTAAAAAGTCGGTGGATAAAACAGTAAGCTGAAGTTTCAAGGCATTCTTATAATGGTGTCATTTATTAATTGAAGCTTGGCTTCCCCTTTTCTAGTCGCAGCAGCTGTTTTTTTAATTATCTGACAATGCTGCACTTGATGAAAACAGTTGAGGACTGCAGGCTGTGCGTTTTATAGAGAGGTTTTTTCTTATTGCAGTTGAACAGTTGTCTAAAAGTCTAAAACTCTTAATAGGTTTTCTTTTATCATCTTGAAGAGTTGTCGAAATAGCTTCTCTTTTTTTATTCTTCCTCCTTTTCCATTGGGCATGGGCATTAGAAAAATGGATTGATGTAGTAGACTTACTGTTTGCTTGAAGACCTGAAGAGAATTAGGATATTACATAGTTACATGGGCTTTTTGTTTGTTGACCATTTTGATCTACCTTGTTATTAGCTTGACAACACGTTATTGCTAAATCATGATTTGTATAAGTGTTGTTAGTACATTATTTTTGTGTTGATGATAGGACATGTGGAAACATGTTGTCTATAGGATAATAATAATGACAATGGGTGTATTAATGACATGTTCAAATCTTTATATGGTAATTAGTTTCATCAAACTATTGTACCATATATTTTCGGTTTGTGTTTTCCCCATAAGATGATCTATATGCGGTGTTACCGTATAGATTTATATAAATCAAGTTATGAGGGTGTGGACAAGATTAAACTTATACAGATCAAGTTATGAGGGTGTGGACAAGATTAAACATAATATAAGGAGCCATGAAAGTCAAACGAGTTGTCATCTTAATCAGAGTAATGCATGCTTAAGTAACCAGTTCAAGTTGTAAATGACATGAGTGAATGCCATCATTAGGTGTTCAATTGTTTGTGTTGTGCACGTTAGGGCAGAGTATTGCATCAATGTAGACACTTGTGTAGATGTGCATGGGTGTTCGAGTCATGGAGAGTAGGTGATAAGGGATGGAAGGTGTGGTGTTGTGATGAGACGATAAGGAGGAAATGCCTCAACACATTTACATATGGAATGTGGATTTATGAAGTGAAGCCATGGCTAATTTTCTAATCTTGCCCATGGAATGCCTAATATAGTCTGAAGAGTCTTTTATCCAATGTGTGGATGAAGACAATATCAACCAACCATGTGGTTGAATGAATACATTCTAAGAGCAAATCTTGGCCATGTTGGAATAAAGAATGGAGGCCAAAGCTAGACATTTTGGAAATGGATTGGTGGAGAGGGATGATAACAACATAATGAACTATGGGAAAAAATACAACTATGGAAAGAAATTGTGTGCTTTATTCACGATTTAAAGAAAAATATAAATTAGAATTTCATGGGCAACTCACCAAGGTTCCCATATGAGAGAGTCATCCATTCTTACCTAAGAAAAAGCCCAAAGCATTCTACATCATACAACCCAAGCATTCTAATATAAGGCTATCATATATTTATAGCCATATATTTGTGATTACATGAATTAATTAAATAAAATAAATTCTATAGCGCGAGCCATGTGTCAATTCAATTTGAAAACGCTTCTATTAAAACTTCATTAATGTAATTCCTCTTATTTAAACCTTGCTCCAAGTGAGAGAAGGATGACCAAATTTAAATCTTCATGGCCGGAATGTGCTCATTTGATTGAGAAATTTAAATTGTTTCAATTAAAGCTTCCCTTACCAAATCTTCCATAAATCAACCTTGTTCTAAGGGAGAGGAGTGACTAAATTTGAATCTTCTTGGAGTCGACTACATGCTTATTTAATATAAAAATTGAAATTATTTTCATTTAAGCTTCCAATTTTCATTAAAGCTTCCATTGTGTAACTCCATAAATTAATTCTTATTCCGAGAAAGAGTGTTGGCTGAATTTTGACCTTCGTGGGGCTGTATGTGGTCATTTAATTTGAAAAATAAAATTATTTTCATTAAAGATACCATTGGATACCTCCACAAATCAATCTTTACTCGAAAAGAGAAAGGGTTGGATTAATTTTAACATGTATTAAAATGTCTCTTTTTGAATTTCAAATTGAAGGAGGTGGCATCTTCTATGGAGGAGAGATAATGTTGGTTGAATTTTATCATGCATGAACTTGAAGGACTCAACCATAGCTTGAAGGATTCCATTATGATTATGCATTCTGGTATACTCTTGATAATGATGATGATAATTATTAATGAACACATATCATGGCCATATGTTGATCAAATTCCCTTATTTTTTTGAATAATTACATGCCAATTTTAATAATAAAATTGTGTTGTAACAATTGTTTGATTTTTTCTAATTTTGATATTGAGTTTTTATGGTTTCTCTCAAATATTCTTTTGATCAATATTAAAAGATGAAAACATCTTAATTTATTATATATTAGTTGGAACATTAGGTGTAATATGACATATGAGTACTTGAGGATGGCTGCATAAGGAGACTCCATGTCCAAGGTTTAAAAAGGCGATATCAGGAATCAAGATGTCTTGTCTTAGCTAGGCAAGGCGTAAGCTTTGAGGCAGATCAAGGCATAAGTCTCAAAATGATAAAATAAAGTATTTAAAAGATAAAAAATAACTCATAAAATGACAATAAACTAAGTAAATTATGAGTATGATGACTTGTTTAAAAGTAAATGTTATTGGAACGCAAGATTCAAATTAAATACTTACTTAAAACTTAAGCATGCCACTAATATCAAGACTCAAGGCAGTCTCATCATCATCTTTGATAGTCTTCAAAAGAATTCTCATAGTTTATGTGAAAGTCATCATCAAAATCTTTTTTAGCAAAAATATTTTTTCCCTATCCTCTATATTAGTTTGTATTTCATTAGTGTAATCTAAAATAAAATAATAAATTAATAACATAAAAAATAATCAATTATATTAAGATTACCTTTAATTTTTTTTTTTTGAAATTTCATCATCACTTTGTTTCTTTCTTTTATATACTTGTAAATTAGAAGCTGATGCCCATTCAATAGACATTTCAATATCAATGTTGATTGCTTCATTCTCCTCATCAACATAAGTTTCTCCTTCAGCTTCAATTTAAAGAACATCAACACTTTTAGGAGTAACACATTCATCATCATATTATAAATTATCAACAAGTAAATGATTTAATTTATCATCATATATTCTTTGTTTCTGTAATTTGAGGCTTATTTTTTTTAGTTTTTTTGTTACACATATTATAAACAAGCTTGTTCTTCTGCCCTGCAGTCTTCTCTTTATAAGAATTTGATTGAATATGCTCTAATTGTGCTTACATGCAGAAGTCGAACATGTTAGGCTAAGAATTTTAACTATAAATGCTTTTAATTCATGAACATCATCTTCAAATTGAGTCCACCAACTTTCTATATTAAAATGAAAAGTATATTATGAACATATATTCAAGCAGGAAGCTTAAACATAAGCATTCTAATTTAATTTTATAAATGTGCAAATATATCAGGTGAGCGTGTTGGTAACATGCTTGAGCTGCTCTAAATCTAAACATTCCATTCTTTAAATGAAAATATTCTAGTTGATTATTTATTTTGAGACAACCACCTTAAGGAATGAGCATATCCATCCCAAATTTTTGATCACAAAATTAGAAGACTTCCTATATAAAAGAAATACTAAAATTGCTAAAGAAATACACCAAATTCTCAAAATATACAAAATAAGAAACAAAGACACTTTTATAATATTAGAAAAGGACACTTACAACTCTTGAACACAAACAAACCTAAATGAGCTTCATTCCATTAGAAGAAGGATACAGGCGAGGTGGCACTTGCGGCGAGAAGGAGGTTAGAAGCCAAGACGAAGTGGAGACAAGCTCGCAAGCTTTCTCAAAGAGGGAAGGAAAGAGGGAAGTTGGACAAAGCTCGCAAGCTTTTCCAAACAACAAACCAGCAGGTTTTATCTCCAAAAATCACATCATAATCTTCTCTAAAACAACCACAAAACATCTATTTATAGACCAAAGAAAGGAATACAAAAAGTCCCTAAAAAGCTGAAAATAGAAGGCCAAAAGGCACCTAAAACTGCAGTAGAAATCTGTAAAAAAACAGCAAAAAAAAAAAAAACTTCAATTCCACACATAAATGGGGAATTGAAAGTCCAACAGTTTATGTACAGAAATCCCAAACGACACAGCAAAGCACAAGGAAGGAGGCCACGGTTCTAGCAGCCAAGCACAGGAATCAAGCAGGCAAATCTCGGGTCCAACAGCGAAGTTCATTTCAGGGTAAAAAAGGGGACCACGGGTAGTAAAGAAGGCAGCAAACCGAAGGGTCAACAGCAACCCGTGGGAGGAAAACCAGCAGGAAAATTGCAGCAGCCCAAGAGTCAAAAGGAAGATGAAAGAACAAGTTCCACTCACCAAATCTAGCTCCTTTTTTCTTTAATTTCAAAGCCAAACATCAGCTCATAATGAGCTTCCACTAACCTTGAAATAAATGAGCTAAACTTTAGCTCATAATGAGCTAACCAAGAGCTCAAAAATAATGAGCTAACACTTAAAATAGCTCAACACCAAAGCACCCAAAAAGCCCAAACCAAGAACCACTAGAAGTCCAAGGGTCATGAAATTTTGATTTTGATTTGACCCATTCCTTGCCTACATCAATACATGTATATAAACCAATTTTTACTTTTTTATTAACACGAAAGTTCTTATCATAATGAAATTGAGATTCAAGTAATATGCAACAATATATAAGTATTGGTGTAACTGATGATCCCACTTTCCATCTATAATTTTTAAAATTTCTTTGTAGGAATCTCTTGCTATATTTTATTTAGTCTTTTTCATTGCTTCATAAATAAATTCCATTGCGAGAGTCTTCTCACCATCAACCATTCTGAGCATCTTAACTAAACGTTCTTTAGTCTTCAAAGTATAATTTATACTATGTCTAAGAATTTTTTTTTCATAATAATCTTTTTTACTTGTTTCCCTTTTTATTTTTTGTCCTGTGAACTACTATCCATTCTTCAGAAGCAAACATAGCTTCTAAGAGTTGCCTCAACTCCTTTAATCATTGGAATGCCAAATATGCAGTTACAAATCTAGTGACAACAGGTTGAATAATTTCTTTATCATTAAAATTTTTAATTTAGCTGAGTACCCAAGAGTGATTATGATGAGGACATCAGTAAGAGATTTTGACTTGTTTATCATTGGAGGAATCGTAGATCGACGGCTACGATTCAGAATATTTACTTATAACACATTTATGTATTTAATTTTTATTTATATTCTGGTTTACCATTGTACCCCCGAGAGGGATTAGTTTATGTTGTAGCCCTGAGGGCATTTGAGTCTTTATGTTTTCTTTTATTTTGAGACCTATATATAGAGGTCTTCACTATTGTATGAGGTTAATGATTGATCAATAAATTTTTTTAAGCTTTCTAGTTCCCTCGAGTGTTGAGAATTCTTAAGAATGAGAAGTCCCTAGGTGAGGGCAAAGGAATGCCCGTTAATCGTCGGAAGAGTCCGGGCTCACGGTCTACCTTTCCATCTCTTTCCCCTCCACCAACCACCCCTTCCTTTCCTTCCAACCGCCGGCCCCCCCCCCCCCATCTCCCCCTACCTATCAGCCAAGATCTCCCTTGCACCCCAAACTCGCTGGCTCAACCCACTCCCCAACTCCAAAATCGTCGGATAATCTTCACCATTCACCCCCACACCGCCGGCCACTTTCCTCGAACCCCTAGACGTCACCCCCCCATCCATTACCCCTTAATTCCCTTTAATCACCTATTTATTACTTTCCAAATATATCCTTCATTTGATTTGGAAAGTTTGTTTATTTAAATTCAAATGAATTTAATTTTTAAATTCTTTCCTAAATATCCTACACCTAATTTAGGAATTCCCTCAATCACCATAAATCTGAAATTCATTAGATTTGATTCTCCAATCAATAATTAATGTAAGGATGCACATACATTGTATTTGGACACTCCCAACCCCCTTCTCTTGGTCGGCCCCCCTTCTCTATCCTTTTCTCTCTCCAATTAACTTCCCCTCTTAATTAATCCCATTAATCCCCACACAAGCCATCGCTCCCCACTCCCTCTCTCCCTTTGTTGCCGCCGTCCCCTCCCCTCTCTCTCTCTCCTCCATTTAAATTATATCCCAATTAAAACCCAATTTCCCCATAATCCCTCCACCAATTAGAGATTTTGAATTCAAATTCTCCCTCATTCCCTCTCAAATTAATTCCAATATTAATTTCTAATCAAGGTAAATTAATCAAGGAATTAATTGCCTCCTCTCCTCTTGATTCCTCTTACTACCTAAATCCCTATCCCCAAGTCTCTCCAAGCCGGTTGACCTCTCTTCCTCTCCGTCAAATCACCGACCACTTTGGGCTGCCCCGGAATTGAGGAGACTTCTCTCCCCCATGAATGGCCGATCCCGAACACGATCATGGATTCATGTATGATCTTCAAGGAAGAGTAGATATCCTCCGGTCTCCCTTCTTCAACCTCAACTTGGAGATCGACGACACTGTCGACACTAAGTCGATCGAATCCTTTTCATATTGACGTCTGCCGTCGAGGAACACCAAATTTCCGAATAGTGGCGAGTTATCGGACATCCACCAACTTCTTCCCCTCCGGCTTACTTTTCGTTGGACACTATTGTAGGTGTTTCCTGTCTTTTGGTGTCATCTCTTATTATTCGTGGAGCATCAACATATTTCAAAAATACATATGGATTGTTAGCAAGAAAGTTAATGATACTCTTCTGTTGAATATCTGATCAACTATTTGACATTATGGTAACTACTTTCTCAACCAATGTGTTTTTAACTTTATCCACCATCTTTGTTGTTGTTCTGACATCCTCTTCTAACATCCAGGTCCTCAACTCATACATGCTAGAAAGCTGCAGGCCTCGATTATAGCTCCTAACAGATCGAAGCATGTTGATCTATGCTGGACTCCTAGCAACACTGAATAAAATGCTTTCATAAAAGTACTTGACAATATCTAAACATACCTTATTCCTAAGTTCCTTCGTAGCAGCTGTAGGAGGAATAGTTTGAGTGTTTATGTTCACCTCTTCATCATCATTCAGCACAAACCTATCCATTGGCCCATGAATGTCTCTATTAGAAGAAATTAAATTGCTTCTAGTACTAGATCCATAATTCTGGGAATCATAATAAGAGTTATTTTCAATAATTTCCTCCATATTTCTGTGTAACTTCTTTGGTTGTGACACAATTTTTCAAATTATCTGCACATTCTTTTTTCACTTCATTAGGGAACATTTACACATGGTCTAATGTTGACATGTGTGTAAGCCAAGTGATCCTTAAGCCTCTTAACATCTCCAATTATCCTCTTATCACAAATGTTTCATTTCGTGTAAAATTGCCCTTCGTCACACCTTCACCTTGCACTTCAATTTGAGTGCGATATTTCCAAGCCAGAGCTTTTCTTTTTGTGCTACCAGTCAATCTAATCAATTAAAGAAATAAAAAATCAACAATAAGCTCATGAATTTTACTTGCCAATAGTTTTTCAAGTAGTGCATGCATGCCATTTCTTTCATTAATCTAAACTATTAAAATTGTGCTGACAACATATTCTTCAAAGTAAAGGTTATGTCATTAAGTTGATATGATCAAGTTTCATAATTTTCCAGAATGATTTAGATATTCATCAAAGATTTGACAATGAAAAATGCCCACAAGTTTGGATTAATTTATTTATAGATATGCACGATATGAAAAGTTTCCAATGAACATGAAAAGGAGCCAAACAACGGTCAAATTGAGTGAAATTTGATGTTGTTTTTATCTGGTTTTAGTAAAAGAAGGCAAGTATGTTCTAAAAAGTCATAGACAAATAAATCTTGGTATGAGAAATGCTAATCAATTAACACATCAAATGATACCATTATTCCTGGTAGATTAAATTATAGTGATTGGAAGTAGTTTATTAATATGTCTTCTAATTGAATTATTTGTGAGGGCTAGGTAGGCAAGAGATGTATATATAATAAGCTGATATGCTCGAGACTGCTTAACTTTCTCTTAATAGACACAAGTGGCAAGGATTTGGCAGGTTCATGCCAACGATGAATAGCATGTGGGGCACGGGCCTACTAAAATTTTAATTTATATATAATTCTTGAATCAAACAAGTAAACAATAGACCTTGTATGTATAATATTTTTTTCTTAACCATTCCAAATCTTTTTTAAACTTCTCCAAAACTACAAAACTCATGATTTTCAACACTATTGTTCTCTGCTTAGTATTAAGTGCAGCCCATTGCCATGAAAACAGCTTGAAATTATGGTTTTCTCCAATAAATTAAAAAACTATGATTTTCTATATATTTTCAAAAAACTCACCTGTTCAATGGCTGAAATAAAAAACTTATCATCCTTTACTAATAGTTTGCAAATCATTAAATCAATTATTTATATTTACATATCTTACCACGGTGATATGTATAAGAGTTACCAAAATAATGACTAATTTTTTGGCTTAAAAAGATTTTCCTATATTAAGCTACATTTATAACTTTAAGGAATAACTTGAACTTCAGTCACGTTTGCAAATTAACTGCTTTGCATTAAAAAAATATTGAAGCAACATGAAGAAAGCTCGTTGCTGTCATTGTACTAGTCAAAATGAAAGTACATGAAGTAGTGAAGTAGAAATAGTGGTCAAACAGGTAGAAGGATTGTTACCTTTAGTGCAAGCTTCAACTTCAAACGAAGCAGACAAACCCAAAACAACAGTCGAATGGGAAGAAAGGTTGTCTGCAGACTGCAAACAATCCTGTTTGATCGATGACCTCCAATTAACATGAAGTAGGCAAAGCAAAGAAACACTTGAAAGGGAAGAAATTTGCTACCTTCGTTGCGAACTTTGTCAAATCCGATGGTACTGGTGTTATGAAGACGGCGAGGGAGCCTCTCTTTCAAAACTTTACCCTCACGAAACATGGCGAAACTGAAGGAACCCTAAAACCATTATATCCAGGTTGCGTGTATTTGAAAAAAATATGTAAAATGATGCAGCGCCTTATGTTGCCTCGAGGCATTAAGCTTTGACGCTTATGCCTCGGGTGAAAAATCACACGCATCACCAAATTCATAGAGGCTTAAGCCTCGCAACGCCTAGATTGCACCTTGAATTGAGGCGCGCCTCTTGCCGCATGCTTTGATTACTTTTTTTAAATGATGTCCTGATCTATTTATGTTAACGGTATTGAGCAAGCAAGCTTGATTGGTGCACGTAAGTTGGTAGGGAGTGGGCGTGCGTTCAAGCACATAACAATATGCAATAGGACTATTGTAAGCACATAATTTGGGTGATGGTAATAATAATAATAGGTGGATTAATGATCCTGTTCAAAATTATTATATGATTGCAATTTCTTCTTTGTTGAACATATAAAGCATTCATTTTATCAAGCTATTGTTTCAAATAGTTTAAGTATGTATTTTCCTCATAAGATGATCCACATATAATATCCTTCTATAGATTTATATATGTTGAATTATGAGAACGAGGAAAAAGATTGAATATAATTTGGGGAAACATGAGAGTTAAATGAATTGTCAGTCTAATTGGAGTATTCATGCTTTAGTGATTAGTTCAAGATATATGCAACAACAGTGGGGTGACATGATTAGGTGTGTAATGTGTGCGGTGTGCACAATATTGTAGGGCACATGGATGCTAGTGCTGTAGAGAGTAGGTGTTGGGTGTGAGCGGGTGGTTGGCGCAAACATTGAGTGTAATAGGGCATACATATGCTTGAGGATGGTTGTGGCAGTGAGTAGGTACCAATTGGTGGCGATATGAGGGAATGGGCATGTACATAAGCACAAAGTGGTATGAGTAGATGCTCGATGCAGTAGGTTGGTTACCTGGGAATTTGTGTATTAGCGATATCAACTGTTCATAACGGAAGGAGTCGTGTGCAATGTATGTAGTTGAGTTAATGGAAATGAAGAGTGCTGTGTTGTGCATCAGGGAGGTGCGGTGTGTAATTCTTAAGATACATATGGCATGGGTTGGAACGATTTGAACATATATTGAGCAGTTGAGTGTTAGAAAAATACACAACTTGGTCCTATAGAGCTATAATAGACAACAATACGGAATGTGCACAATAATGATGGTACCACACAAACTAGACACATGCTAAGCTCACAACTATAAAGTGGGTGCGACAATTGGGCATGAGAAAAATAGATTTAGGTGTGCTAATTGATTGCAAGAACTAGGCTCAGTGGTTGTGGTTGGGCTTAGCTAATTGCAAGCTGGTGTGGCCATCGCTGCCCAAAAATAGGACTAAGCATAGTTGGCAGTTGTAATCAATAGTACTCGTAGGTGCATTTGGGCACTTCAATGAGAACCATGGCTAGCACAAAAGTAGAACACAAACAACAACTTACATGTAAACCCATAATAAAAGCAATGGAATGTTAGCAAGCATTTCAAGAATTAAAGTGATCAAAGCAACAAAAATCAATAAAGGAATTGAGGAGGAAGGGAAGATTAAGACGACATGACCATGATCATCGTATGATAAACCCTCTGATACCTAAGTGATGCAGTTGCAATCCTATAGAAAAGTAATTGAACTTATTCATCATCCTTGCCCTTGATTAAAGACCTTCAATTGGGCAGTGGGGTGACCTTCGAAGTCGATGAATGCTTGAACAAGCTTGAAGATGGCTTGACATTGTGGGGAATGGAAGGAGGCTGCATAATTTTGTTTGGAAGAGATGGTTGTTTTGTTGGATAGACTAATGGTGAAGGCTTAGCGCTGGAGCTGGAATAGGAAGAGGGAAAGATCCTTATAAGCTTGTAAGGAGAAAATTAGATGGAAGCTAAGAGGGGAAAAAGGAATGAAATGAAATTTAGAGTCCGAAAGAAACGGTAGGAGGAGATCGAACTAGTATGAGTAATAGAGGAGAAGGTAGGAGTAGATAGAGTTAGGAAGAGGGAGGGGGGATTGGCCAAAGAGATGGAGAAGGAATGATAGATGGAGAAGGGAAGGCATCAATGCATTAATTCATTCATCCATCATCATTATCCTTCTAAGGGAACCCCTTTATATTGAAAATGACCCTCTTACATGAAGAATAAAACTTATAAAGAAAATTAAAGAAAAATCATCATATTCTAACTTCTAAGTATGTAACATAAAGAAAATGCAGCAGAAGATATTCATGCATGATCAGTTCAAAGAAGGGTTGGCTAATAATGATCTTGCATCTGTTGTATTCAAAGTGTAACATGTAACGAAATCTTGCACATGTTCAATAGGTCCTTGACATTGGCTAGTGGTTGCCTATGCAGCTATGCTAAAAGTTAATATGCTCTATGCTTAGGCATTTTTTAATTAATTTTTTTAAGTAACATATCAACAAATGAGGATGTTTGCTTTAAGATGCATTACTTCTTTGCGGGTTTGTTAGAAATTTGTCATCTATTTGTGTTGGTTTGGCTTTTGGTTAATGCATTGTAGAAATGAAGTCCTTTTCTTCTGATTTGTGCTCACAATTTGGGTTGTTCTACTTTAAAGAAGCAGTAATTTCAATTTTTTTTTTAATTTATCCAAACAAAATCAGTTATTTTTCGTATTACTACATGTTTTAAACGCAACTTAATATTTTTGAAACATGCATGGTTTAATTCAAACTTTACTTTAAAATTCACCAGTTTTCAGCTATGGTTTGATGAATTAGCTACTGGCATTCATAAGTATGATTTCAGACTACTCCTTTAATGTTAAATAATGTAATGATACTTTTGCTTGCTGCTCATTTGCCACATTTTTTTTCTGGCTTATAACCTTCTATATCTTGGATTAGTTGAGTTTATTCTTTTAGTTTTTCTAGCCCATAGAAGTTGAAATGCTGTCCTGTAAACGTTGCGTTTCTTATGTTATTCTCATTTTTTTGCTGGTGTGCCGGGGAATGTTGCTGTCAAATTTAAGTGTCTGGGTAAGTCATCATGGGTGTTTGTGTTAGTTCATCTATTTTCAGCAGGACACGGTTCATGGGCAATTCCCTAATAGCATGTGTTCTTTTTGGGTTTTTATTTAGTGATTAGGTGATTATATTAGCATTGCGTTCCAAGTGTTAGGGAGGTGGGTGGCACACCGTTTATTTATATATGGAGTATTTAATGTGAAATGCCATTTAAGTAAAAAAAAATTGTGGATTTGATTTTGATCATTCATTTAGGGCCTATTTGGTTGGAAGTAAAATGGGTGTAAAGTATTTCAATTGTAGGGTTTTAAAAATATTGGCATTTGGTTTGATGAAAAAGGAATGCAAAATAAAATAAAGTAAATGTAGTGTAAACCATTTTAGTTCTTTTTTAAGGTAAGCTAAACTTGCTTAATTTTTAGCGAGAACTGTTTACACTGCAAGGAAGGTCACTTAACCACCGCCACATGCTGTCGCCCACCATCGGCGATGTGCCATCACTTGCCGACCGCCACCCACTATTGCTGGCCACCACAGTTGGCCGCTGCAACCACCCTCTATTTGCTACCACTACCGCCGCCACCCACCGCCACCGTAGGTCGCCACTGTTGCCACGTCACCGTAGGCCGCCACTTGCCGCAGGCCACCACCAACACCATCCGCCACTTACCGCAAGCCACCACCACTGTTGCCAGCTATTGCCGGTCGCTGCCACCCGCTGTCGGCCACCAGCTATCCGCCTGTAGCAGGTCACTACCCATTGCCGCTCGCCGCCTCCACCCACCGTCTGTCACAAACCAGCAGCACCACCACCCCCGGCCGTCACCGACCACCCATCGCCGATTTTTGTTGTTTCCATCTTTAGACTTTACACTACATTCAATTTACTTCAAACCAAACACAAGAAAAAAAAAATTATATGCATTTACTTTACACTCATCCAAACAACTCCAAAGTTTTTCTTTTTACACTATATTGCTTTTACGACACATTACTTTTACGATGCATTTCATTTTTAACCAACAAAACAACCCATTAGCTAATTTTTTGTCATACAATTGATAGGATAATAAGGGGACTCCTGATCACATGCACTTCTAGATTTTCTTTCTACTTATCAGACACATGGACGCTTGAACATGTTATGCGGGAGGATTATGAAATGAATGATATGATGATAAGACATCATGATGTTTTATGCTGTTTTTTCTTTCAATTTGTTTTAATATCGTTACATTGCAATTAATAGGCCCTTTCTTATTTATAGGAAAAGAAGAGTGTAATGAAGTTTAATGATGATTTGTATGTCTACAGAGCCGGGTTAGAATTTTTCGGGCCTATAGTTCTCTCTTCTTCTTAATCTCCCCGCTTAACCTTCTAACTACCACCTCTTCCCCCTTTCTTGCTCGTCTTCTCTATCCTATCCTCTCGTCTTAGCCATCCCAACGAGCTTACTAAGGAGTTCTTTGTCCATTAAAGTAAGGAGCACTTGACAATGGTGGCATATACTTATTCTTGTCATCTTCCTTTCCTGGAGCTTGGTATAGGCATAGGGGAATATATATAGCACATGAACGGTCTACCTCCTTCCAATGCATATTTGAAGTTTTCTATAGAATGTCTTTCTTTATTTTTGCTATTTTAAACAGATTATATTGCATCTCACCTTTTGGAAATCGATTGGAAGGATTGTGAGCAGAGTTTTATATAATTTGTGTCACTATAAATAGATTTCACTCGTCAATCTTATTTAAAATCTCCCTGACCTCGTTTTTATCACTTTCTTTGCAAGTTTACATTGTATTCTAAAATTTGTGGATCCTATAATCACAATTTTTTATCCATTTTCATATTTTTCATGTATATGCCTTTCTATCCTTATGCTTATAGCTACGTGTAACTTTGGTGGGTTGTGGCCCGTACCTTCTAGATTTTTTGTATTTGTGTGGAGTCTGTAATTTTATCCGTGCTCCCTTGAGTAACGTGCATTTGATTGACTCCTTGTTTGGCATAATTCACTAGGTATATTTTGGTTTATTTTGCCAATGGTTGAATCATCAATTGCAAACTTGCTTGCATACGAAATAATTAATAATTAAATTATATATGTGGTTCTGATCAAAATTTTACCTATTACTGCAGCAATATTGTCAAAATCTGGCAAAGTAGTATGGTTAAATAAACAAAGGGTTTTTGTTGAATAATTTAAAATTACATCATTTCAAGGAGAACTAATTAATTTATTAGTATATTTAAATTTTTGGGCGTTGCTTACAAATTTTGTTATCATGTTTATTTGTTTGCACCATTGTTACGTAATTCTTTAATCTCATAACATATGCAAATGTCCCTGGTAACAAGAGAAAGTAGAGATTTTGAGAATTGAAATCCAGATATGAATGCAATAACTAAATGTCTAAATTATGGCGCACATGTGATTGGTACTACCAGTCTAATAACATGCATAAGTAGAAGTTTTATTTTGTTTATTGCATGGTGAATATGACATTAAAATAATAGATAATACATCAGTGATAGATGAATTTGACCTATAAAAATATCCTTTTATTTAAGGGCGGATTATATTTTCTTTTACCACCAGCTGGAGCTATATATGCCATTGAAGCGCACATGCTTACGCAATTATGGCAGTTTTGATAGCGGGAGAAAAGGCATGAATGAATGAGCATTATGAGGAAATGCTTTTATTGATATTGAATTCAACTATTGTGCAGGATTTTCTGCTGGATAAGCCTTCTTAGATTTATTTATTTTGTTAATTTTACTCACCTATTTTATTTGTTGACATTGAAGTTCGTCAGGCCATTCTTAGCCTTATCCCTGTTATTTGCGATTATATAATGAATACTTATTCTTCTGTATTTCTGATTGAGTGTTGCATGAGGTGTTATATCTATATTGTGCAAATTTTTTTTTGCTTAACTTCTATTTATCACATTTTTTCTACCCTTCCTCCTTTCTAATATTTCCTCATTAATTTATCTATTTTATGGGTGCATTTTCTATCATTTTTTGTGCATGTCTAAACCACTTAAGTTTATTCCCCACTATATTATTATTTTTTCGATGCTACTCTTACTGTCCTTTTAATAAATCATTCCCTGCTCCATTCTTCTTTCCTAATTTTATGACGCATCCTTCTTATTGAATATTGTTGCACCAATATGTTTGTTCATTAAGGTCTGCACTTCTTTACAGGCATCACATGTTTCTTGTTTGTGCTGACACCCTTTTTTAAAATTTTATTTAATTCTCTTTTATCAGGATTTGCATTTCTGCATAAAAGCATATTTGGAACTTCACCTAATTGTCAATGGTCGACCATATTTTCATTAATTGCTTTTTTGGGGGCATTTAATCCTAAACATTTAACCCTATTTCAGATAAATGATCTTGCGTTTGAAGCACTTTCTCTTTTGCTATTTCTTTTTTAATGATTTGATGTTATGTTGGTAAGGGCTAGTTTTTTTAGGCTCTTTGTTCTATGCTTGGTTTATTTATCGGCATCTTCTATGTGGCTTACCTTATTATGACTGCTTCTTTTGTTCTCCAGACCTAATGAAACTGTTTTGAGTGGAGCAAGCCCACAAGATTTAAATCCAAATATTGGTCACCCAATGAATACATTTGCTATAGGAAATAGTACTGGTATGGTGGGGAAGGTAAACAATTCAGAAGCTGCTCCACCCCTTGCGGCAGATACAACCAATGTTTGTGAAGGCCTGCTTTTAGGAAGTTCTATTAGGAGTAGATATCCTGTTAATAGTGGTACAGTGTCCAGTCATTCACAGGGGGACATCTTTCTCTGTTCCTTGAGAGATTTTGTAGCTCAAAAAGGAGGCTGTCTGGGTGATGGCTGGCATGTAGAATTTAAACAATCTGCTAACAGTTCTGATTCATATGCAGTTTATTGTGCTCCTGATGGTAGGAGATTTGAGTCGGTGTTTGATGTTACTCGTTATCTTGGCTTAACCTTTAACGCCCAGTCTATAGAGATTGAAAAAAGGGATGCTGTTTCTGGATTAGTACAGAGATCATTGCCTTCTCGAAGAAGGAAAAGAGACTTTTCACAAATCTCAACTTTAGAAACTTCCTCTAAAAATCTGAAGAGCATTACTAGCAACTTTG
This sequence comes from Dendrobium catenatum, assembly GCF_001605985.2. NCBI lineage: Eukaryota > Viridiplantae > Streptophyta > Magnoliopsida > Asparagales > Orchidaceae > Dendrobium > Dendrobium catenatum. The sequence goes on along the minus strand of NW_021319083.1, from coordinate 10,746,035 downwards.
ATAGGGAGCATTCTTCTGATGCTGAGATTTTGCACCCTCAGTTCTCTTGTGTCAGGAATGTTTCAAGAGTTACTGATAATCCCCCTGAGGAAATGTGTGGCTCTATCTCTCAAAGTTCTCTGGTAGGTATCTTTCTTTTTATATTACTATGTTTTTTAATCATTATGGTTTCCTTTCATTTCTATCATGGTGATGTGCTGAAAGTTCCTATTTGGCATGTCGTACATTTCCAGGTTGCTCTTCCTGTTCAGTTTGAAGATTTCTTTATTAGCTGTTTTGGAAAAATTGATTTACGAATGGCTTATCATAACAACTGTCAGATTTGGCCTGTAGGATACAAATCTATTTGGCATGATAAAATTACTGGATCAGTTTTTGAGTCTGAGGTATTTGATGGTGGTGATTCTGGTCCTATATTCAGAGTAAAAAGAGTTCCTTGTTCATTATTTTCCATTCCAAGTGGGGCGACTACTATTTTACATAACACGGCTGCTGGAACTGATGCTACCGTAGGAATGGATGAAAGTTTGCTTTCTGATGCGGTTGACAGAGATGATGACATTATGATGCTCATCTGTGATCCTAGTCCTGCGGACAACAATTTGTTATCTTTGTTCAGTGGTGATGATGGTGAATCACCTTATGTTTGCTCTATTCAAATTGATACTCAAGAGTCCATTGTGTCAACTATCTCTTGTGATGGTTGTCATGTTGAAAGGCGTGGTGCTATTTCAAACAGGAACTCTAGCTTAATGGATAACATTGGGGAATTCTATGTTGAAGGAAGATCTTCTACTGCAGTATGGAAAATGGTTTCGGAAACTGTTCTAAATGCATGTCATGAAGTGTTCAGTAGGATAGGATGCGTGCGGTTTGGTTGCAAGCACGACTCCAGTGGTTTTCCATCTAAACCAAATAATGTTGCTGCCAAACAAGTTCATTCAAATGGCTCATTAGCTAGATTCTCATGTGCTTCTGGACCTCTGAATATTCCTCAACTAATTAAAAATGATACTGTACTAGAATCTACGTGCAAAGCTTTGTTAGAATGGTTGGATGGGGATAGATTTGGGTTGGACATGGGTTTTGTACAAGAAATGCTTGAAACGCTTCCTGGATCCCATGCTTGTTCTAGATACCTGTTTCTAAAGGATAGGAAAGATTCATTTATACCTTGGACAATTGGAGGTGGTCTGCTGGTAGCTGCACCAAAGAATGGAGAAAAGGGGGAGGAAATAGCATTAGATAGTTTACAGGAAGGGAGCAAAGGATCTGTCCTACCGGAATTTGATGAGTCTCAAGCATGTCACCGCAGGCTTCCATATGGGCGACCTTTGAGCAATAAGCTTCCTTGTGATCTTGTTGGGGATGTTTATCAGGTGTTTTCTTTAGTGATTAGAAACTTAGTTTAGTAAGGTTACCTTTATCATGTTCGTGTGGATCTTTAATCTGTTTCATTGAACTTCTCTGACTTCTTTATGTTTTTCTGTTTATGATAGATATGGGAATTCCTTTGTCGTTTTCATGAGATTTTGGGCCTCAAAGAGCATTTGGATTTTGATGAACTTGAAGATGAACTAGTTGATCCATGGCCTTGTGTTCCTAATAATTTATCTTCATCTGAAAAGCAGAGTCATGATTCTAGAGAAGGAATTTCTCAAGCAAATGGAAATGCCGTTGGATCATTTTATACACATGATTCGTGTGAGAGTTTTGATAGAGATAACACATTCACATTCATTCCTATTGAAAATTCAGCACTGAGGGAAGTCGACCAAGTGAAGCTGGCAGCTCGTACTTATGGGAGGTGCACAGGTCTAGCTCTGACAAAAATTCATACTTCACTACTAAAAGTGCTAATTGGCGAACTCTTGAATAAAGTTGCAGTTTACGTAGATCCAAATGCTGATGCTAGGGAATCAAAACCAAGACGTGGAAGAAAGAAGGATGTGGATAACAGTCACATAAAAGATGCAAAATTGGAGACACCAACTTTTAATGAGTTCACATGGCCAGAGTTAGCTCGTAGATATGTCTTAGCTGTCTCATTACTTAATGGCTGCACTGATTCATCAGAATCTTACAGCCGGGAAGGTGCAAAGGTGTTCCGCTGCTTGCAAGGTGATGGTGGTGTTCTTTGTGGTTCACTTTCTGGAATAGCTGCTATGGAAGCTGATGCACTGGTAAGAGAAAACAGTAATTTCTATTGCATATTTTGCTTTGCAGAACTTCATCCAACTAAAAGAAAAACTTCAACACTTTGATGATGATGGAGAGTTTTAATTTCCATTTGATCATCTTAATCGATTGCATTTTATTAAGACTTGCTTGGAGAATTTCATTATGAAGCAGATACGTTTTAACTTATAAATCAGGAAGTTGTTGACTTAAAATATTGAATCTTAATTTTCAGGTGCAGTGCAAGTTACTGTTCGTTTATGCTGATTTTATGAATGGCATCATTTATCATTCAAAATAACGATAAAAGGGCATCATCTGTAGCAACTCTAGCATTTTTAACGTCTTCTTATTTCTCTTTAATATTGCATATCTGAGTGACATGGAACTTTATAGTAGAACTTTTTGAAGTTTATTTATGTGTAACCATTAATGATATGCATACTGAGATCATACTGCTTATATTGGGCAATGACTTTGATAGGAAACACTTGTATTTGATAGGAAACACTTGTAGATCTTCTGAAAAATAGCGAGAATAGTGACTGGACTGCTGTCCACAGCAGGAAAACACAGCAAAAAGCAGTTTAACAGCAGTATTTCAGAGGAAATTTGAAAGAAAACTCAAAACAAGATTTGTATTCCACTAGACGATGAATAAAATACCAAGATACAATTGATCCTCAATTCGAGAGGAGGATCGATCTCTCCCAAATCTCTAGACGCCACTAGAGCCCTAAGAAAACCTAAATCTAAGAGATCTCAAATTTCAGCCAAATTCAAGATACCCAAACCCTAGAAAAATAAACTATTTAATGCATACAAATCAAAAGGAATTCCCTAAATAGTCCCTACAATCAATTTCCCTCCTAAACTTCCTCAAAATTCCTTCCTAAAACAGTCCCGCAAGGCGAGCGGCTCGTGCGGCCTCCGCCTAGGCGGAAACTTCCGCCATTTCGTGTCTGGGCCGGTCCCGCGTGGACCGGCTGGACTGGTCTAACAGACTTCTCCGATTGTTATTATTATTATTTTTTTATGTAGGTGGAATTTCTCTCAGTTCACCATAATTTAATTATTATACTGATCCGAGTTATTCACAAGTAACGCATATCTCATGCTTCCAAAGAATTTATATACGTAAAAATTTGTTTTTTGTGTTACCGTCACATTATTGATATCTAGAAAGTTCCCTTTTATTAGATATGTTGTCAGCTTGTCATCCATTATTACATATTGTCGTGACGCTCCTTCTTGTGTTGTCTTGCGCCTGCTTGCCCTAGCCTCCTTCAACTTTGTTACTTCTCTAGGGTCACAATTTTGTGGAGAAGTCTTCTTGTAGGCAGGAATTTGTTTGTCCGTAGCAACCTTATTTTCTTGTTGTTCTCTAGGTGATTATATTAATTGAGTAGCATATCTGAATAATGTTGTAAATTCAGCTTCATATTGTATAACTGATCTATCTCCCTGCACCAGTCTCATAAATTTATCCAGCATATGCTTCCTTGCAGAAAGCGGCACGATCTAATCTCTGAACATTTGTATAAAATCATCCCACTTAATTTGCATATAAAAAAATTCCTCTAGTTTTGTTTTGATGCTGACATCTCCACCATCTTTTTGCTTCTCCATCAAGTGCAAAGTTTGCCAAGAAAAATTTTCTGTCCCTTGGACAAAACATTCATTCTAAAATCTTTTTAATTCTTTTATAACCATTTTTCAACTTCAATTGGTCTCTTAATTCTCTTAAATAATGGATGTCTCATATCTTGAAACAGTTTTAGATACTTATCCATAGTCATTCCACCACCATTGCTACTTCCTGATGGTTGATTCATTGAATCTTGAATAAACTGAATCATAGATGTCATCATTTGTGTAAGTGCATCAGGGTTAACATTAACATTAAGCACTGACCTTTACTCTACTTCCTCCTTTCCTCCACTTCCTCCTCTTCTCCAGAACCATTTTGGTTATTGTTTACAATAAGACAATTTATTTGCATTAAATCTTTAAATCATTAATAGTCATCCTAATAACTCTTCAAGTATGTTTCATATCCTAATTGGACTCTGATAACACTTTTGCCACGACCTAGCCCAGATGCTCGAATTAACGAGGTAGGAACTAAAAGTCGGATGGTATAATAATTCAATATAATTCATACACAACACAACATACAATTTTTTCATTTTTTCTGAAAAGCCACTATATACACAGTCCAAAAATTCTATTCATTTTTCATTTTAAAAGAAAACTAAAATTTACATCAGATGATTTACCTGTTTTCATTATTGCGTCGCCTTTTATTGACAAACTATTCCCTTTCAGCCATTAATAATTTTGAAGATTTACCTGAAAAATCAAATTCGTGAGTTAAAGTAAACTCAGTGGATATTTTTTACATGTAAATGTTAAAAAATAATTTAACATGGATAAGTACAATACATATAATCTTTGATATATGTCTATTAATTTAACATTTACTAAATATTTTCTTTCTTTGGAATGTATATCATATTACATCATGTATAATGTATTCCTTTTCCATTTTAACATGTATTCCTTTTCCAAATTTTCATCAGTACAATAGCACCGTTTAAATGTATCAAAGGTACAACTATTTTCATTACCTTTTCTATTTCCATTTAACATGCACGGGTACGTTGCTTCCCCAGCTAGTACCATACGGGGGTGAACTCTTGTAATTTGCAATACATTTTTCTTATTATATTCACATATGTTTTATTTCCATACGTATATAACTTTTGTCTTTTCTTTTCTTTTCCATATTTTATTTTCCATTTAATCATTATTTATTGCATATATATATATATAACCTTTCACTTTAATGAAACTTTCAAATATTTATAACAAATACAATTGATTAGAAAACTATATAATCATAAGATATTTATACCTTCAACATTTGTAATTTATGCAAATAATCAAATATTTAGAAGACTGTATGCATAAAATAAAATCTTGAAATAACATAATTTACATACTTTATTCTCTTCTTCCAATATTCATCCTTTAATTGTTCACAAATATAATGATTTAATTAAATATTAAATCTCAATTTGAATGACTCAACAAATATTTGATTTCTTACATACCTCACCACAAATTTTCTTTCTTGTTGAATCCTTGAAGAATCCAACTCCTTTAACTTGATCTCTTTCTCTTCTAGATTTCTAAAATTAAACAATATAAATTTTCATGGAATGCGATTTAATAACAAATTTAATATAAAAGGATTTTTTTTACTTACAAAAAAGTGATTTTCCAAATCCCAAAATCTTTCTCTTACTCTCTCAAAATCTCTTCCCCTTGCTTTAAAATTTCTTTATCTTCCTTAAATAAAACATCACTTGCTTTAGATGAAGTAAAATGATGAAATTTATACAAAAATGGAAAGAAATTTTTTAACAAACCTTCTTCCATCTTTCCCTCGGTCGTTCCTCTTGTTTCTTCTTAATATCCACTTTTTTAGCAATAGGAATGAAGTGGATTTGATGATTCTTATCCCCAAATGCGATTGATTGCTAAAAAAAACGAAAGGAAAACTCCCAATCCTCCCACGCAAGCGTTGTGCAGTTCCAGACTTCCACCCTCTATTCACGAACGTCTCTTCTGTTTCGCGAAAGGCTTCGACCCCTTTCTTTTAATAGGTCTGAACCGGCTGAACCGAATAAGATATTATAGAATTAATAACCAAGGAGCTAGAGTTAGGCACTATTGCGAATTTAAAAGAATAAGAAGATGAAGTGATACCTACAAGAGGCTAGTACCTATTGGTGGAGTCATTTCTAGTGATGCTATGGTTTTCAACCTTTTTATTTCTTTTGTGCGACTCAATTAGTATTTTTTGTGTTACCTTTTTCACATGCATTATATATATGCATATCTTTGTTATTTTGTTTGATCTCCTTGTATTGTCCTGTTTTTGCCTGATGTTTTGTCATGAATCTTATAACATTTTTATTTTGAGGAAGGAGTTATGCTTTGCGAGGAGTCGCCCGATTTCATTCCTGCACTCAATCCTTCGTTCAGAAATGGGAGCCACTCTAACGTTCGGCCCGTTCTAGTCGCGCGTCCTGTCCGTCTGTCTCTTCCAGTTGAGTTGCAGTTATATTAAGGTTGGCTGGTTCAATTGAACCGGCAAATTAAACCGATTCTTACAACCATCATAAAATTTATCGAATAATCATGACATGAATCCTTCAATACATTATGATAATGATAGGTCGTTCCTTGAAAGCTTGACACTATATGGCCTGAATATTGCGATAAGTGTCAAGGGTCGCTGCATTGGCGCTCGAGTGTAGTGTTAAATAGGCAAGGGTTTCCCCATCATGGATGTATGCGGGCAAAGAAGCTAGTTCAGGAAACTAGAGCTCGGATAGGATCTTGGAATGTAGGTTCTTTTAAAGGAAAATTAATGAAATTAATTGATATTATGATTCATAGGAATAAATATTTTATGCATTCAGGAAACTAAATGAGTTAGAGAGAAGGCTAAGGAGATTGATAGTTTAGGATTTAAACTTTGATATTCATATAGAAGTCATACTAGGAATGGTGTATGCGTGATTATAGATAAGAGTTTGAAGGATAATGTCATAAAAAATGATAGAATTGGAGACAAATTATATGTTTAAAGATTATTGTTGATGCTAAGATTATTAATATTATAAGTGTTTATGCTTCTTAAGTTGGTTTTAGATGTGTTTAAATTAAAATTTTGGAATAATTTAGAATAATTAATTAAAAAAATGCATCTTTAACAAAGAGTTTCTATTGGAGGAGATTTAAATGAACTTATTGGTAGAAAGGTAGAGGATTTTAAAAGTATTCATAGTGGTTATGGATTTGGAGCAATTGATGAAGGTGATAAGACTATGTTAGATTTAACTCTAGCTTATGATTTTGTAATTGTTAATACTTTATTTAAGAAAAGAGATGAACATCTCATTAATTTTATAGAATGGATATAATAAATTCAGATTTATTATTTTCTTATAAGAAAAATAGATCTTTTAGATTACAAAGATTGTAAATTTATTCTGAATGAAAGTTTATGTACACAATATCGCCTATTAGTTTTGGACTTTAAGATGAAGGGGCAACATATGAAAAATATAATAAAACATTATTCTAAGATTAGATGGAGTCATTTAAAGAACACTAATAATAATATTTTTGAGAGTAAGATTCGAGATCTTAAGATTTTGTTTGTACATGAGGAAGCAAATTTTATGTTGGAAAAAGTTGTTAGTAATATTAAGAATGTTGCAAAGGATATGCTTTGAATTCAAAAGAAAAAAACTCGTAATAATAAAAATAGTTGGTGGTAGAATCAAAATGTGCAAGAAAAGATAAAAAATAAGAAACATTGTTATAATAATTGGTTTAAATGTAAAAGCTTTGAAAATTAGGAAATATATAAAGAGGCCCGTAAGGTGTCTTAAAAAGCAATCTGTAATGCAACGATTTTAGCTTTTAATTATTTATATAATATATTCGATTCTTAAGAGAGTGAAAGATATATCTATAAGTTAGCCAAACAAAGAGATAAGAGTAGTTAGGATTTAGTTCAAGTAAAATGCATGAAGGATGAAGATAAAAAAATATTATTTTTTAGAAGAGGATATTCAACAAAGGTGAATGAGATATTTTACTAAGCTTTTCAATGAAGATTGTAAGAATACGATTGATTTTAGTGACCTTAGCACTTTAAATGAAAATATAGATTATTAGTAAAACTGAAGTTAGAGTGGCTTTAAAGAAAATGAAAGGTGAAAAAATCATTGGACCTGATGATATTCCCATAGAGGTGTGGAAATGCTTAAGAGATGAAGGAATTTCTTGGCTTAATAAACTTTTTAATATTATTTTGAAGACTAAAAAGATGCCAGATGAGTGGAGATTGAGTGTGTTGATTCCTATTTTTAAGAATAAAGATGATGCACAAGATTGTGCGAATTATAGAGGAATTAATTTAATGTGTCATACTTTAAAACTTTGGAGAAGAGTTATGGAGCATATGTTATGACGTGATACTAATATTTTTCAAAATCAATTTAGATTCATGCATGGTAGGTCTACTATGGAAGCTATTCATTTATTGAAAGGGTTGATGGAGAAGTTTAGAGAGAATAAGGAGGATCTACATATGATATTTATTGATTTAGAAAAAGTATATGGTAAAGTTCCAAAAGAAGTGCTATGGAGAATTCTAGAGAAGAAAACAATTAATAATGCTTATATTCAAGTCATTAGAGTTATGCATGCATGAGCTATTACTTGTTCAAACACAAGGTAGTTTGACTAAGTATTTGTCTGTTTCAGTTGGATTGCATCAAGGATCAGCCTTAAGCCCTCATATCTTTGCTTTAGTCATGGATGTTCTTACTAGACATTTGCAGGAGGATGTACCCTGGTGGATGCTTTTTGCTGATGATGTTCTTCTTGTTGATAAGACTAGAGAGGGAATTGAAGGTAAACTCGAATATTAGAGGTCAACCTTAGAGTCTAAAGGTTTTCGTTTGAGTAGATCTAAAACCGAATACATAGAGTGTAATTTTAGTAGTAGTAGATCTAGTGGGGGGTTTGTGACTTAGAGTTTAAATGTTTTCGTTTGAGTTGCTCCAGTGACAGATAATTTTTGAGTGAGTCGCCTTAGATGATCTGGTTATGTAAAACAGCGGCCTTCTGATGACCTTGTTAGGAGAGTAGTTGTAGACCTTAGAAGACTTTGTTAGAAAATATTAGAAATGACATTTCTTTGTTAGATTTAAATGAGATATTTACTCTTAATAGGACACAATGGAGAAAAAGGATTCATGTAGCCGACCCCACGTAGTGGGATAAAGGCTTAATGTTGTTGTTGTATTAATGTCACGTGAGTTTTATTTCTTGTCAGATTTTCTCTTTATTGAGATGTCATTTGGCATGTATTAAAGGCAAGAGGGAATTTAGGGCATGTGATGAAATTCTCACTGCCTTTCTACTTTCTACTTCCACTCTTTATAAGTGATGCAACCAATAAATTGTTAAAATTACATACAAACTAGGACACCTTCCAAAATACCACAAAATACCAAAATACAACAATTAAACAAAAAACAACTTCACTTTAATAATTGAAAGACGACACATACAAACTTAGAACTTAGAAACACTTAAAAATGCTTTTCATTTGTCGAGAAGAAAGATACAAGTGGTATGGAACTTGCGGAGAGAAGAAAGAGGTAAGAAGCCCGAGACGAAAGAGAGGACAAGCTCGCAAGCTTTCCCAAGAAGAAAAGGAATGGAACTAGCTTACAAGCTTTTACAAGAAGAAAACCCTCAGGTTTTGGCTCCAAAAAGTATCATATAACTCTCTCTTTTTAAGCACCAAAACATCTTATATATATAGGAGAAAAGGGGCAGCCAAACAGCCCAAAACTACCTCCAACCAATCCAATCAGGACTGGGGAAATGGAAGGCCAGCAAACGGTCCAGGAGCAGCACCCGAAGGGCCACACAGGGAATCGGAAAGGCAACCATGGGAGACAGGAACGGGCACCACAGGGAATCGGAACAGGCAGCCAAGGGGGGAAGGAACCATCCACGGGAAAAGGAGCCAGGTGGGGGAAACCAAAAGGCCAAGGGAAGGGGAAAGAATAAGAATTCACTCCACATAATGAGCTAAAAAGTAGAACTTCCCATAGTAATGAGCTGAAAAAACGGCAGCTCAAGCATTAATGAGCTATAACATAGCAGCCCAAGAGCTTTGGCACATAAGTTAACCCCCCCCCCCCCCCCCCCCAAACCCCCCCCCCCCCCGTCCCCCCCCAAGAGACCCTCTTGTATGTAGAATTGGAATTTAAATGCAATCTGCTTTTGCAAAAAACTCTTCTATTTCTTATCCTGTTTTGGAGTCCCCCCTCATGTCTTATTCTTCCAAAAACAATAAATTCTCAAACTCTCATGCAAGCCACACAAACAAATTGAGAAGATAGAACATGGTTGCTATTAATCCACTATGTAGGCTATTAGGTTAGCTTTAACCCAAAAAAATGGCTTGAAATATTTAAGCACCACCGATCCTTCACTAAAGATGCCAATACTTATCAACAGTAATTAAAGTTTGAAGTTTTAGAATGGTTGTATTCTTGATACCGTTTATGCTGAAGTTTTCACTTTGTTTTTTTAGTAACGTGTCAACAATCTCCTTATGTATTTTTCTCTTGCTTGGGGTGGAAGATGCATCTTAATTATCCATAAATCTTTTTTTTTTTCTGTGAACCACCTGGCTTCCCACTAGAGGTTGGGAAAATAAAATACGAGCAATTGATTTTTTACTATGCTTTCAAATGTCAGTTTCAATATCAGCTTCAAACATGGGGATCTTTTGACATATTATTATCAAAATTTAAAAATGCGAAGTTGGGAACTTAGATGTTTTGTTTATTGAGACGTGTGTTAGCCTCAAGTGGGATTGGGGTGTAAGTCTAAAAAAAAAAAGTAATTCATAAAATGCTATTAAATTTCAGCATATCAACTCAGCTCATCATTGAAAGCCATAAATTCCAACAATAAGAAAAAACAGAGCAAATCTTAGTATTTAGTATTAATCTAATACTTAAATTAAAATCAATTTAAAAATATAAAAATAGTAAATAATGAAAGAAAACTATCTCCTACCCATAAAGCTTGACGTGGAAGTCTATGCCCACTTGTTGGCACTTGCTTCATACATTAATTGATTGATTAGCATGCGATTTCTTTGACTCTCGCTTGCGGATGCTTGCCAGCACTCGACTACTCTCACTTACAAGTGGTCGCTCTCCTCCCAAATTGCTCCCCTCTATCGCTAAATTGGTTTAAATTCTAAACCTAAAAACTTGGAAATGAGAATTTGACTCTTAACAGGACACAATGGAGAAAAAATGATTCATGTAGCCAACACCACGTATTGGATAAAGGCTTGATGTTGTTGTTGTTGAATTAGTGTCATGTGAGTTTTATTTCTTGTCAGATTTTCTCTTTATTGAGATGTCATTTGGCATGTATTAAAGGCAAGAGGGAATTTAGGGCATTTGATGAAATTCTCACCGCCTTTGTACTTCCACTCTATATAATTTGCTTTTGCAAAAAATTCTTCTATTTTTATCCTGTTTTGGAGTTCCCCATCATCTCTTCTTCTTCCAAAAATAGTAAATTTTCAAACTCTCATGCAAGCCACACAACCAAATTGAGAAGATAGAAGATGGTTGCTATTAATCCACTATGTAGGCTATTAGGTTGAGCTTTAACCCGAATAAAGGTTTGAAATATCTGAGCACCACCGATCCTTCACTACAGATGCCAATACTTATCAAAAGTAATTAAAGTTTGAAGTTTTAGAATGGTGGTATTCTTGATACCGTTTATGCTGAAGTTTCTTCCCTTTGTTTTTTTTAGTAATTTGTCAACAATCTCCTTGTGTATTTTTCTCTTGCTTGGGGTGGAAGATGCATCTTAATTATCCATAAATATTTTTTTCTTGTGAACTACCTGGCTTCCCATTAGAGGTTGGGAAAATAAAATACAGGCAATTGATTTTTTGCCATGCTTTCAAATGTCAGTTTCAATATCAGCTTCAAACATGGGGATCTTTTGACATATTATTATCAAAATTTAAAAATGCGAAATTGGGAACTTAGATGTTTTACCTCATTGAGATGAGGTGTTAGCCTCAATTGGGATTGGGGTGTAAGTCTAAAAAAAAGGCAATTCATAAAATGCTATAAAATTTCAGCATATTAACTTAGCTCATCAATAAAAGCAACTAAATCCTACAATAAGAAAAAATGAGCAAATCTTAGTATTTAATATTAATTTAATACTTAATTAAAAATCAATTTAAAAATTAAAAATAGTAAATAATGAAAGAAAACTAGCACCCACCCACAAAGCTTGACGTGGAAGTCTAAGTCCACTTGTAAGCACTTGCTTCCTACAGTAATTGATTGATTAGCATGCGATTTCCTTGACTCTCGGTTGTAGATGCTCGCCAGCATTTAACTACTCTCACTTACAAGTGCTCGCTCTCCTCCAAATTGCTCCCCTCTATCGCCATATTGGTTTAAATTCTAAACCTAAAGACTTGGAAAAAATTATTTGCCCACCCCCATGCATGATATTAGCATGATATCCATATCTCTAGGATACTCACTGTTCTATACGCTTGTTATTAGCTTGTAGGATGAATTTCTTTTAATTTGTTGATGCAAACTTATGTAATGGTGTTATCATGCATCCTTTTCACATTCTAGTTAAAATATTTGTTGTTTGGAAACAAAAATAAAAGTATATTTTATTGAAGTAAATGGTAATTTAAGATTTTTGCCTCATGATTTGAGGCATGTCTCAAATGAAAAAGTGTAAGTCTCACCCAAGCTAGAATTTTTTTAAGTTTTAAAGCGCTTACTAGACATAGGGGTGTAAGTGAGCTGAGCCGGCTTCTGTGCCGGCTCGAGCTCGATTCGTTTATGGGCTCGCGAGTCGAGCTTATCGAGCTCACGAGCCGAGCTCGAGAGCTCGAGCTCGAGTTCGAGCTCGTTTTGTAAACGAGCTCGAGTTCGTGCTTGATGAAGCTTGACTCGTGAGCTCACGAGCCTGCTTGAACTACTGTTAAATTTTTTTTTGAATCATTAATATTTTTATTATATTTAAAAGTTTTAAAAAAATTTAATGTAATATTCAACAACAGCGTAATAAAAAAATTCTCGAACATCAATACCAATAAATGCTAATAAATGAAAACAACTTTTTAGTTACTAAAACAATGAAATTTTCAAAAAATATATATAATTTAAAAGATGTGAAGAAAAGTAGCTTTCTTTTCTAATAAATGCTGAAGGCTCTTGAGCTCAAGCCAGCAACCTTCTTTGTTCGAGTTCCGTGTCGGCTATCCACATGTTCGAAATGGGCGGGAAAATCAAAACCGGGCGGGAAAGTGATGAACGGGAAATCGTGTGTCTCGACGAGCTCGATATAGTGTCGCGAGTCGAGCTCGACCACCCCTGACTCGAGCTCGACTCGACTCGTTTAGACCCCTAACTAGACACCTCATGGTGAGGCATTCCTCGAACACTTTTTAAACCTTGAGTATCCTAAAAGGCTTCGTGGAAAAATTAAAAAAAAAAGTTACGTGATTGTAAATAGAAATATCATATGGTGCTTCCATCTCAAGGTATTGTTGTTTTCGTAGTCCTAGTTTAACCATGTAATCTTATATTATACCTGCGCCATCTTGTGTTATTGAAAATTATTTATCATGACAAGCAGCAGTGTAGATACATGGTTTTGCTGCATTGACATGCCTATTAGCTTTACTGGGAAGTACCAGTTGAAGGTGCTTTATTAGTTTACTCATGGATCAGACTTCTCTCTCTTTTTTCAGCTGTGGCTTTTATGTTTGGGAGTTGACTCTCCTTGTTCAATGAATTGTCAATCTATTCTATACTTTCGTTTGTGTATTTTGTAATATCTTTGATTTTGTTTTTATTGTAAATATTTGTAAGGTTATGAACCTGGAGATACATTTTAAGCGTGTAGGCTTACTAATTTGTAAAATTATCAGCTGCTTGCAGAGGCTGAAAGGCAAATATCTGATTCAGCAAAACATGATGTTGAAGTTTTGAAAGTTGATTTCAAGTATTCTGAAGCAGGGGGTGGTTGTGAACCAACTGTTGATACTGCTTGCAGCCTTCCTGAGTGGGCGCAACCTTTGGAACCTGTTAGAAAGCTACCTACTAATGTTGGGACTAGGATCAGAAGGTGCATCTATAATTCTCTAGAGAAGGATCCTCCAGATTGGGCAAAGGAAATTCTGCAGCATTCAATCAGCAAGGAAGTTTACAAAGGGAATGCATCCGGGCCTACCAAGGTTAAGTAGTCTTTTTTTTATCGCTTTACACCTTGATTTTTCAATTGAAATATTAAGACAAAGATTCATTGAATACTCTGGCGAACCTTTATTTCCTCTGTTGTTTTCCTATACTCTGATGAGGTTTTATTTCTTTTTGTGCATACATGTCGTCACTATAGCTGTGCTTTTTTCAATGCATCATCTTGTTTTTCTACTTCTGTTTTATTTAATATGGAAATTATGTGCTTAATCCTATTTTTCTGATTGGTTTTGGCACAGAAAGCGGTTTTGTCTGTGTTGGCCCAGGCAACTGCAGGAAGTGTACATCAGAAGTTCCACAAGAGACAGAAAGAGAAATGCCCCATTTCTGTGTCGGATGCAATTATGAAAAAATGTCGCATTGTGCTGCGCTCTGCTATATTGGGTGATGAATCAAAAGTATTCTGCAATTTAATTGGCACTTCCTTACTGAACCCCAATGACAATGAGGATGAAGGCATTCTTGGTTCGCCTGCCATGGTTTCTCGCCCTTTGGACTTCCGCACTATAGATTTAAGACTGGATGTTGGGTCTTATGGTGGTTCTCATGAAGCTTTTGTTGAGGATGTTCGAGAGGTCTGATTTTCCTATTTCTTCATTTAATTAACATTGAAAGTTCATTTACTTGCCATGAATTCTGTCCTTATAGTGTTGATTGTTTTATAAATAATACTTTATACTTTATACTTCCAATATATATATATATATATATATAAGTTTAGCTATGTCTTCTTGATAAACACATGCATGCCACCAAGAAGACTCACCTTCCTTTGGAGTTTTCTTGATCAGTCCTTGGATTTCTTTCCTGAACTGGTTCTCCAAAATCTATCCACCTGACAGCCTGCAGTCCTTCATCATCCCCCATCACCAAGCCTTGTTAAGCTTCAGCAGTTTTCTGTCTCAGGTAGCCGCAGCAGCTTCACAACAATCTCCAGCCATGGTAGTCCTCAGCCTCTGCATGTACAAGGTGCAGTCCCTCCTATTAATCAGAAAACTTCCAGTAGTCCGCCTCCTACAGAATATAATCTTCAGCAATCCTTTCTCCACCTTTCTTTCCACTGGTTCTTAACAGAATATGCACCATTGCTAGCAAGGAAAGAAATGGAAACCAGAGAACTGGAGGGGGAATTGAAGAGGAGAAGAGGTTAACTAGGAAAGAAAATGAATTGTCCTACACCATGGGGGTGAGGGTGTATTTAAACCATATCTCAAAGTATTTCTATACATTGAAGTTTATACAAATAATCCCAAAACAAACTGACTAATAACAGCTTTATTCAGAAAACTAAGTAGAAATTTAGGACCAAAACAATAATCTCCAGAGTGGTTCTTTAATTCACAAAGATCTAAGCAAACATCTATCACTATCCTCAACAACACTAAACAATGTTGAAATTCTGATGAAGCCAGCGTTTTTTTTAACATATATGATGCATTGTCATCTATTAGAATCCTTGTGAACTCCATATCCCCTTGATAATATGGATTTTTACATTCATATGCTTAATCTTTTCATGATCATGGGATTCTTGGAGAGGAATAATGTGCTGTGATTATTACAAAACACAAGCACAAGAGTGAGCATGTGCTGAATCAACAATTTAGTAAAATATCTTTTATGGCTTCTCATGCAACAATGTATTCAGTTTCAATTATAAAAAATGCCACAATTGGTTGCAAATTTGCCTTCCAATTAAGAATATTTTTGAACACCTTAAGCACATAACTTGTAAGGAATCTTGAGTATCAAAGCATCCAACAAAATTTGAATTTACATACCTTGTAATCACTTCTTCTACAAAATCATATTTTTCATACCTCAATGTTTAGGTCATGGTTTCAATAAGTATCTTAGCACCTATTTTGTAGCTTCCAAATGATGTCTCCCTAGATTAGCCATGAACCTGCTTATAACAAGTTGTTGCATATATGACACTACCTTGTAATCACTAGCTTATCAAAGCATCAACAACAATAACAACAACATCAATCTTTTATCCCACTATGTGGGGTCGGCCATATGAATTATTTTTCTCAAATGTCATTTCTAATATTTTCTAGTCAAGTCTTTTTAGGTCTACCTCTACCTTTCTTAACATAGGCAATCACTAGCTTATCAAAGCAGCCAACAAAATTTTAATCCACAACTTGTAATCACTTCATCTACAAAATCATTTTTTTTTCATATCTCAATCTTTAGGTTGTGGTCGCATTGAAGTACCTTAGCACCTATTTTGTAGCTTCCAAATGATGTCTCCCTAAATTAGCCATGAACCTGCTTATAACAAATCATGTCATGCATGATACATGACACTACCAATAATATTTTGGTGGGAAATCTTCTTCATATATAGTCTTTCAATATCAGTACCTGGTGCTTGATCCTTGCTGAAGATAAAATATTGTGCTAAAGGTGTAGAAGCATTCAGAAGTTGCTTCCCCATACCCATTCACAAGCCTTTTGTTGTATGTACCTTGTGACAAGAACAATTCTCAATATTCTTTATTTTTGTTGATCTCCATTTTAAGAATTCTCTTGGTAGATCAATAAGGTCATTTGTTTCAAGCCCCATTTAAAAAGGCGAAATCGGGAATCGAGATGTTTTGCCTTGATGAGGCAACACATAAGAATTGAGGTGGATTGAGACGTAACTCTAGAAACGAAAAAATAAAATATTAAAAAAATATAAATAATTCTTAAAAATGATAAAAATAAAATAAACTATCAACATAATGGTTTATTTGAAAGTAAAAATTATTATCATATGAACATTTGGAACAAGATTCAAATTAAATACTCACTTAAAACTTAACTACTCCTTAAGGATGAAGTCCTAAGGCAGTTTCATCGTAATTTTGATATTCTTGAGAAGAATCCTTGTAGTTAAGTCAAAGTCATCTTCAAAATTTTTTTAAACTATAATATTTTTTTTCTTATCGTCTATACCAATTAATATTACGGTAGATATAATTTAAAATAAAATGATAAATTAATAACACAAAATAATTCATTGTATTTAAGAGTACCTTTTGATTTATTTGAATGTCCAACCTCACTTTGGTTTTTTCCTTTTATATAATTATGAAGTAGTAGCTGCTCAATGTCAACATTGATTTGTTCATTCTCCTCATCAACATAAGTATGTCATTCATCATCAGCTTCAAGAATATTAGTACTGATTGAGTGATTGTTATTCATCATCAAATTGTAAGTCATGAACAACTAAATAATCAAATTTCTCATCAATAGTTATTTGCTTTTGTAATTTGATGTGCCAATCATATAGTTTTTTGTTAAACATTAATATAAACAAGCTTGTTCATACGTCCTGCAACCAATCAATTTCTTCTCTTAGTATGAATTTGGTTGAAGGCGCTTCAATTACGTTCACGTGCAAAAGCTAAACATATTAGACTATGAACTTCAACTATAAATGCTTTTAGTTTGGAAACATCATCTCTAAATTTAGTTCACCAATGTTTTATATTGAATAAAAAATTAAATTATTAACATGTATTCAAGTAGAAAGCTAAAACGTAAACATTCAAATTTACAATTAGAAATGAATGCAAACGTATTGGGAGAACGTGTTTTGTAACATACTTGAGTTGCAATAAATAAAATATTTCATTCTTTAAAAGAAAATTCTCAGGGTGATTATTTGTTTTATGATAGGCATATTCAGGAACAAGTTTATTTATGCATGAATATAAATCAAATTTACCTCTTTATCTACACGAGAATTCTTATCATAATGAAATTGACGGTTTAAATAATATGCAGCAGCATGTAAGTATTGTTGTAACTAACGATCTCACTTTTCATTTATAGTTTCTCAAAATTCATTGTAGGCTCCTTCTTGACGTACCAAATCTCTTGCTATGTCCTTCTTAGCTTTATTTATAACTTAATAAATAACTCCCATTGCCGGGGCCTTTTCTTATTCAACCATTCTTAATACCTTAACTAAAGTCTGGTAGTTTTCAGAGCATACTTTGTACTTCACCAAAAAGAATAATCTTTCATAACAATCTCTATCACTTGCTTTCCTTATTATTTTTTGCCCAAGAATTTATTTCCCATTATTTAGAATCAAACATGGCTTCTAATGATTGCCTTAACTTATTAAATTTTTGCAAAGTTAAATATGTAGTTGCAAATCTAGTGATTACAGGTTGAATAATTTTTTCATCAGTGCACTTTCTCATTAAACTGAGCTCCCAAGAGTGATTGTAGATAAATTGACGTACAATTTTCACTTTTAATACAATAGATTTATTTTATGGCAATTACTGGTAGGGGCGTCAATTATTGACGCAAGCCGATAAGTCGACCCAAATTCGACCCAGAAAATCCGAGTTTGGGTCAATCCATTTAACAAACGGGTCAAGTTTAGGTTCTAATTTTCGACTTGTTTGAAAAATCGGGTCAACTCGCTAACTCGATGATGTAGACAAGGGGGGGGGGCAACTCATGTCCAAAATAAATCAATTTTTGACTTCCCTCGAGTTTACAAGCTCAATCAAAATTGAGCTGAAATTTTAGCTCATTTATGAGCTGGTCTTTAGTTCACTTATTGAACTAAGGGTTAGCTCATTATTAGCTAACATTTTAGTTCTTATTTATCTTTTTATTAAATGTTATTTCTATAGTTTTTTATTGTTTTTATTTATGATGTCTTTTGGGTTCCAAAAGGGCTTTTGGAATCCCGAGAAAGTTGTTTCGTTTTCCCATGCTGTGGCTCCTTGGCTTCCACCATGGGTTGCTGTTTTCCGTGCCTTAGTCCCTTGGATTTCCGGCCGGTTGCTGGTTTTCCGAGCCTGGGAGTTTTCCCGTGGCTGTGGCGCCATGGTTCCGTGTGGCCTCCTTGGCTCCCGCGGTTGCTCCTTCGGTTCTTGGACTTGGGATGTTTTTCCGTAAAAAGTAATAGGGTTTTATGGGTTGTGATGTTTGGAATTCCAATGAGAATTCAATGTTTTGTCTTTTGGTATTCCCCTTTCATACCTATAAATATGAGGGGTTATGTATTGTTTTAAGAATGTAATGAAATGTTATTTTTGGAAAAGCTATAACCTGCGGGTTTGCTTGGAAAAGCTTGCGAGCTTTGTCCGTCTTCTTTCTCATTCCCTCCGAAAATCTTGCGAGCTCTTTCCAACATTTCATCTTGGCTTCTAACCTCTTTCGTCTCTCCGCAAGTGCCACTCCATATGTATCCTTCTTCTCTAAGTGAAGCAAGTTTAGGGTGTCTTTAATTTCGAGTCATTGTAATTTGTTTAAGTGTACGAGTCGTCTCTGTAAGTTTTTTTTTTAATTTCTAAATCTATGTTAGATTTGAAATATAAGAGTTTGTTCTAAAATCTCTAGTCAATTCCCTTCTTCTTTTTGGTTTCTTTTGGGTTGTCTATGTGGGTTCAAGAGATATAGGCCCCTTATATTTCTTGCCCTCATCATTTTGGTATCAGAGCAAGTTAGGAAGTCCTAGGATTTGGTCGTCAAATTATGGTTTGTCAAATTAGTTTGTCAAGTTTTATTTTGTTTGTCAAGTCAAGTCTTGTCGTTAGTCTTGTCTTAAGTTTAAGTTTAGATTATTTTTTGAGTCAGTCAAAAATGGAAAACAACAAAAAAAATAGTTTCATTCATGGAAGAAAACGATCATGACAATCCTGATGTCCCTCTCCCGTTGGACAGATGGATTCCTACAGAAGGTGATTCAACTGATCTGCTTCAAGACTGTCTATACAAGCTTCAATATCACATGTTCCTATGTGATAAAAAATTCAAGAAGGGAAAAGATATCTACAACAACAGTTCAAGAAGGAACATGAAGAAATTTTAAAAAATTTGAAGAAAAGATCAAAGAACTGGATGCTCCGTCTCCACCTCCTCAAGAACAACCAGAACTGACTCATCGGGAGCTGAGTCCTCAAGAAGGGGAGTCTGATGTAGACAAGGGGGGGGGGGTACCCCACACTGGCAGACCTTCCCCGCACTGGCAAACCTTGCACCGCATCACGACTTGCGCAACTCGCACTAGCAGATCCCCCCCACATCGCACTGGCAGACCTCACATTGCGTTCTCCTGCCCTCTGCCTCACCCAAGTCACATGTTGGGTTGGGTCTATGTACAGATTTTTGACCCATTTGTTTAATCAGGTCGGGTTCGAGTTGGATCAGTTTCGGGTATGTCCCATGCTCGACCTGAAAACCCATTTTGACACCCTAACTAAGAGTGTAAGCAAGTCAAGCTGACTTGTCAACCTACTGGATAAATGGCTCGTGTGCTGAGCTTGATAAGCTAACGAGCCAAGCTTGAGCTAGCCCTGAATCGAATCGTTAGCTTGTGAGCTGACTCGTTTAAAAATTTTTAATATAAAACATACTTAAAATATATTAGCATTCAGGATTTTAAGTATAAAGTTGTTGAAAATATTTGAAAATTATATCTCACTTTCTTATATTAAGTGATTATTAATTCTCTTATAATTTCGCATTCTTTTTACCATTATATTATAATAATTACTTAAATCATAATCATTTTCTTTCTTTCATAATAAATGAGTCGGGATCCATCTCGAACTCGTTGAATAAAGTTCGAGCTCGAACTTGATTAATTAATTAAGCTCAAACTCAAGCTCAAGCTAAGGGTGACTTGAGCTCAGCTCGACTCATTTTCACCCATAATGTCAACTATCCCAATGTCTCAAGTATTTAATATATGCAGTGTGCAACATATGAAGTCTATTAATGGTGCTTCGTCTTTTTCATTAACAATTTTGTTGGCCACTTGTATTATCTGTAACAACTTGAACTACCAATGTTTCTCCTATTTACTCAACAATTTCATCCAACTTTTCAAATAGCAGTTGTGCATCTTTTACGAAAGCTGAAGCATTAATAGATTTTAGAAATACAATATCTTAAGAATTGCTAACAAGTAAGTTGATGATGTTTCTATGTCGAATATTTGATAAGCCATCTGACATTACGGTCACTCCTGTCTCAACCCATGTCTTCTTCGCTCCATCAACCCTGCTAGTCGTTGTCATGACTTCATCTAACATTCAAATCGTCAACTCAAATATGCTAGGAATCTCCAGGCTTCAACCATAACTCCCAACAGATCAAAGTATGTTGATCTATTATGGACTCCTAGCAACATTTTCATTAAAACACATAGCAATGTCCAAACAAACTCTATTCTTTAATTCCTTTGTAACGGTTGGAGGAGGAATAAATTGAGAGTTAATATTTTTTCTTCATCATCATGCAACTCAACACATCTATTTAGTCATCGGGTGCCTCTATTAGAAGAAACAAAATGTCTTACACTACTTGATTCATCATGTTGGGAGCCGAAATATGAACTATTCCTAATCATCTCGTCCATATTTCTTTGTCACCTCTTTAGCGGTGGCTAAGTTATTCAAATAATCAATACATTTTTTTTTTCACTTCATCAGGCACATTCACACAGTCCAATGTTGATATGTATGCAAGCCAAGTGATCCTTAAGCCTCTAACACCCCTAGTTATCCGCTTATCACAAAAAAAAAATGCATTTAATGTAAACATACCTCTAGTTACTTTCACCTGGTTCTTCAACTTGAGTGCCATTCAAAACAATCTTTTTTTTTGTCATCCATCCTTGCCAATCTTTATCTTGAAAAGCTTTAAATCCATCATGCAACATGGCAACAAAACAAGCTCAAAGCTTGCAATAAATGATGGGATTAAGGACCTATAAAAATCATCAAGCAGTAAACACTCCTATATAACCCACTTAGCACATGATGTCAAAATCAGCCTACAACAACTGATGCATTTACAATCAATTAATGCATTTAAAGTAAAATATTCAATCAAATAGCAAAAATGTCGACTTTAAATATGTATGAACTTAAATCCCGTTCCTTCTCCATTTTGCTTAAGCGCACAAAAGGAAGTAAATATTGTTACCTTCGTTGTGAGCTTGTGTCCTACCTTCCAAACTAACAAAAGATCGGCACTGTCGAAGGATCGAAAGAAACTTTATTGAGCTACTCTTTCAAAACTCTACTTCACACGAGGCCGGTGAAGCATGCGAAGTCGAACTTGTGTCTTGGGGACGAGCTTGATGCCAGGTGCCACTTGGTGTTGGAGATGGGTTCGAAGCCCGGATGTTGTTTGCGTGTTGGAGACCAGATCGACGTTGAAACAATACACTGCTGCTCATTGCTCGTGTGTTGGAGACAAACTTGACCGAGACGACTAGGATTAATGAAGAGCTGCTCGCGTGCCTTTCTATCTTGAGAGAGATGCGTTAAGTATGATACATATAAAAAGAATGTAAAGTATTTGAGGTGATGCCACAAAATGCCTCGAGGCATACACTTTTTATGAAAAAGGCATAAGCCTCACAAGAATGGTTGAGTTGAGTCTTAAGCCTCGAATTGAGGAGCCTATTGTTCGCCTCAAATCAAGGCGTAGCCTCGATTGCCTTTTCAAACCCTGTTTCAAACTCAATCTTGAGCAAGGCCTACAATCTTTTGATTTTTCAAGTAAAAGATAGGTTGTGCTACTATCCTCAACATATTTCAGATATACACTAGAATCTTAATTTCTATGTGTTAAGCCTCCATCAATAAAAGAAAGAAAATATTTTGCTTTGCCATGTGGCTCTCATTTTATAGAACCACACTGATTTGAATGCACATAATTTAAATTTCTTTAGAATTATGTTTCAAAGTTGCAAACTTTAACATCTTCTATTTTTCTAGCATTCAATGTTCAAAAAAATCTAAATTACTTGGCTTCTTATTTCCAAATAACCTAGTTTATACAATTCTTCTAGCTCTATTATGCTTACATATTCTAATATTTTCATTAACAAGATTATATGACATGCTTACACAAACCCCTAATCACAATTTTACCTTCCAATGTATACACTACAGTCATATGAATGCCTTTCATGAAGAATAAATAGAATTTTGTTCAAGTTTGGGCTTTCACCATAACATTTAAAACTTTATCCACACCAGTCTAATTCACCAAGAAAATGGAATTTCTTCTAGTTCAAATTGTATCTTACATCCTTGAGTAGCTTTTCCATGCTATCATGGATTTTTTGTCTAATTGCTCCTTCACCTTGAACTTTGTATGAATTGTTATTTTTACGATACATCATGAATTTTTTTTTCATTGAGAGGGAAACTATTTTAACGCCTATGGTTGGAGCATCTAGAGTCTTCTAATCCTTTCCTTCTCTCCACAAGTTTCCATCCCATTGTATCATTCTTTTAAAATTGAGAGTGGTGTTGGTTGGTAAGTTTTGTTGGGATTTACCGGAGGAGTCGTGGCAGACGTTGGATTGGATCAAAGTAGCTGTGGTGGACCACTAGTTTGCATGTCCTTGAGCATTCTATTTAACTATTTTAAAACCAGGAAAGTAGGGAGCAGGAGCAGAAACCGAACAGCCCAACAAGGAAAACCGGGAAAGCAGGGAGCAGAAGCAGAAATCAAATAGCCTAGCAGGGGAAACCAGGAAAGCAGGGAGCAGGAACCGAACAACCCAAAGCAAATGAACAACTCAGCTGCCCCACCTACAAATCCAAGTCAACCCAAGCACAAAGAACCCAAAGAAGCTACACACCAAAGGAAAAAACATGCCCAAGAGCACCTAAACCACACATGCTCATCGGTTGCCTTCCATCATTGGGTAAACAAAAAAATAAAACGTAAAATTACAATAACATAAAAAAAATGATCATTTGAATGCATCAGATTAGGTGGTCAATAATTCAAACAATAAAGTGAGTTCATCATAATTTCATTATTTGGGTAGGCTATTTGCAACCTCCACTAGAAATTTATGATTTTTTTTTTCTTAAAATAAGCGTTAGACCTCTTCTCAAATATGTTTAGGTGGGAGTAAGTTGATTTGTGCCAGAGTAGGAGGCATATGAACTCCTTCCTCTTCGTCAATGATTGAGACCCCTCTGATTGTGATGGAGAACATTTGATGTATTTACAATATCTAGAATGCTGTAAATATGAATTAAATATTCTAGAGTAGGTGGTTCTTTTGGTTTAGTATGGGCGCTAGGACTTTGGGTGTCATTTGGAGGATGAGCTACATTCATGGTCTTGATTCAACATAGTCATGCCCCATTTATTCATGGGCGAGTTGAGTTGCTTGGTAATGGAAGTCAAACAAAAGATCAATAATTTTGTGGTTGCCGTCTTTTAGTTATTAAATTGGTTTTTGAGTGAGTGAGCTGGTGTACCTTTATTAGCTAACTTGTTTCTTGAATTTTTGTGGTATGGTTTGAGGTAGGGTTTTGATGTTTAGAAGGCCAGATATAGTGGGGCCTAGCTTAGGAATCTTCTGAGATGGTTTACTTTGTGTTGTGCTCATTATTCCTATGAGTTATGGTTGAAGATTTTTAGAGTTTTAGGAGCTGATGTCTTATCTAAAGGGTGATTGGACCCTCCGGCTAGAATTCTCGATGAGTGGCAGTGTTTTAATGATGTACTTTAGTCACCAAGCATGGAGATGCTTTCCACTTGCATACTGTGAAGCAATTTTTGGTAGCCAAGGTTATTAAGGTATATCATCTTTAGCTCATACTCAAGTCATGCACACACATGACCAAGAAAGGGTGAGTTTGCTTTTGAGGAGTGGCTGCTTGAAACGAGTCAACTTGAAAGAAAATAAAAGATTGAAATCAATTTTGTAGTCTCCTTCAAAATTTTTAAATACACCTTTGCCTCGATTGGGTATTTATAGCATGTGAATGCGAATGTCATTCTAGTATCTGGGTGAGGTATATGCTTGATCGATGAGCCTTATTGTGTTCAAGATTCTTGTTGGACCAAATACCCTTTGATTGGAGGCATTTTAGTCATCCAATTGATGAAGGTGTGGAGAAGCTTGCACTTTGCCTTTGAGATTCATGTCAAACTATCATAATCATAGTGTGATGATGGATAAATTGATGAAGTCCTTCAATCCTGTGTTTGATGTTGGAGATCTACATTGAACAATTTGATCTAATTAGATGACATTGATATCAATGTTGGTGACGATGTTAATTGGCTGTTGGAATTTACATCAAATCCCCAATATCAAGGCTGATGAATGTGTACTTTCATGAAGTTTTCTTGTTAGCTTCTCAAGAATTTCAACATTATTGAGCAGTTTAGGAGTTAGGTTGATCGTCCTATGGACTCCTTGTATGAAGATTATCGGAGCAGAAATCTTTACATTTCTCTTAATTTAATGATCAAACTTATTTTGGGACAATTTCAGTAGTGCCATATTAGTTCATCTTTTATTTCTAACTCTTTCCACCTCGCACTCTCATTGCATTCATTGTATGCTTCTTATCATCTTTACTTGGACGAGCAATATCTCTTGGTGCTATCAGTTGAATAATGAAGTTTGTATTATTCAGTTTACCTGACCTTTTTTTGATCAAATTTAGCTAATTTTAACGCTGTTGTTAATTTATATGGGCATTCTTTTATCAGAACTGTTTACTGTTGCTCTTTTTCTTTGTTCACTAAGTTTTCACCATGAATTAGAGATCACTAGTGAATTCGCTTTGTTATTAGCCTTATAATCTTTTGTCTTACATAGCAAAAGTTCTACCCTATATACTTTGTTCTCATCACCACTTGTTTATACCACATCCTTAAATCTGCTTACTTCATAATTGACCAACAAAAGTTGCCCTCATTTTTTCCATTTAACTTTTAAACTCTCAAATAATTTAGAAATTTTCTTAGTTGACTAGATAGACGCATTAGAAAAAATGAAAATGTTGGAATATGCACTGTGGTGAGAAATTTAGGTTGTTATATATTGATAACCTTTTGAATTATGAACAATACAACTTTCTTAAAGTGACCATAAGATTGGTGGCTAGACCACCTTTTGTTTGTTAATGCTTCCTTATTTTTTGTTCTATATTCAGAATAACTGTTATGTATAAATGCTTCCTAATCCTTTTCATATAACGTCAGGTTTGGCATAATATAGGCTTGGCATATAGGGATCGACCTGATCTCTCACAGTTGGTTGGAAATTTGTCAGAGAATTTTGAATTGTTGTACGAGAAGGAGGTTCTCTTCTAATCTAGCACCTTTTTATTTTTATTTCTTCCACTTTAAGTATTTATTACTATGCTATGATTTTCTTAATTGCAAATTCATTTTTAATATAATAGAAAACATGTCATGTGTGCATATTGACCATATGTAACAAAGGAAACTTACTTTTACTTAATATGAAAATAGTAATAGATGAACTAATTAATTCTAACTAATTTACCTCTAGCCTCAAACTAACGTGATGCAGGGTAAGTTTGAAAAAAGAAGAAGAAGAAATAATATATTAAAATTGAAACTATTAAGAAACAATAATCTAATAAGCAACCATCACACTTTAACATGGAGATTGTCTCTCCCCAGAGTGTTTCAAGTCTCAAATTCTAGAGTAGGTGAAGAAGAAGAGTCTCCATATTAAAAAAAAATAAAAAAAAAAAATCATGCTATAAACTTTCTTATATTTGTCAGAATTCTTATATTTATTGATAAAAGAAATATTAATCTACTAATAAAATGTTAACAAATTATTAAAAAAGTAGTAAACTACTAACTGATTGCTATCAAATTATTAACTGATTATAACATGAGTTAGAACAATTCTAATAAAATAATAAAATATAAAAAATATAAAAATCTCAAATATTCGTGGCAATAAAATTTATGTTCTCCAGGTGCAAAATGCAATTCTGACGTGTTGTGATAATACCAATGTTTTGAAAATCAGACTAGACCGGCCGGTTCAACTGGTCGGGTGACCAATCCGATCCAGCTTACGGAGCTTCACATCGAATCAGCTCGAACTAGTAGTTCAACCGGTGAACTGGTCCGATTTGGAAAGAATCGACTTGTTATATAATTTTTTTTGTTTTAATTAAATGTTAAATAATATATTTTAGTTTATTAAATTCTGTTATCTTTTTAAAATATTTTAATTAAATATAATGATTAATTACACTTTAATATATGCATATTATTATCTCATTTATTTATATTATATTAATGATCATTAATTTTTAATATTATATAAATTTATATATTATATTAAATATTATTCTTATAAATATTTTTTAATTATAAACATATAAATATATTATTCTTAAATGATATTTATATTTATAAGTTTTATAAATATTATTAAATGCTCATATGTTAATATTATATTATGTTAATTTTATTAATTTTTAATAATAATATTATTATTATGTCATCCAGTTCGACCTTGGTTCGACTAGTTCCGGGGTTGAACCGGTTGAACCGTAAACCTTTCATTCTTCTGGTTCATTGTTTGGTCTAGTTTTCACAACCTTGGATAATACAACCAAAGTAAACATTATGTTCAATCAACCATGGATTATCACTTGTTAGTGGTAATTCTAGTGGAGTTTTGGATGTTGTGATCTTGAAAGAACACTAGTCATTAAGAGAGTGTAAGAATCGGCGTGCTACTACTTAAAAATCTGAAAAGTCATCTTGATCAGATTGCTCAATTGAACCTGGACTTTGTTGATGCTTTTGATCGTGATGATTTGAATCTATTGAGTATAAGATGAGTTGTAGATGGCGGATTGTCTTACTAGAGAGATTCACAGTTGATTTGTGTGGTCCGGTCAGATTTTTTTTCCTTCATTTTAACTTTTTTTTTTTCAATTTTTATTTTTTGTTTGGCTGGTGTTGTGTGGGTATAGAAAAGATTTGTTAGAGTAGGATAATCATGTATATGTTTTAAAGGATTATTGACTAATATCCATTTGAATATTACTTTGATTAATGCTACTTTTATAACTATGATGGTAATGATTGGATGTTTGACCTAATGTGACATTACTTTTTGAAGTCTCATCTTAGGCCCGGGAAGGAGGAAGAATTGAATTATATTGTCCTATCTGCTTACAATTTCTTCTAAGATTCTTTTGGTTGGCGGAAATCAATAAGGTTTAAGAAATTAGGATGATAATTTTTAGGACTTTGAATTGAAATTTGAATTTGAATAGGGATAATTATATGGAAGATAGGTTTTGAGAAAGATTGCTAGAGGAGAGAGATAAAATCTGTATGACGTAGAAAACAAGGGTTTAAGGAGGGTTACTGTTATGTGGAATGTAAATTGCTATTCATGAACATGATTGTAATATTAAAGGAGGGAATTGCTATTGTTTTGGGGAAAAAGAAAAACTCTTATAAAAGTTGATTTCAAAAATATTGCATAAATAGCAATCTAAAATTGTAGCTCTATTACAAATTTGATGCATGCATGCCTTGAAAAAAATCTGCAATAGATAATATTGAAGAGGGAAAAGATGAAAAAAATTAAGAAATAATTATTGGGTAAGAAAGCCTGCCTTTTGAATAGGGAGATTGGTTATAAAAGTTTTAGAGCTCAACTCTGAACAACAATCAAATCTTAGAGTAGATGAAGAAGAGTCTTCTCATGCAAAATGAGAATTTTATTCATGTCATAAATTATCTTATATGACTTGAATTTATTGATAAAAAATAGTAAATTTCTAGGGAAATTGATAATAAGCTGATTCATTTCTAACAACTTGTTAACAAAAAGGCTAATAAATTAATTAACTTGACTAGAACAATCTTGATTTGATAATATAATCTAAAAATATAAAATAAGTCAAATATCAATGAGAATAAAATTTCAAATTTATGTCTATCTCAACTTTTCTCATGTAACGCTTTGGTCATTAAAGGGCTTGGTATCCTTTCTTAAGATCTAGCAGACATTTTTGAACTATCTGATACTAGGTTGCTATGTTTAAATATGGATGTGGTTAGATATGCGGATTGAATTTTCTTTGTACCCCTATGTTTTTTTTTGTGAATCGCATCCTGACTTCCTTGGAAAGTTTTTTGTCATTAAATTCTAAACCTGCACATATTTATTCTCAGATTGCTCGAGTTCTGAGAGAATATTGAAATATTTTTTTTTGTAGGCTCTCTCTATAGTAGTTTCTTTTTTTTATTGAGTATTTAAATTTTTAGATCACATTCCTCCTTTCAGATCGGAAAGAGGGTAAATGATTTATTTTCTTACTAAACTCGTGATAGGATATTTTATATAAATCTTCGAGATCTATGCTAGTGCTTGATGGCCTAATTAATGGGTATTAATTTTCTTTTGTAATGTAGTGAATGTGATGGGGACATCAATGCATAGAAAGTTTATCATAGAAGGGTCGTAGATCGACGACCACGATTGTCATGACCCGGCCCGGTGAGCTCTTGTAGACGAGGCGGGAACGAAATTGCACGTTCAGAACATAAAATTTTCTTAAAACATGCATTGAATTAATCTAAAAGATTTCACAAGAAACTAAAAGCGTCTCTAAAAATTTTCCAAATATACAAAATATTTCATATCATTTTATATCACTTCAAGAGAGGATTTACATGTACAAAGGTGGTTACAAAACTTAACATTTATGCCAAACCACCCAAAAAGGTGTAAACTACAACTAAGAAAAACATAAAAAGAACGTATCAGCTGGTCCTCTACGACTGTAGGTGAACCAAGGGTGATCAGCCATTCTTTGCAGCTGGTTCTCCTGAAAAGTATCCCAACACGAGGGAGTGAGCTAACGCTAAATAGGAAAACTCTAGCCCTAACATTTTCACATGCCTTTTAAAATGAAAATTTTCATATATGCTAGAGGTGAAATGCCTTGATTGTTTTGCTACACACGATAGTTCTTATGTCTTATGAATGTTAGATGCCTTATGTATGTCATATGCCTTATGTATGCCATGTGTCTTATGGATGTCATAGTTTATATATGTCATAGCTTATGTATGTCATATGCTTACTCATGTTTTATCTTATACAACCGTATCGGAGTATCAGGAGTGTACTGATCGGATACACAAATATTTTTTTGGCAATTCATTTCTTTTTCTCTTTTCCCCAAAGGGCCATTTTATTCCGTATTGCTCATAAGGGCCATATTTGTGCTTTCGCACCATATTTGGTACTCCGCCTTCAACATGCACAATCATTTACATAATCTTTCTATAGAAATATAGGTATGAAATGTAGCATTTTGATAATAACTATATGCCTTGATCATGAAGTAAGTGCATGAAAGAAACTTCTATGAAATGGTTAGAATTTTAAACATCAACTATGCATTTGCTATGTATCAAATCAAAAAAATATATACATTTGTTATGTATCAAATCAACTAAAGATATGCATTTGTAATGTATCAAATCAACTAAAGATATAAAACATAAAAGAACAATAAAATCATAAAGAACATGAATATGTAGAATAAGAGATTCCTATCTCAATTACCCTTTGAAAGTCTTCAGTTCACCAACTTCTCCTTAATTTCTCTTTTCAAAACCTAAGGGAAACATTACAACATAAGCCTCATATGTCAATTCAAACCGCTATATCACAATAACCCTATACATGTCATTGCTAATTATTCCCCTTGAACACATTATACTCATTCTCCTACCCATACCCTCAAGATAAAAGGGTACAACAATAACAACAACATAAGATATCATTTATACATCATCAACCCTACACAATTCATGATTTTAAATAAATTATTTTCGGATTAAAATTATATAAAAATTTAAAAATATTCTTTTCTTTTCAAATTATAATTTTTGCTTCATTAGAGGCTTCTCAAGTCTTTTAGAAATAAATTTAGTTATCTCAAAGCTTACAATTTGAAATTTTGGAAAGCCCTAATGTGGAAACTCCAAATATTCTTAAGTAAAACTTTGGATTTCAAGGTAATTATGCTTCTAAATCCTTCCTAACCTTATTCCTAAAACAAAAGAAAATTTTCAAGGAGTATACACACATACAATCCCTAACACTTTCCTATGAATGCCTCAACATATAAGCCAAAACCCTAATTTGAAATCTAAAGAAAATTAGGGAAAAAACATATTCTTTACATGAAAACCTTCCCTCAACTTCCTACACTCTTTTCCCTTTCAAAAACCTTAGGAAGTTGAGGGAAGGTTTTCATGTAAAAAATTTATGTGTTTTCCCTAATTTTCCTTAGATTTCAAATTAGGGTTTTGGCTTATATGTTGGGGCTTTCATAGGAAAGTGTTAGGGATTGTATGTGTGCATACTCCTAAGTAAGAAAAATGAATTTTTATGAAGAAAAATTTTAGGTTAAAAAAGTTGGGGTTTGGTGAAAAATTTCTTTTGTTATAGGAATGAGGTTAGGAATGATTTAGAAGCATAATTACCTTGAAATCCAAAGTTTTCCTTAAGAAAATTTGGAGTTTCCACATTATGGCTTTCCAAAATTTCAAATTGTAAGCTTTGAGATAACTAAATTCATTTCTAAAAGACTTGGGAAGTCTCTAATGAAGCAAAAATGAGAATTTGAAAAGAAAAGAACATTTTTAAATTTTTATATAATTTTAATCCGAAAATAATTTATTTAAAATCATGAATTGTGTAGGGTTGATGATGTATAAATGCTATCTTATATTGTTGTTATTGTTGTACCCTTTTATCTTGAGGGTATGGGTAGTAGAATTGATGTAGACAAAGGGGGGGGGGGGGATGCAATCAAAAATTTGGGAGAGGGACCCAAATTTTTTATCACAAAAAATAAACTCTTACTAAGAACAAAATAAAGACATAAAAATACTCAAAATACACTTTTTATATTATATAAAGAAACTTACAAACATAGACACTTACTTGACGACACTTACAACTTTGAAACTTACAAATGACTCAAAATCTTGCGAGCTCTTTCCAACCTTTCGTCTTGGCTTCTAACCTCTTTCATCTCTCTGCAAGTGCCACTCCACCTGTATCCCTCTTCTATAAGTGAAGCAACTTTAGGGTGTCTTTTAATTTAGAGTCGAATTTGTAAGTCGTTGTAATTTCTGTTTGTTTTTTAATTTCTAAGTCGGTCTTAGATTTGAAATGTAAGAGTTTGTTCTTCCTCATCTTAGTCCCATCTTTCGTGATTTAGTGGTTTGTCGGTTAAGGGTCAATCATTCGTGCGGGCAAGGGGTTAAGGCTCCCCTATATTTTTTGCCTCCACCAATTATGTATCAGAGCAAGGTAGGAAATCCTAGGTTGTGTTTGTCAAGTTGTAGTTTGTCAAATTTTATTTTAGTTTGTTAAGTTTGTCAAGTCAAGTCGTTTGTTGTGAGTCTTGTTGAGTCTCTAAAAGAATTGTGAGTCTAGAGTTTTTTTAGATTGAGTTTTTTTGAGTCGTCTAAAAAAAAATGAAAAAAGACAAAAAAATCAAAGAAAACAAGTCCGATGAAATTGAAGATTCTATGGATAGGTGGATTCCTTCAAAGTCAACACATCCTTTGGAATATGAACTGTACAAGCTTCAAGTATGGATGCATCTACGTACAAAAAGGTACATGAAGAAGAAGCAACGTTTACAAGATCAATTCCTGAAAGAACGAGATGAGATCCTGCAGAAATATGAAGATAAGATCGAAGAGCTGGATGCGACGCCTTTGCCTCCTCAAAAGAAACCAAAGCTAACTCATCGGGAGATGAGTTCTTCAAGAAGGGGAGAATCTGATGTAGACAAGAAGGGGGGGGGTCAACTCATGTCCAAAATAAATCAATTTTGGCTTCCCCCGAGTTTACAAGCTCAATCAAGTTGAGCTGAAATTTTAGCTCATTTATGAGCTGGTCTTTACTTCACTTATTTAGCTAAGGGTTAGCTCATTATTAGCTAACATTTTAGTTCATAATTATCTTTTTATTAAATGTATTTTTTATTATTTTTTTTATCTTTAATTATGTTTGTCTCTTGGAATTTCAAACCGGCTTTTGGAATTCCAAGAAGTGTTGTTTCCCATGTGTGGCTCCTTGGCTTCTACCATGGGCTATTGTTTTTTGTGCCTTTGCCCCTTGGATTTCCGGCCGACTGCTGGTTTTCCGAGCCTGGGAGTTTTCCTGTGGCTTTGGCGCCTTGGTTCCGTGCGGCCTCCTTGGTTCCTGTGGTGGCTCCTTCGGTTTGTGGGCTGGGTTGTTTTTTCGTGAAAAGCAAGGGCTTTTTATGGCTTGTGATGTTTGGGATTCCTATGGGAATTAAATGTTGTGTCTGTTTGTATTCCCCCTTTCATACCTATAAATATGAGGGGATTGTTATGTTTTAAAAAGTTGAATGATATGTGATTTTTGAAAATGTAAACCTGCGGGTTTCATGGAAAAGCTTGCGAGCTTTGTCCGTCTTCTTTCTCATCCCCTTCCGGAAATCTTGCGAGCTCTTTCCAACCTTTCGTCTTAGCTTCTAACCTCTTTCGTCTCTCCGCAAGTGCCACTCCACCTGTATCCCTCTTCTATAAGTGAAGCAACTTTAGGATGTCTTTTAATTTCGAGCCGAGTTTGTAAGTCGTTGTAATTTTTGTTTGTTTTTTAATTTCTAAGTCGGTCTTATATTTGAAATGTAAGATTTTGTTCTTCCTCATCTTAGTCCCATCTTTCGTGATTTAGTGGGTCGTCGGTTAAGGGTCAATCATTTGTGCGGGCGAGGAGTATAGGCTCCTCTATATTTCTTGCCCCCACCAAGAATGAGTATAATGAGTTTAAGGGGAATAATTTGCTATGCCATGTGTAGGGTTAGTGTGATATAGTGATTTGAATTGACATAAGAGGCTTATGCTGTAATATTTCCCTTAGGTTTTGAAAAGATGAATTAGAGAAGTTGGTGAAGTGAAGACTTTCAAATGGCAATTGAGGTAGGAATATCTTATTTTACATATTCATGTTCCTTTATGATTTTATTGTTCCTTTATGTTTTATATCTTTAGTTGATTTGATACATAGCAAATGCATATTTTTAGTTGTTTTGATACATAACAAATATATATCTTTAGTTGATTTGATACATATCAAATGCATAGTTGATGTTTAAAATTCTAACCATTTCATAGAAGTTTCTTTCATGCACTTCATGATCAAGGTATATGATTTTTTATGAAAATGCTACATTTCATACCTATGTTTCTATGAAAAGATTATGTAAATGATTGTGCATGTTGAAGGCGGAGTACGAAATATGGTGCGAAAGCACAAATATGACTCTTATGAACAATACGGAATAATATGACCCTTTGGGGCAAAAGAGGAAAGGAAATGAATGGCCAAAAAGATGTTTGTGTACATGATCAGTACACTCCTGGTACTTTGGTACGATTGTGTAAGATAAAACATAAGTAAGCATATGACATACATAAGCTATGCTATCCATAAGACACATGACATGCATAAGGCATATGACATACATAAGACATCTAACATTCATAAGACATATGAACTATCATGTGTAGCAAAACAATCAAGCCATTTCACGTCTAACATATATGTAAATTTTTATTTTAAAAGTCATGTGAAAATGTTAGGGTTAGAGTTTTCCTATTGAGCGTTAGCTCACTCTCTCGTGTTGGGATACTTTTTAGGAGAAACAACTGCAAAGAATGGCTGACCACCCTTGGTTCACCTACAGTCGTAGAGGACCGGCTGACAGGTTCTTTTTATATTTTTGCTTAGTTGTAGTTTACACCTTTTTGGGTGGTTTAGCATAAATGTTAAGTTTTGTAACCACCTTTGTACATGTGAATCCTCTCTTGAAGTGATATGAAATATTTTGTATATTTGAAAAATTTTTAGAGCCGCTTTTAGTTTCTTATGAAGTCTTTTAGATTAATTCAATGCTTGTTTTAAGAAAAGTTTATGTTCTGAACGTCTGATTCCTTTCCCGCCTCGTCTACACGAGTTCATTGGGCCGGGTCGTGACAACGATTGAGTCATTATATTATTAATTGTTATGTGTGTTTTATTTGATTTAATTTAGTTTGTGAATTTTTCCTTAATCTTATGTTGTAGGCCCAAAGGTATTTGTGAACTTTTCCTTAATGTTATGTTGTAAGCCCAAAGGCATTTGTGTCTTTTGTCTTGTCATGTGGTGGAGCCTATATATATGGCTCTCCCCCCTTGTAAGGTGATGATGATTATGTTTGAATGAATTTTGATTTTAGCTCTCTTCTCTTGTGTGAGAGTGAGTGTGGTGGAGTGGTGAAGCCTTAGGAGAAGGCGAATGAAGTACCCAACAGCCCATTAAGGCGAGTTCTTGGTTCTCCCCTTGTATCTCTTCCCCTTTCCCTCCTCCTTCCTCCCTAACCGCCGGTCAACTCCCTTCCCCTTTCACCGCCCACGACAAGTCCACCACCGCCACCTCCCCATCCAAGTTCCCAGTCCATCATTTCCCAAATATGAAATTTTGACCTTTGGGATTCCAATTGGACTTCACTTGCCCCTTGGAACTCTTCATGTTAATTAGTTGCCTCTGATTATTTTCATTTTCAAAAATAGTTGGGAATTGGAAATGCCACAACCGCTTCCCTTTTCTCATGGTTGGCCCACTCTTGGAACTCTTCATGTTAATTAATGGGAAGTTGACTGATGAGGACATCGTCAAAGATTTCGACACATGTACCATTAGGAGACGCCGGAGATCGACGGCCACGATCATGAGTTTTATTTTGAGTCATTTTTTTTAGTATTTTATTTTATTTTTTATTTTTTCAGTTTTTCCGCTTTTGCCCTTATGGGTATCTGGTCGCTATTGTAGCCCAAGGGGCATTTTAGTCTTTTGTTTTCTTTGTCATTTGGAGGCCTACATATGACCCTTTTCTTATGTAATAGTTAGTTTTGATGAAATGAAATTTACTACTTGTTCTCTTTGTGAGTTCCTCCCTCCAAGATCTCTTAGTGAGTTCGCCGGAGTAGGCCCCTTCCTTTTAATAAAATCTGAAATTAAAACCTCAGATTTTTCCCTCCAATTCCACTTAACTTGAAATCTAATTTCAGATTTCTAAGCATCTCACCAAATCCTCAACCACCATGGCTGCCCCCTTGCTGTCCAGAAAATTCTGGACTTTTACCGTGGCTGTCCTCATTTCCAAATCTTGGAAATTGCTTGCCCAGCTTTTTCTTTTGTGATCCTAAGGCTCCAGCCGAGGTTCTGTTGCCGTTCAGCCATCCAGGGAACCCAAGCCGCTGACCATGCTTTAGGATTTGCTGTCCAGATTTCAGAAACAGCCCAGTTTCCTGTCTAGAAGCTTCCCGGAGCAAAATAACTTGCTGCCCTGACGTCCAAAGCAAGCTAGTCTGCTGTCTAGCTGTCCAGAATCTGCCCCAATTGCTGCCCTAAGGAGATCCCGTGCTGAACAGCTGCTGTCCAGTAATTTCAGCCAACGCCAAAGCTTCATATCTTCTATTTCTTTGGTGTACCTTCCATCGAGGAGCACAATCTTTCCGGACGTTAGATGCTCACTAGTCATCCCATGGATTCCCCGTCACCGGCTACTTCCCCAACGGACTAGACTTTGGGCACCATTTTTCTCTTAGTGGCATTGCTCGGTTTGCTCTCAATCTTCCTCCGTTAAAACCCCACCGTTAAGAGCGTGAGTGAGGAACCCAAGGTGAAAAGTTCTATTTGTTAGCCGTGGATTATTGTTTTTTCCATAACATTACTCTCTCTATTCTTATGTTGTCAATTTGATATTGTCCCATTAATCTAGTTGTAACCGCATGCCTTACTTAATTTTGATTTGATAATTCTGAAAGCCTAACTTGGGTAAGCATTAATTCTATAACCCGCAAAGTTTTAATAGTCTTATATTAAAATCCCCAAGCAGTTCTTGTTTCCATGCATTACGTGTTACATCATTGACCCATTAATTGCCTCTCCTTATTTTCATTCTCAAAACTAGTTGGGAAATGGAAAATCCACCACCTCTTCCCTTTACCCATGATTGGCCCACTCTTGGAACTCTTCAAGTTAATTAATGAGAAGTTGACCCATTAATTGCAAAGTTAACTTTATCTTTTCCCTTTCCCAAAACAAAATTTCCATTTTCCAATCCCACTCTCTCCCTTCTCCCATTCCCCTAAGCCCTACCACTCTAATTAACTTCATACCATTCCTAATCTCCCCCAAATAGCAAAAACAATGGCTTCCCTCCCAAATTTCAGCCATCATCTCTTCTTCTTCATTGTGAAGCAAGACACACGGAAGGCACTACGGAGCAACCATTTGAAGATCAATTGGCCGAAACCCCACCACATCTGAAGGAAGCTTCCCAGCGACGTAAATACCTAAGTTTTTCTACTCTTACTTCATACATTTAAGTAGATAGCTTTGAAGTCCAATTCTCTGTGGCATTACTACTTTCATGTTAATTTAAATGCGCTAGCTTCTTAAATCATCAAGTGCATGGTTCTCGTAGTGACTGATCTATGTTAAATGTTGGATCTTTTTGCCAGCCCATCTTAGTTAAGTTGTTTATTTGATTTAGCCTTCTTGAATTCCAGAAATTTGGTTGTGGTAAATTGCTATTTGTGAATTGCCTTTTTTATTTGTTTGAAACTTGTTTTAAGCATCCCATGATTAATAGCTTGCTGATTTTAAATTTAACTTATTTTTAATTTCATAATACAAATCTTCACATGCTAGTCCTACATCAGAATGTCTAAAGCTAATTAGGTTATTAATTAGCACTCGTTAAAATAGAAAGCAACAGCCCTTAAATATCTGCAATAGGATTTCAGAGTCTAGCTTTTATCTTTCAAGATATCGTTAAGGCCTTGCTTTAACATGTGTGTTTGTCCACTTATGCGTGAGATAGATGAAGCATCGAAGAAAATGGAATTTGACCATATTTTGATTCATTTCATGGCTTTTATTAGTTTCACTGGCGGAACTGCCAATGGTATCAACGCGTTTTGATTCATTGTTGTATTTATGCTTTTGGTTAAGCTCAGGTGCTGTACCTAGTGAAGAAGTTTGCTGACCGATCTTTTGCTGAACAAAGCACTGAAACACAAAAGGAATTGCAAGACATACTCTTCAATACCAATGAATTACCTAAAGCTCCTTGGGAAGAAGGAGTCTGTAAAGTTTGTGGAATTGATAAAGATGATGATAGCGTACTCTTGTGTGATGCTTGTGACTCTGAGTACCACACTTATTGTTTAAACCCTCCACTTGCTCGGATTCCAGAAGGAAATTGGTATTGTCCATCCTGTGTTCCAGGTCAAACTAAAATAAAAGATACAATTGCAAGTGCTCAGCCCCCCCATTGTCAGCCAAGAAGACCTTTGGGGGAGGAAACACAAGCCTTTCATGAAGCTTTATATGAACTGGTAACATCATTGGAGCAGAAAGAATACTGGGAACTAAGCATTGACAAGGTTTGATATTGGCATTTCATATCTTTTGTTCGAAGAATTTTGATGGGTTCTGTTTACAAATACTGAGATTTATAGTATTTATGTTCTAATGCCGTCTCATTTATTGTTTAGTGCATATTATGTCAGTTCTACTTGTTTCTATACCCGGAATTGAATTCACATGTCTGGAAAGCTGAAGGATCAATTTAGCTTTTCTTATTCTTTCATGTTCATGTGTGACTTTAGATTCCTGGATAGTTTATGATGTGAACTGATAATTGCGTGAGGTATTCTTTTTATATATTTATCTGACTTAAGCTGTCATCTATGTTTAGTGGTTGAATATGCAAATTGTGTCATCATGGAATGAATATTTCGAATCGTAATAGATTATCTTTTGTATCTTCTAAAATCTATTTGTTGGTGTTTGCTCTTTGTTTGCATATTTGATATTTCAATTTTACTTGGAACTGAGTTCACTTTATATGATCATTGGTTTGCTTTAAATCAAGGTTTTCTATTGTTCAGGATGATTTGCTTTTTATAGCCTTATATAATTATGGTTAGATTTTGGAATTTTGAGGAAACACTTACTTAGTTTCTTGTAAGGGATTATTGTGGTCATTAAAGGGAAACTAAATAAATTTCTTTTAGATCTTGTTTTTATTTATTTATTTCTTGGAGCTTGATGTTGCACATCAAAGAAAGCACAAGTCAAGTACAGCAACTTTGTTAAATATGAGAGACGCACGGAATAACTTGGAAAAATGCCATTGTAAATGATTATATATAAAAAAACGTGGTGTCAACTGTTGAGGATAAGGAAACTAAAATTTAATTTCGGTATCTAATTTTTCAAAACAAAGTTCAGTAATTACTAGTAAGGTGTTTTGAGAACCGAAGTGAAGGAAAGCATGTATGACTCACAAGAAGATCATAAAAGATAAAGATTTATGTGATCTCAAATTTAATCCTCCTATGTTGATGAGATCATAAATGAGGATATATGTGAAAGTTTGGAGTTGCTCCCGTGGAAGATAAGATTAGAGAGAGTCGTCTTAGATGGTTTGATCACATAAAACGGAGGCCTTCCGATGACCCGGTTAGGAAAGTAGAGGTATTAGATTTGACTTATGTTAAGAATGGTAGATGGTTATCTTAAAAGACTTGGTTAGAAAATATTAGAAATGATCTTTCTTTATTAGATTTAAACGTGAATTTGACTTCTAATAGGACAATGGAGAAAAAGGATTTATGTAGCCGACCCCACGTAGTGGGACAAAGGCTTGATGTTGTTGTTGTTGTTGTATGCTGATGACCTCATGGATTAAACTACCTATTATTTGGTTACAATTACAGAAGATGACATCCTTTAAATAAAAGGCAAGGGTGGTTACGAAAAATAATTAATTTGCTTTAGCCTAGAAAACATTTCACTTTTTAGCAGTAGGGAAGGGATTGCCCGAGGGAATTGAGTCAACAATCAAGATCAGACTCCACAACCTTCAAGAAAATGTGAAGCTTTGGTTAGCATGAAAGATTTCAATGATTGTTGATATGCTTGAGCTAACGTCATGCTAATAGTGCATTTATATGTTATTGTGATTGTATGACGATTGAATATATTGTTACTCTGTTCTGCAAATGATGCCTGTTCACATCCTGAAATAAATTTAATGTTTTCAGCTGAATGATATTGACATTTTATCCTTTTCTTACTGCAGAGAGTATTTTTACTGAAGTTTTTATGCGATGAAGTACTTAATTCTCTGCTTATTCGTGAGCACCTTGAGCAGTGTACGGATCGGTCAAATGATCTCCATCAGAAACTGCGTTCCCTCACAGCTGAGTGGAGAAATTTAAAATTAAAGGAGGAAATGTTGGCAATGAGAACTGTGAAAGACTACACAAGCAAATCTGTTGGGGTTGAAGGTACAGTGAAGGAGGATGCAATATCTGCCATGCTTGTAACACATGGTAGACTGATGGAGCAGCAACAAAATTTTTGTAACAAAATGCACTATTCCTCTATTCCTGCTGTGAAAGTTATACCTATCCAGTTAGAGAGTTCCCTTGAGGAGAATGGTCAAATTGATGCCAACTTGCAAATGAACCAGCTTTCAAAGAATGCCAATGTTAAACATTCAAATGGTAATATGTCTCAGACCTGTTCTCCAAGCAGCACAAATATTATTGATTGTGGAACAGCAGCTGATGTTGAGCTTCCATTGCGCAAGGTGTTAGTAAATGTTTCTAACAGGAAAGATGATCAAGAAGCAGAAAAAATCATAAAAAACATTGAACATAGCGAGCACATGTATGCCGTTAATGATAGTTTAGATAAAAGAAACATCTTCAATGTTGAGAAGAACGGAAACTTGTCAAATGCAGGTGCTGTTCTTGGGAAGTGTTTGTTGCCTGATAACGGCGGGACAATTTTTAGTGACCATACTGTTACAATGCCCAACAGTTTTGGGGTGAAAATGCCATTGCAGAACTCGCTCACATTTCATCAAAATGCTACTTTACAAGGAAATGTCTTGAATATTAATTTCAGTACATTTGATTCTGATAATTGTGACCTCGAGGTCAATTCCTTGAAAAAAGAGATATCACAGTTGCAGGAGTCTATTGCTAGTATGGAATCACAACTTATGATGGCATCTTTGAGGAGGGAGTTCTTGGGGAGGGATTCACTTGATCAGTTGTATTGGATCATTGGGAGGCCTGGCAAACGGTCATGGCTGGTTGTAGATGGAAGTATGCTGATAGCACAGGAGAGGAGACAAGTTAAGGAGTTGTATCTTCAGTCTAAGCGTTCACAAAATTTAGGTTCAAGAGGTTCAGTTTTGAGGAGAAAGGCACCATCAGGCTTGTTTCATTGTTACGACACATCTGGCTATGATATGCATGCGAGTGCATATGGTTCATCCTCAATTGTTATATTTGAATCTGATTCAGAACTTGAAAAACTTATTGGCTGGTTAAGAGATAGTGAACCTAAAGAAAGAGAATTAAAGGAATGCATCTTACCGTGGCAAAGACTTAGATTTTATCCGGAACATAATTGCGTTACCCGTGAATCTCAGCTGCCATCAAATAAATCTTCCATTTGTGAAGATTTTGTAGCTCCTTTCTCATTAAATACAAAGGCTGCTAGTATTCTTGAAAAAAAATATGGTCCTTTTTCGGAGACTGAAGGCAATGGAATTCCTAAAAGACGTGGGAAGAAGGCTAAAGTTTGTCATGATGATAGAATGTACAGATGTGAGTGTCTGGAGCCCGTATGGCCTTCTCGCCACCACTGTATTTCCTGCCATCAGACTTTTTCCACCTCACAAGAACTTGAAGGGCATAATGATGGAAGGTGTACTTCTAGTATTCCTGCATCTGATGAAGGCAAAGAATGTGAAGATCCAGTAAAAAATAAAGGAGTAAGATGGGAGGCCACCAGGGTGAAGGAGCATTATGATGGTTTGGACAATGCAGAGTCAATTAAAAATGGAAAATTGGACATTAGCTTGAAGTTAGTTAATTTTCAAAGGAAAAAATGTCCATATGACCTTGACGAGGTTAGTAAAAGTTTCATCACAAATGATTCAAACAAAGAGTTGGTTAAGGAGATTGGTCTTATTGGTTCAAAAGGGGTTCCCTCCCTTATTCCAGGTTGCGCCAAGCTATTCCTTGACCCAACACTTGTCCTTGATAAAAATAGTCTTGCCAATGATTCTGTAAATGAGGGTATCTCAAATCACATGGAAGCTTTTAATAATGTTATGACACTCAATGATATTGAAAAAGGGCCCCGGAACGTCCCTGGAGTGCTTCATAATGGGACTGCTGATGATCAGGACGTGTGTTTTTTGCAAAATGATGTGCCTGCATCCGGTTATACTGAGGTTCAAAGCACTTCATCCCATGCATTTGGTAAATCAGAAAATTTAAAAGGTTCTCGAAGTTACACAATTCCCGAGCCATCATTAAGACCTATGTTTGGAAAGATATTTCAAGTTGTAAAGCGTCTGAAGATGAATCTACTTGATATGGATGCAGCTTTGCCTGAAGAAGCAATCAGAACTTCAAAAGCGTGCTTTTTCAGGAGATGTGCATGGAGGATGTTTGTTAAGTCAGCAGAATCAATATTTGAGGTGAGGCGCATCTTGAAATGTAACTATCTTTTATTTATTTATCCTGCAGCCCATTTCTGCCGTCTCTTTATGAAATTGTTAATTTAAAAAATTGAATCTTATGGTTCTTGGGACATGAAGGCAATTCATAAAAATCCTGCAGGATGTGGATGTTTTACATGGTAATAGTCAAATGGTTGTGGTACTATATTTCAGAAAACTAATAATTTGTGAGACATTCCTGGTTTTGTTGAAATACTAACTTGAAAGCTTATTTACCACCCGATTTCATCGTTTGTTAAACTGCTAGCATTTATGGTTAGCATTGTTCTTATATTTATAGTGTTTTGATATAGGGCGTGCAGCATAAATTATTGTTAAAAACTTATTGAATGTTTTTATGACTCATTCTTCATTTATTACTATTGGGTGCTGCATAAGGTTTTAATCTATATTGCCCACATCTTTTGCATATTTTCTGTCCATATTACCTCGTGTCTATCTTTTCTCCTTTAGATCATTCCAAAAATTCTATTTATCTGCTTTTTAGTATATCTTCTACTCTCTAATGTACATGTTTAAGTAATTAAGTTTATTTTTTACTATCTTATCTTCATTAGGTGCTATCTCTAATTTAATCATTACTCTGTTTATCATCTATGCATCTTTTTGTCACACAACCATCTTAATGGTTCCATTTTTTCGACACTTAACTTGGCTATAAGTGATTTTTTTATTTCTATATTGTATTAATCTCAGTAAACCATATAACATGGGTTACCTAATTGCACCTTGAAATTACCATTTAAGTCTCAAATATATTTCTTATTACAGTCATTTTTTCATTTTAACCAACTCTAGAATTATTCTATCATATATATCCCTTTTATAGTTAAATAGATTCAAGATAATTAAACTAATCGCACGTAGAAATTATTTTTTTATCAATATTGTTGGATGATTATCTATTTCATATTTTTTTAAATTTGCATTTGATACACTCATATTTTTGTCAACTATCTGTAAGCGCTATAACTTGTACACAATTCCTTGTTCTAAGTTAATTCATTGCTTACAATCTCTATCTAATGCTCTCTACGCCATAACAAGGGTTGTGATTGGTTGTGATGAACTTGGTTTTGCTAGGCAATGAAAACCTTAATCGAGATTATTGTGAGCTTAAAATTTAGTGTATCTTCCATTGATCGAATATATTCACCTATAAATAGAAAAATAAGATTAACACAATCAAGAAATAAATAATTAGGAGAATATTCCTATTTATGTGGATATAAAAATATATCATCCTATTAGGATATTCTCTAAATATAATTTTTCCTGAATATTACTCTTTTTAATATACCAACACTCCCTCTTCATGCTAGATCTTATATACATCTCAACTCCAACTTGTTATATTAATAAAAAAAAATAGACTTCTCAAGGCCTTTGTAAGATAATTGCAATATATTCACAACTTGAAATATTAAAGTAATAATCTTTTTGTAAAGCATGGAATCCCATATGAAATGATAATCAACTTCAATGTGTATAGTTCATTCATGATAAACATGATTGCGGGCAATATAGATGACTGTATGGTTTCATTGTATTGTGTCATAGGCTAAGTAAAGAGAAAATTAAACTTTCCTAAAATAGTATTTACCCACATAATTTTATACGTTTAGTGAGTCATAACTCTGTATTCAATTGCAACAATAGAATTGGCCACTAAAGATTATTTCTTATTTTTCTTGATGACAAGGCTTCATCAAGTAAAAATACAACATCCCGAAGTAGACTTATTATCTTCAATAAAGCTAATATAATCGCCATCAGAGAAAGCTTGATGTAGACAAGGAATATAGGGGACCCTATATTTCTTGAACACAATAGACACACAAGAAGAAAACTGACACAATGAGTAGAACTTAAAACAAATTTTATTAGATAAACGCAAACGACCCAAAACTTGACAAACACAACAAAAGATGCTAGGAGATTTTAAAGAAATAAAGAAACTTAAAAAGACGCTATCCTCAGACAACCGTCAGAGCGGGTTCCTCACATGCATCGAATTTGTAGGTTAAATAAGTAAAGTGCATAGAACTAGCAAACCGATGGTCCACCACAGCAAGACTGTCCCAAATGCTTCCAAATCAACCAAGACACGACACCCTAAAGTTGCTTCACTGTTGAGAAGAAGGATACAGATGGAGTGGCACTTGCGGAGAGACGAAAGATGTTAGAAGCCCAAGAAGAAAGGGTGGAAAGAGCCCGCA
Organism: Dendrobium catenatum; assembly: GCF_001605985.2. Classification (NCBI taxonomy): domain Eukaryota; kingdom Viridiplantae; phylum Streptophyta; class Magnoliopsida; order Asparagales; family Orchidaceae; genus Dendrobium; species Dendrobium catenatum. Next base: position 10,701,208 of record NW_021319083.1, on the reverse strand, counting down.
GGATTTCCGGAGGGGATGAGAAAAGAAGGTTGGAAAGAGCCCGCAGGATTTCCGAATAAACCCGCAGGTTAATAGCAAATATGCTCACAAATATCAACTGCCTTTTCCACACAACATCATCTCATTTTTATAGGCAAAGAAAAGGAATGCCAAAAGCCACCTTTATGAATGCACACATCATCCCAAGCATTATTTTCCATAGGATTTCCAAAAGCCCTTTTCGGAAAATCAACCCAGCAGCTCACGGAACCAAGGCACCAGCAAACAGGCGGAAGACCAATCGAGCCAGCAAACCAAAGGTCTACCAAGCCATATGCACTACCTACCATGATCATTGGATGCTTTCCCATCATTGGATAGCTAAAAAAGAAAAGAAAACAAAATATACTATTGTTCAAATAAAATAAAAAGTACATAAATTCTTGATAGCATCAAAGCTTCATTTTTAAAGTATTCATTCTTAGTATGCAACCCTTTTTTGATAGGCTTTTTAAGTTACCTAGGAATTTGCATATTTATTTTGCAAAATATTGTTTTGTATTTTGCATGTGTTGGCTAAAAAATTCAATAGTGAATGAAATATCAAACTATCAACACTCAAATAAAACATCTTGTCAACTAATCTTCGATACTGATAGTCATCTAGTTGCTCTTCATTATTAAGAAATCAAGAAGATCACTTTTTCAGCAAGTTAGTAGCATACTTCCTTTGAGATAATGTTACCCTTTTTGCATTTTTAAATTCAAGAAAATTACTTCGGTTACTCTATTTCTTTGGTGATGAAATACCTTTTAAGTTATTAATTTACGGTTTTACCTTAGATGAATTATGATCACTTCTAGTGAGCAAGATGTCATCAACATAAATAACAAGTATGATGAGCTTAAGGTAATATGTTTGACAAAGAATGATCTGTGGTCCTATTGTGAAAGCTAATTTCAACTAGGAGCCATTTATAATATATTAAACCATGCCTTTGAACTTTGTTTAAGGCCATATATAGCCTTCCCAAGTAAACAAACATGATTTGTCCCCTAAAATTAACTTATTCTACAATGTCTCAATTAAATTTTCTCATGTTAGCTCTAGGTATAGGTTTTTATCGAGCTGCTTTATTTGATCTGATCACCCATGGCTATTCTAAAGCTTTATTGTTTTTGGGATCTGGATCGATTATTCATTCAATGGAACCTATTGTTGTATATTCACTAGAGAAAAGTTAGAATATGGTACTTATGAGAGGTTTAACAAAATATGTTCCAATTACAAAAACTATTTTTTTGGGTAAAATTTCTCTGTGGTATTTTGCCTCTTTTGCTTGTTTTTTTGTTCAAAGATGAAATTCTTAACGATAGTTGGTTGTACTCACCAAATTTTGCACTAATAGCTTAGTTCACAAATGGATTAACCGCATTTTATATGTTTAGGATGTACTTACTTACCTTTGATAGGTATTTGCACATTCATATCCAGGAAGTTGAATCACCTAAATGGCTTCCAGTAGATCGCCATAAAAGAATACATTGCTCAGCCATTTATAATAGAATTCATTGATGTCTATTGAGAGGAGAATCAAGAGAGTTATACCCAACAACTATGGATAAGCTGTCAAAACTATTTATTTCATAGACCTAAATGAACTCTTTGGCAACCAACCAAGCTTTCTATTGATTGATTGAATCATCAAGATCAAATTTGACTATAAAGACCCATCAACAAGAAATGGGTATAACCCTAAAGAAAAAGGTAATCAAATCCCTTGTTTATGTGTAAATATAACACTCATCTTACCATCCATATTAATGCAATAAAAAATTTGGGTCTTCCCAAATTTTTGATCACAACAAACAAAGACTCTTTCTAGGATGTAGAAAGACATAAAATACTCAAAAACTTGTCAAAATATAACTAACAAAACAAAACACAACTTTAATATTATAAAAGAACTTACAAACAAGGACTCTTACAAACTTTGACGCTTACAAACGTTTGACAAATTTATGACTTCAAAACAAACACCTAAAGAAGCTTTCATCCATTAGAAGATGGATACAGGTGAGGTGGATACTTGCGGAGAGACGAAAGAGGTTAGAAGCCGAGAAGAATGGTGGAAAGAGCTCGCAAGATTTCCATAGAGGAGATGAGAAGGAGAATGGAACAAGCTCGCAAGCTTTTCCAAGCAAACCTGCATGTTATAGCTTCCAAAAATCACATTTTCACTTAACATTACATACACAAAACATCCCTATATATAGGCATGAGAGGGGAATACAAATAGCCACAATATTAATTTAAAAGCTTATTTAAATAGGGAATATGAAAAGCCAATAGTCAACTCCAGGAAACAAAGCACCAAAGCCGCGGAAAAGCCCCCAAAAAGTCACGGGAAAACAGCCCAGGCGGAACCCGAAGAGGCAGCCGCAAGAACCAAGGAGGCCCGCATGGAATCGAAGCACAAAGGCACGAGAAAGGCCACCCAGCACGGAAAACCAGCAGCCAACCGGGGAAACCAAGGAGCCAAGGCACGAAAAACCAAGAAACCATCCACGGGAACCAAAAGGACAACAAATGGGGAAATGAACCTCAATTTATGAGCTAAAAAGGCTCTCTACTAGACATTAATGAGCTGATATCTAGTAGAGGAAAGATTTATGAGCTTGAAACATAAGAAGAGGCTCATTAATGAGTTGATTCAAGTAGAACTTACAAAATGTTTCAAGTCAACTTGTTTTGACCCATTCCTTGCCTACATCAGACTCCCCTTCTTGAGAACTCATCTCCCGATGAGTTAGCTTTTGCTTTCTTCGGAGGAGGCAAGGACGGTGCATCCAATTCTTGAATTTTTTTTGCTTCAAAATTTTCGGCACTTGAATGTAGCTGCACTTGAATCTTGAAAAGCTTGATCTGAATTGGGTCAAAAGAACTTTCTTGTGGCGAGGTCCATTGGTTTACTTTCTCGCTTGCTTTCCACTGGATGTTTATTTAACTTGACTTAGAAAGGCACAAGACTTAAGACACAAACCTAGAAAGACGCACAACTATCATGACACACCAAGAATCAACATCACTCAAAACAAAACTTACACATAAGACTCACAAGACTTACAAGACTTACAAGATTTACACAATAAGACTTGACTTGACAAACCAACTTATAAACCTAGGACTTTCTAACTTGCTCTGATACAAAATTAATGCAATAAAAAATTTGGGAAGGGACCCAAATTTTTTATCACAACAAACAAAGACTCTTTCTAGGATGATAGAAAGACATAAAATACTCAAAAATTTGACAAAATATAACTAACAAAACAAAACACAACTTTAATATTATAAAAGGACTTACAAACAAGGACTCTTACAAACTTTGACGCTTACAAATGTTTGTTAAATTTATGACTTCAAAACAAACACCTAAAGAAGCTTTCATCCATTAGAAGATGGATACAGGTGAGGTGGATACTTGCGGAGAGACGAAAGAGGTTAGAAGCCGAGAAGAATGGTGGAAAGAGCTCGCAAGATTTCCATAGAGGAGATGAGAAGGAGAATGGAACAAGCTCGCAAGCTTTTCCAAGCAAACCTGCATGTTATAGCTTCCAAAAATCACATTTTCACTTAACATTACATACACAAAACATCCCTATATATAGGCATGAGAGGGGAATACAAATAGCCACAATATTAATTTAAAAGCTTATTTAAATAGGGAATATGAAAAGCCAATAGTCAACTCCAGGAAACAAAGCACCAAAGCCGCGGAAAAGCCCCAAAAAAGTCACGGGAAAACAGCCCAGGCGGAACCCGAAGAGTCAGCCGCAAGAACCAAGGAGGCCCGCATGGAATCGAAGCACAAAGGCACGGGAAAGGCCACCCAGCACGGAAAACCAGCAGCCAACCGAGTAAACCAAGGAGCCAAGGCACGGAAAACCAAGAAACCATCCACGGGAACCAAAAGGACAACAAATGGGGAAATGAACCTCAATTTATGAGCTAAAAAGGCTCTCTACTAGATATTAATGAGCTGATATCTTGTAGAGGAAAGCATTTATGAGCTTGAAACATAAGAAGAGGCTCATTAATGAGCTGATTCAAGTAGAACTTACAAAATTTTTCAACTCAACTTGTTTTGACCCATTCCTTGCTTACATCACATATCCTAGTTTTAGAGAGGATTTTGCAGTATTTTTCGATATGTACTAGGAATATATTTGGTTATGGAGATAAGGAAATTGTATGAAAGAAGAGAAGATTGTAAAATGTCATATAAGAATGTATAGGATGAGTTATAAATTATTTTTTAACTTTTCATAAGGTAATCAGTTTGTAGATATTAGAGAATTCATTAGCAAGTGCTTTTTCTTAGTTGAATCTAATAATGGATGGAGGTGTTGCTATATAAGGAAGTTAGGTTTGTCGAGCGTAAACCTGTATTGTTGTAGATGTAGAAAGAGGAGCTTTTGTAAGTAGAGTAATTGGAGGTGGAGATGACTCGGAGGAGGAAAAGGAGGAGAAAAAAATGAAATGGCCTCATGAAAATAACATCATTTGAAATATATAAATGTTGAGTAATAGGATGACCATTTTATGTGTTAGAATATTCGAGAAATATATATAGAATGGCACTAAGAATGTTTTTTGACGATTGAAATGCATGAAAAAAGCAGGGAACTAAAGATCCGTGGTGGTTGAGAAAACATAGGTTGGTTGGAATTAGAAGAGATGAAAGTTTATCGAGGGGACGAAAACTAATCAATGTGATAGAAAGCAATCAAGGTTGCATTCCCTATTTGAAGTATTAAATTACGAACAACATTAAGCTGATGACGATTTTTGTGCTCAGCCACACTATTATATTAAAATGTATATGCGTAATATGTTTGATGAAGAATACATTATTAGAGCAAAATTTTGAAAATATTATTGCATAATTTCTAGAGTTTTGTTTGTTTGTAAGGTTTTGATTGATTTAAAGAATTAATTTTTATTTTGTGATTAAGTGTTTGTTTGAGGCAGCTTTCTCATTACTTTGCTTTTTAGAGTACAACCACATTTTCGTTTGGTTAATGATTTCTAGAAATTTTTATAATAGGAAGCTATTTTTTACAACAAGATTTTCTAATTTATGCTAGATTTGCTAATTTATGCTAGGGTATAAGAAAGCTAATGTCTAGCTTTCTTCAGAAAAGAACATATTTAAAAACTGAATTATATTATAGTTGTGGATCTTGATGCTTGCTTGTTGACCTAAAAGTGGGTACATTTATTGTCATATTGGCAGCACAACTAGGTTTCTTTAGTACCTTTCCCACAAATTTTTAATTTTTTTTTTCGTTTTCTGTATAAACGAGGGATTGTTGGTTTTAGCTGATCATATTGCTGCATTTATTTACCTTAGAATATTTTTCTAATGAACGGGATCTCATTTAGCATTCTTTAACTCATAAGTCGAAAATTTCATGAACTTCAAGTATATCTATTGTCTTTTGTAGTTGGTTCAAGCTACTGTCTTGTTTGAAGACATGATCAAAGCTGACTATTTAAAAAATGGATGGTGGTACTGGTCTTCCCTTACTGCTGCAGCAAGGACAGCCACATTGTCATCTCTTGCTCTTCGTTTATATGCTTTGGATGACTCTATCATCTATAACAAGGATCCCCCAGAAAGTTTGGATCCAGATGGCCAACGGCTAATAAGCAGGACGGGAAGGAAGAGGAAAGATTTGGAAGTAGGGTCCTAATGTTGCTAGTGAAATATTGTGAAAAAGTTTTGAATTTGATTGAGACTTATGCGGTGGCACCTTCTTAAAATCTCAGAAGGGTTCCTGCCTTGCTCCAGTAACATCGGCAAAGTTATGAATACAGAAGAGAAGAGTAGAGCAAATCGGCTGCTACAGCCTTCATGTACATAGTGTGACTGACCACTGACAAGGGGGGTGGGGGTGGCTGGCCCAAGACCAGGTGATTCGTTGGTTATGTGGGCTTTTTGCTAGAAATAGTTGCTGGTTTGGCTGTTTGGTTCTTTTGTAGTGCATCTGAAGATGTCATATGATCCTGATGGGCAAAATTCGAATTGGCAGTGGCAAGCCACCCTTAGTTCAAAAGATTTATACAACATACAGAATTGAATCTTTGTAAAAGAAGCTGAACTTTGAGCCGATTTAATCGAATGAAGGGTTCTTTCAAATCTGCTTTTCCATTTTGATTTCTACATCCAATTTTGCTTGGTTCCTTGTTTTTCTGTTTTTCTAATTTCTTGAACTTCTACTCCAAAATAGTACGGTATTGTGCTTTCAAATATTTCAGTTTATTTGCAACCAATGTCACAGGGAGCCGTGGAAATAAGTAGGGTAAGTATTCTGTTAGAAAGACTTCATTCTATCTCTTTCTTGGATAAAATGATAATGAAGCAGCTGACAAGATTTTCCAATTGAGGACTCACTTTAAAAAGGTAGCATTCATGCTAGTATTCTGATGCTTTTAAAGTTCATTACATTAATCCTATTGTCTTTCATAATTCTCTCCGCTTTTCTTGATGAGAAAATGATTGTTTTACTGTCATTTTTCAAATATGGCTTCAGAATACTAAGGGCAACTTAATATAATGCTTGACCTCTATATTTCCTGCTGAACCTGTAATTATTTTTTTTCATATGCATATTCATTAAAAATATGTTCTGTATTATCTTTGCAGTGTCGCTTGGTCAAAAGAGGATCTTGTTGCAGCTCCCGCTGTGATTATTGAAGAGTGTAAATATGTGAATGTTACTTTAATTTTATTAAAAGCTGTCAACAGGTTAGTTGCATGTATTTCCCACCTATTTATTGTTATTATTTGCTTCATGAGGATTATTTATTATGGTCTTAAATGTTCATTTATCTCTTAGTTATTGTGGTGAACATTCAATAAATCTTGCAACAATTTTCCTCTTCTTTTTTAATGGTACTTAGCCGAATGTAATTTGCATTTTTTGGATGGTATAGCAAGTCAATGAAATTAATTCAACTCGTGGACTGAATAACAATTCCATAAAAATATAGATCCACTTTCTTGTTTAAGCCCTATTCTATTTTCCTTGATTGCATTTACTAACAATCAAGCAGAGCTTTCTTGAGTTTCAGAAATTTCAAGGCCATTTCCTGAAAGAAGTTTAGTTTTTATATTATCACTCGAGGCTTCCAGTATTTCAAAAAAAATTTTATCAGCTTTCATGTTTCAAGGATGACAGGTTGATGAATTATATCAGAGATTTTAAGAACAAAACAGCTTAATGATGCTTATGATTAATTTTATGCAAAGTCAAAAAGCATTGGAGCACAATATGGCTGGTGATGATTGCATGAAACAAGCATAATAGTTGTTGATAAAAGCAATCCTAATAGATAAGATTTGATTGCGACATAATTCATGATGATGCAGGCTAGTCACAAGATTTCTAGCCTGTGCTCGAACCCCCCCCCCCCCCCCCCCCCCCCCCCCCCCCCCCACACACACACACACACCATTGTGGATTTTTTTTTCAATTTTGGGAACGGGGTATCCACCCGCTGCTACCCTTGAAAGGGCGTTTGGCGGCGGGACAAATTCTCGACTGATCTAGAAGATGCAGCCACCCCAAAAACCTCCTGACCCGCACTTGATTATAACCAACTTAAGAGGCACTGCAGCTCGAGGAGAATCGAACACGGGTTAAGGGTTCCCAACTGTACTCACCCACCAACCAAACCAAGCAACGGTGGGTATAATTGTAGATTTCACATGTTTTCTCCTATGAGCGTATGTCTTGTCATCCTGACTTTTTAATTGATTTTGTGTACTATTATTAGATTGTTTTAGCTTGCTATTTTGCTGTGAAAGTATAATGGGCTTCTTATGAGTAGTTATATCCTACTTCGTGGCTTGTGACTGTAGAATTTCGCTTTATTGTTGTATGTAATAACTAAGGTTTAGTTTGGCACGGCTTTCTTAACGCTTCTTAAAACAGTTTTTTAGTATAAAAATTAATTTTTTTGCACTATAAATTTACTTTGGCCATAAAAAAGCTGTCCCAAACTAAACTATATTTCTCCACTGCTTGTTAATCAATTCTTTCTTTTTTCTTAGTGTGATGGAATATGAAAGTGTTCCTGCAGCGTGGCCACATTGCTGAAGAATGCTTACGCGGTTGCTGTAGCACTACAGCAGCCGTTCATGTAGATGTTCCTAAATTAGATTCGGTTCCTGTGGCTTGCGGGGTCGATAGTCAAGATCTCTGAATCTGGTTCTCCTACATGGAAAATTATTAGGTCCATTCACAGGACCTAACATCCAATTAAAACTTATCTCGTGGAATGTGTTTTGACTGCGCTTTGACTAGTTTTATCTGCGCTTTTGATATGCTTGACTTAAAATTTCACGGACACGTGTACATTCCACATGTTAATATTTTATTGGTGTCCGGACGTATCAGGTATCTCTACGTCCGATGACCGGACCTAATAATTTTCTCTGCTGATTTCCTGCTCTTCGGCAGTTACAACTATTTAGTAGTATCTTTGTGGAGGTCCCGTCCTTCAACTTGCCGTGCATCAGTTGAAAAAACTATCCATACCTTTGAATTGGAGAAATTTGCATATAGTTTAGGGTTCAACTCTTTACTAACTGTGGCACTGTGCACTTCATAAGTAGCTCGTCCTATATGCTATTCCCGTTTAATCATTTTTCTGTGAAGGGTTGGTTTCTTGGCAGATTGAGACTAAAGAAGAATGAAGAGGCAACAGGCTGATTTAGATTTTTTCAAGTCATCTATAAGTTATGTAAGAATTTTTTATTCAATATATTTTGTTTTTATGTTTTAAATGCTGTGCAGGTAAGGTGGTCCTTTTTTTAAATTAGGTTCATATATTTTTTTATTTTGATGAATTATATTTATCTAAATTTAAGTATTTAAGATTTTGTTTGGGATAAATTTTTTATTATTTTATCAAGTAATTTTTTAATATAAAATTTTTATTTTTTTGAATTAGAAAAATTTGTATTAAAAAGTGGCTCACTGTAAGACAAGCCGTCCCAAATAAAACTTAAATTTCAATCGAGTATGAATATAAAAATATTTCATAAGTTTTTAGAATATTAAATGGGAGAAATATATGGATTTTGAATTCAAGGAAATTTGATTCAATGGAAAAAAAAAATTCTAATTTTTTATTTTATGCATGCAAATTGGAAGTGTTTTTTTTATTTATTTATTTTAAATTTTATTTCTTGTCCTATTTGCCTAGCTAGGTTAGACAGTAAGCCTACGGAGAAATCTAAATCCAATAAATACAAGAAGATGAGCTACCTAAATTAGATGAGCATTAGAATCCTCTAATATCTTTAAAGGTGAAAATATCATAAAATTCTCAAAAAATGTCTTTCAATATCTTATTTATAGTGTTGGAAAGAAAGAAATTATTTTGTGCGGAGTTTGGATGCAAAATGTAATCTGGAGACCAATTAGAATGCCTCACGTCATTCGTACTAAGTCGCGATATTGAGCAGTACCAAGCAGTATTGAGCCGTGGTACTGGGCAAAGAGGTGATGTATCTTATTTTGATTGGTCTCCAGATGATGTTTGGCGTCATAATAATTAATCATTTGAAAGGCTGTAAAAGAGGGTACATTTAGAGATGATAAACAGCCAATGATTTATTTATTTCAGACATGTGGACAAGATGTGGCTATATGTGAACAACCATCTTCGTCGTAGCTTTAGCTGTGATGACTAAAAAAATTTTAATTTGAAAAAATTTGTATTTTATTTTGTGTATGATGTGACTGACAGACATCAAATATGTCTCTCAAATATATCATATTGTATTATATTAAGGTTTTTTTTTGGGACAATTTTTTTACTAATTTCAAAGTAGTTTTTTTATATAAAAAATTATAATTTGGGAGTTATTTATACTAAAAAGATGTTTTAGAAAGTAATTAAAAAATTATCCAAAATGAAACCTAAATATATAATGATAATAAGTATTAGACAAGCGTGTTGTGGGTTGGGAACTTTTATTTGTTCCGGTGAACGGAGGTAGAGCTATGTTCGGATGGCACTTAGATCGCGCCACGTAGTAGGCATAAAACTGCGGACCTGACCCGACGAATAGTGGGTATGTCGCACGTGCATTTTTTAAATTCATGACAACCCAGTATTGCTAGGTATTACTCGGTATTTGTCGATTTTGCTCGGCAATAATGAGAAATACCATTATGTGAAGACAAATAACGAGCAATACCTAGTTTTTCTAGAAAAACTCGGTATTGCTTGGTATTGGTCTTCTCAGAGCGGTATTTCTTGTTATTGCCAAGCAATACCTAACAATATCGAGCAATACCGAGTAATACTAGCAATACGCGAACATAGCATTCCCGGGTTCCGGTCCGGGCCAAGTCGTCGGGCCGCGCGGTAAGAGTAAGAGCACATGACGCGATCTCAGTGGTGACCGAATGTAGAGCTACATCTAATCAACGGACCTAATAATTGTTCGTGGGTTGGGCACATAGTGATGATGAGAATGAAGTAATAAAAAGTGAATTTGAGAATAATAAATGATTTAAATTTTGAAAGCAATTATTGAAATATTATTTTGATAATACATTTACTAAGATTTATTTCTCATATTTTAATGAGAAATAAATATTTATATTTCTACAATTTGAATTGTATTTATTTAATATATAAATAAGGGTGTGCCTTGTTTCGATAATCGAATTGAACCTATCATATTTAGTTAGTTAGTATCGAATGTTGAAGTGTTAGTTTGATTATTATTTGTAATTTTTAATTTCATCAATTTTTTTAATTGTTTTTTTTATAAATTTTATAAAAAATAAAATTATATTAATATCTTTAAATTTAAATTAATAAAAACCATGAATTAGAAGTAAAGAAGTCATAAGAAATCACTATGACTATTATTTATTCCACAAATCAAACTAATATTTTTTTCTTAATACATGTCATAAATTAAAAAAAATCAAGTTCATAATTAAAATAATTATATTTTTTTTATCTAAAATTAAATTGAATTGATCAACATAAAAATTGATTAAGTTTAAATCAATTTGAAAAATAACCTGATCAAATCAATTTTTTGAATTTTATAATCTAAATCAATTCATTTAAATAAATGGTGACCAAAGAAATATCCTATTTTTATTTATCTTATACTTTTATAATATAGAAATATTATATTTATATGTTATAACCATATTCTCATACTTGTATATCATAACTTCAAACAATCACATGCCCTTAAAATTGTAAACAAGTAAAGTCGAGCTCGAGTCATCTCTAGGTTGAGCTTGAGCTGGATTAAGTAATCGAGTTTGAGCTCGAGCTTTATTCTACAAGATCGAGCCAACTTGTTTATTATAAAAGAGATAAAATAATTATGATTCAAGTTATTATTATAATAAATTGATAAAAAGAATAAGAAATTAGAAGAAAAATAATAATTTACTAAATATATGAAAATGAAATATAAGTTTTCAAATATTTTTAACAACTTTACACTTAAAATCTCAAATGCTAGTTGTTGCGGGCTAGAATATATGCGGAGATAGAGTTAGAAACTTTAATCTAAGCATTGTACGGATATTCAACACACAAATAGAAGAAAAAAATAACACCATAATTTTATATGGAAGACCCTGGAAAAGGGAAAAACCAGTAGGGCCGACGCTCAGGTTAAATAATTCCACTAGTATTTGACTGGATTACAAGTGACTATCTCGTCCCTAAAATTGAGGATGATCAGATTATAATAATCAACCGTCGGATTGAAATCCAGCTTTAATTGACGGTCGGGCAGAAATTTGGTGTTAGTCGATTGTCGAGTAGAACTTTGACGTTAATCGGCGGTCGTGCAGAAGTTCGGCGTTAGTCGGCGGTTGGGTAGAACTCCAGCGTTAGTTAGCGGATGGTAGAAGTCTAGCGACAATTGTCGGTCGGGCAGAACTCCGTCGTTAGTTGGAAGCCGAGCAGAAGTTTGACGTCAGGCGTCAGTCGTTAGTCAGGAAAAACTCTGGTGTCATATAGAAGTTCGTCGTCGATCGGCTGCCAGGTGGAAGTCTGGTAGTGGTCGAGGAGTCTGGTTGCAAGAGAACTCAAGTTTCTCTTCTCACTTCTCTTCTTTCTTTTTCTTCTCTTATATTCTTGCTTGAGTTCCCTCTCATGAGAAATTTGGGTTATATTTATAATTTTATGAGAGTGACATTACTAGTAAATAGGAGGAAGATCAAGGATAAATTGAGAGTAGTTTGAATGGACAGCCGATGTTGAATCCCTTGATCATGGACTATTTTCTGGGCATTTGAATGTCTTAGTGATATCAAAATTTAACGATCTTAGTCTCGTTGGATTCATCTAGTTGAGCCACTCGATTCGACTATAAGCATGTCACGTTTGAAAATTGTTTGGTAATCCAAATTATGAATTGAACCTTCCAAGTTTGCTTTGGGTATTTGATTCAGACTAATTTGGGCTCGGATTGAGTAGAATTTGGTGTTGTTGGGTTTGTATTTCCAACACGTTCAATACGACTATAAGTTTGCTAAAAGCATAGTTCAGATAGTCCCATATTTATTTTTTGAAGTTTCTAATTTGATTTTGCTTCGATATTCATGCCCGATCAAGATATTTTTTTAATGATATATCACTATCATATTCTAAATATATTTTATATCAATATTTTTTAAATGAGCTAGCTTGTGATATAGCAAGTTGAATAAGAACTAGTTTAAATTTGACTCATTGGTTCATCGAGCTCGGCTAATGAGCCATTGATTGAGTTTTGCCCTACCTGACTCACAAGTTGGCTTGCTCACTTACCTACACCCTCTACATTTGCTCAAACTTATATAACGTATTGACTGAGAATAAGGCAAAATTATTTTGTGCGTTCATAACTCGTCACGTCACCTGGTACACATCATCGATACATAATAAAAGTGACGTGATTTGTCTTCGGAGCCGTCCAATGACCTCCCATAATAATTTTTAGTAAATAACTTGGAGAAATCGAATGGGCAGTGCTCTAATGAATGAGCAATTATTAAATTCGGTGTCCGAATGCGTTCAGAGATCAATAACCACGCACTATGTCACCTAAAAATCGGTATTTTGGACTCGGTATTGCTCGGTATACATTCGGACCGTTCGATTTTTGACTGGATGTAATAATTTCTCCTAATGAACTCCATTAAAATAAATTAAGCCAACTTAGACTAACAGTAAATCAGAGCCGTTAATTTACATCAATTACAAAGTCCACATCTCTCAAAATCTGTCACATTTTTTGCACAGCATCTTTCTCTCCAAATCAATCAAAAGATTCCTATTGATGCCGAAGACGGCAAGATCTCATAGTAGAGGCAGCCGATGCTTCTCCTTTTCGCTAAAAGAAACCGACCGTCCGATTCAGCATTGGCAATATCGTAATTTCGCAATCATTTCTCGCCTATTTAAGCCAAGCACGCACCCAACGTCACCATGATCGCACACAAATTTATTAGTTTTCATCTTCTTCTAGGGTTCCAAAATCGGAATCCCCTCTCTCTCTTCCATTCTGAGATCTAATCGTGCCATGGCGACTTTGGGGTCATGGGAGGTAAAGAAGCCGGGACGAGCTTGATGGGATGTCTAATCTCTATCCTTCGCAGGGGATTTAATTTCTTTTATTTCTTCTTTGTATAGTTTTTTTTTTTTTCTGGCTCGGGTGATTGCTGGGCGCAGCGGTTTATCGATCTTTTCCTTGCCTTGTTGTCTCTGATTTCGGAAAATGATTGGACAGGTAAGGTGGCGAGGGTGCAAAGCGGGAATTGGTCGATAAACCTCTGCATCCGGCTCTCACTTTTTTTTTTTTTTTTTTTTACTTTTTTTTTTATTTCTGTTTTCTTTGTTTAATTGATTATTGCTTCTGTTTTTTTTTTTTTGGTTTGAGAATATCATTATCTGGAAAGGACTGTGATTTGTGATGAGTCTGGGTTGTGTCATTTCATTTTATATTTTTAAAACTGTTTGCGTCTTTGATTTTCTTTTACTGAGTCCGGCATTAGTTGACTTTAGTGAGGAATTAGGAATGATTTGTTATTCGCAGAAGAAGATATGGAGGCATATATGTTGGTTGACAAGCTCTTTAAGGTTCATTCAACTTGATCCTGCTAGCTCAATAGCTCCTTTTTTTTTCTTTGAAAATTTTTAGACAGGTTAGACTTTGTTATAATTTTTGCAGATTTGAGGATAATTTGATTTGCATGATAAAGGATTGAACTGGCATGTTTAGTATTAAGATACTGGTATGGGTGCCCTAAAGCCCCAACGCAAATGACTACGGATGGCAATTGTTTTAAATATTTTCTTTGTTATATATTGAATTTTCCTTGTGATTAAGTTCTTTCTTATTGTAATGATTACATGTAGCTCCGACCAAATCTAAGCCTTGGATGAGCTAGGTGTAGAGAAGGATGTGCATGAAATGTTTTGGTCCTCTTCTGTTCAGCTATAATCTTCAAGCCTTGGAGGTTAGAGGTTTGGAAAAAATTGCAGTGACTGAGAGCCTTGTTTTGCTAGATGAGCTAGTTGTGATAGATCGTTCTTGATCAAATTTAACTAACGACAAATATACTCTATGATATGTATTTGATCCCACCCCCTTATTTATCATTCGTTTGTGTCAAGTTTCTAGTCGACCACCATTTGTGGCTTCAAGTTCAAGTTGATTTAGGCTTCATTTGGGACGGTTTTTTTGCTGCTTCTTAAAGCAGTTTTTTAGTAAAAAAAATTTAACTTTTGTATTATAAAGCTGCTTTAAGAAGCAATGAAAAAGCCGTCTCAAACGAAACCTTAGTCATTCTATTCATGAAATTCTTCAAGAATTTTAAAATTTTACTTTGAATACGGCTATTTTGTATTTTGTATATTGCTGCATGTATTTGTTGAATATGACAACATTGAGAAATTTCTCTGACATTTCACACCAATTTGAGCTTGAGGATGTCAATAGGTTGAGGCTTGACAAGGCAAAGCTTACCGACAAGGTGAGAGACTACAACTGCAATCAAGGCAAACATGTTGGGCAGAAAAAACAAGTCAATGAAGATGTGCTATGATTGTTAGTCAGAGGGAAGCTTTTCCTTTGCTTGATAAGGATTCTTAGTCCAATGAGGTATCTATATCTGACCTTACCTGACTTGATTATTCATACAATAATAACCATATATGTGACTAGTGATAGAATAGGATTTGTAGATTATTGTAGTTTCCACTTGGTAAAGGAGCATTGCAAACAGAATTGGGAGTAAGTAGAGTAACTCTGGCTGTAGTTGTAAAAATGCTGCTTCTTAGAAAATAATTAATTGGATTAATATTTGAACAATATTTTGTATTAATATCTTGTTAATAGTTTTATCATATTACTTTTGTATGTTATTTTGTTTCCTTTGATTGAATGCTTGTTGTTAACAATTTAGATTATGTAAATGGCATACCAGATTAGGCCATATTGGTTGTAGGAGGATTGATGGATTAGCTAGAGAATATCTATCAAGTCAATTGCTGAAGCTGAACTCCCTATTTGTGAGCCATATGGTTAGGAGGAAAAGTTTGTGAGAAACCTTTTGCCTAGGCTGAGTGCTCAACATCCTCTGAAGCTTTTCAATTTAGACATTTCTTCACCATTACTATTAGGGATCAACATGATGCCTTATACATAAGATTTGAACGCAAGATTTCTTGATTTATAGTCAAAGTTTCCAACTAACAGATCAAGGTGAGTTACATAGTTACATAGTTTGTTGTTGTTGCTTTAACCAAGTATGAATGGAGATTGATGATTATGTATGAGGTATAAGACATAATTGGAAATTATAAAGCTTGCCTATTTTGAGATGTTATAGGCTTATAGCCAACAAGAGGATAAATAGGGCTGCAAATGAATTGGTCTTTAATAAAATACTTGTGACTTGGTTTGATTATAACTCGTTTGTAATCGTTTTATTAAGTAATCAAATAAGTTTGAACATTTTTTTTTAAATATTCGAT
Source organism: Dendrobium catenatum (assembly GCF_001605985.2). NCBI lineage: Eukaryota > Viridiplantae > Streptophyta > Magnoliopsida > Asparagales > Orchidaceae > Dendrobium > Dendrobium catenatum. The sequence goes on along the minus strand of NW_021319083.1, from coordinate 10,685,142 downwards.
GGTATATTAAACAAGTATGAACAATTGTGTTCGGCTTGTTTATATTCATGAAACAAACATCATTTAAAGTTCGTGAAGAAGATCATTAAGAAATTTGATTTATGTTTGATACAAAGATCGTGAGCAAGCTAGTTTAAAAGTAATGTTTGGAATTAAATATATTTCTTAATATTGATTTTAATCTTTATTTGATATTTTTTTTGCATAATTTTAGTGTTATTATAATAAATGATTTTTTAATAAAAAATTAATTCTAATTTTTATATTATCCTCTTTCATTTGAATGAATTTATTCTTGAACAAGAGATATATGTTCATAGTTATTGAATTGTTTGTTAAAGTATTCATGAACGAGCTTATTTATAAGAAGAATCATTTCTGAGCTAGTTTATTCTTAAATGTGCTTGTTTTGTAGCTTGAAAACACTTGTTATATACGTTCGTGGATAAAATTTATTATAATTATTTGTAAGTAGGTTTGATGAGGTTCATTTGTTATGCTAATGAAGATATAGAAAGTCGGGAAGATTAGTTTGTTTAAAGATCGATAAGCATGAAATGAATCAAACACAAACTGAATATGAAAAATTTTAAACGAATTAAACTTGAACACAAATAGAAAAGTTTGTAACGAGTTTGAACAAGCTGATAATAAATGATCTTAAAATATTCATTTGCAACGGATGTTAACTACAAGGTGTAGTGAAAATGATCTCACTTCACCTAATCATAGACTTTTACAGTTATGTTAACATATTTTCTATGTAAAAGTAACGACAAAATCTTCAAAAGGGAATGAACAAAGATATTTATTCAATGTCACATCTAAGGCCTTGTTTGATAATTGTCTGTGTTTGACTTTGCTTCTGTTGTTTTGTATTTTTGCTGTGATGTCAAATAAATTATAGAATTGCTTTCTGAAGACATGTGATAAATTAAAGGGAAGATTTACATATTTATCATTCTATACTATTCTATTTATATGTTTAACACCTAAAATTTTAATATTACATATATACCACTTATAGTTCATTTTCATACCACATATGTGTGGTAGAAATGAAATATATGAGTGGTAGGAAGGAAATATGAGTGGTATATTTGATATTAAAGTAATATAGAGTGATATGTATGTAATATTAAAGTTTTGAATATTAAATATGTAAATAGGATGGCATAAACTGGTATGTATGTAAATTTTTCTAAATTAAATTATGTGATACAAAAGTAATATGACATTAACATGCATTAATAAATGATTATTAATTAAAAATAATCATATAGCAGCTATAATTTTCTTAATATATATATTCCAGATTAAGATTTTAATTTATACTAAAAAAAAAACATTTTTAAAAATTTGAGATTTTTAAGAATAATTTTTGGGTGAGTACAAGAAAAATTTTAATAAGCCATCAAATTAATCCTAAATCTCTTATTTTTTTGTTGTATAAGATTGCTGTTTATTTAATTGATAAAGACCTTAAAAGTTACTTTTAAATTTAAATTTTATTTATATGAAATTTATGCACCAGCACTTACCATTCAAAAAAAAAAAAAAATCTTAAAAATTGATTTCCAGATTAGTTTTGTTTATCATTCCTTCATACATTTGATGATGATTAGCCCCAACAAATTATATGAAGAGACGCTTTAAACAAAATTTTGAATTAAAAAATTGTTTTAGAAAGCAGTTTAACAGGATAAATTTAGGTTAATATGTGGCATCTTAAGCTGCAAAAGTAGTTCCTGGAGTTGTTTTAGATTTTCTTTCAATTTCAGTATATGAAATGAAGTTGCATTCAATTAAAATTAGCTTTTAATGTTTATTAAAAAAAATGCATGCCTTCATGATTTTCTATATTTAATCAATTAAAGATTAAATAAATTATTAAAAATTAAAAATATCTCCAAAAAAGCTTCAAATTTTTGTGAGTGTCTTTACTGAAATATCTTAAATCAGTCGAAAATCTTGAAAATAAAGTTTGAATTCTATCAAAATTTGAAGTTATAAAATTATTTATTATTATTTTATTCGAGACCTTGAGATGTAATTTAATCGTGTGGCTTATATTTATGGAAAACATATATTAGAAATCATATGTTATCTACTTTAAATAGCAGAAAAAATCTCTCAAACTGGTAATAATTAAAAAAAAATATTATTTTTTCTTTTAATATATTATAAAATATATTTTTGTCTATTATTTTCATCTATTCTCTATGTTTTAATCGATTATAAAAATTGAATTGTTAATTATGTAATTAAAATTCCTTGCACTTGTATGTTTATAACATCACCTTCATCAACTCTTACATAAGTTCAAATAGCTTTTAAAAAATTCTTTTCTAAATTGATACATCACAACTATCTTTAAGATAAAATAGTTCTTATTAGTCTTAGTAATTTAACATATAAGATCTATAAGATATTCTTGAAAAATATTTTTTAACACCATCAATCTTTGGATCCATTTTCTAATACAAGCAAGCCTTCTATCAAGTTTAATTGAGGTTTGATTGCATGTGTGAGCTTTGTTCAAATCATGCATGATATGATGCAAATCTATTTCGAGCATTGTTGAATCAAGATCGAATATGATTTGAATATTATTTAAACTTTATTTGAAATATGTTAGAACATACTTTGAATTTTGTCCGCGCAAGCTAAGTAAGGTTTGTTGTGTGATAGGAAAGAACCCCTCAAAATTTAAAGAATTATTTTATAAGATGGTGGTGAGGCTTGCAATGCGTTATGGCTCAGAATGCTAGTCATTTAAAAAGAAGCATAAAATTAAGTATTGCATAGATGAGAATGTTCAGGTTGATGAGTAGTTTCACATTTTGAAAAGGTTGTAGTAGCTCCAGTGGCAGATAAGATTGGAGAGAGTTACTTTAAATGTTTTGGTCACATAAATATGTCGACATTTTGATGATCCAGTTAGGAGAGTAGAATGCATTAGATCTGTTCTATGTTAAAAAAGGTAGATGTAGACCTAAAAAGAATTGATTATAAAATATTAGAATTATGCTTTTTTATTATATTTAAATAAGAATTTGAATCTTAATAGGGCATAATAAAGAAAAAAGAATTCATATAGCTGACCCTATGTAGTGTGATAAAGACTTGATGTTATTATTGTTGTTGTTGTAAGCTAAGTAAGGTTTGAACAATATCCTAATACTGTTCAAACCTTATTGTGGCATAATAAAACTTAGAACATGTGTTCGAGCAAGGTTCAAATATATATTCTAATAAGATTAAAATAAAATTCAAATAAGCATATTGATAAATCACCAAAAATCACATTGATATGGCACAAATCTTGAGGCATATTTAAATTAGAAACCTTCAAAATTTAATTTATGACCATTCGAACTCCAATCTCAACAAACTTACAATTAAACAAACGTTTCAACAAGACAACCCCGATGACACCAAAATTGGTCCGATCTGAGTCCGAAGGGGTTCAAATCAAGGAGTTGCAGCATACTTGAAAGCTTACAAACATTAATTTCATAACCAATCAAATTTTAATATGGTATATTTATAATCAAATTGAATGACTCAACGAGACGAATCCAGCAAGCCTAAGATCATTTAATTCTGACACCATTAAGACACTTAAATGCTTGATGAAAGCTCTATGATCAAAAGAATCAATAGGGACCGTTCGATGGAGACCTCCTAATTTACCTTAGATTTTCTTCATATTTACGAAGTATTCTACTCCCAAAAAATCTATAAATAAGCCCTCATTCTTCTCATGAAGGAGGAGGAAAAAAGAGAAGAGAGAACTAGTGCGAACTATCTTGCATTTTCTAGCCATCACTGAAGACCACCATTAGTTATTGCCACTAACAACCACCGTCACCACCGACGTGCAGCTTAAAAAATCACCACTTTCTCCAAAATATTAAGAAGACTTTACCTTGCTGTTGGGTATATGTGCTCGTATAACAATCCAAACTGTTAACTATCGAGATATTGTCCGCTTTGGTCTAAGAGCCTCACAATGTGATGTATAAGGTCACCCATCTCAAAATTGCTCTGGAATGAACACACTTAACTATGGAGTTTCTTAATGAAATTTCAACCATTACACCAAAAGGCATATCAATATTTAAGAGTTGAGCTTCTTTTACTTTAGGAGTTTCACAGTCTTCATGTGGACATCAATTTTCTAAAATCATTCTTAGAAAAATCAAGCCTTGTTGTTAGGCATAGATAATCCTTTTGTGGATGTTTGATCTTTGTACGCTTCCTCTTCTTCAATAGTGAAGAAAAGAAGATTTTTGTATCACTTACTATATAATAGGTTTTATAACACGGCTAGGTTCCATGGTTTTTTCTTTTCTCGATTTTTTCACGTAAAAATTTTCTCTGATCTTATCATTTTTATTTGTTCGTATTGAATGTTTGTACACCACTAAGATGTGAAACATAAACTCTATCGACTCAAAATTTTTAGCACGCAACAGTTTGACGCCGTCTATAAGAACCATTCTCAATATTCTTCTTCGATGGTTGATTGAAGTAACACCAATAACAAATTTTCTGGTTCCTCTCACCGAGTTAATTAGAACCTATATGGAAATCATGGATGCCGTAATACAGCAGGTGGGGAGCCTCAATCTTTACTCTTAGAAACTCGGATTCTAAGGATAGAAGAACAACAAGCAATAATTTTGTAACTCTTGGAAGACACTGGTCAATAAAAGGTCTCATCGCAAAATGATAGAGTTCCCTCCTCACAATATCATCAAATAGGGGTGGACAATTTGAAGATGCTCGTGATGAACACCCTCATCATTGTACTGGTGTTTCACCTCCCCCACAGTCTAATCTAAAGGTTGATGATGCTGCAAGCTCAACCCATTTTATTCGCAGAGCTCACCAAATGAAAAATCCTCCACCGACTCTATTAAATTTATCTCAACCTCAACTTATGGATACTTCTCATGATGTTATACGAGATGAGTGATGACGTCTTTTCCAAGATGAATTCCCAATAAAGGATAAGAATCAATTTAATCATCAATATAGCTTCCAAGATTCATCTTCACTAACAAATAAAATTCTCCATCATTATATTTCGACAAGATTCAAATTACGCACTACAGATTCTTATGCTGGGTCAATTGATCCCTATGAGCATGTTGATTATTATAGAATTATCATGCATATACATCGAGCCTCTGATGCACTTATGTGTCAAGTTTTTTCTACTACTCATAAGGGTTAAACTTGCATTTGGTCCTATTCTTTACCAAGAAATACAATAAATAATTTCACTCATCTTGTTAGACTCTTCATCGTACAATTTATTGTCAATTGAAGAATTATTAAATATTCTTCATATCTCTCTAGAATTCGACAAAATTAAGGAGAATCTTTGAAAGGTTATTTTCAAATATTTTTTCCTAAAGCTTGTCAGGTCCTTGGGGTGGATCCTGAGTTACGGTAAGGTGATTTTTTTAGAGGACTTCATCCTTGACCATTTTATTCTTTATTTATGCGAGATGCCATCTATTCTAATGATGATCTTATTCACATAGTATAGGGACAAATCTCTGATGATAAGGCTATCGATGCCCTTTTAAAATAATTTGAATAATCTCCTAATAAAAGAAAGAATGAGCAAGAAGGTGATGCCCACAAAATCTCAATAATGAAGTATGATAAAAAAATTATGATATTTAGCCTCGAACTTCTCAATAGAATCTTGACTATAAGCAAAAGAAGGACTATACTCGCCTAATTACATCCAGTGTTAAGATTCTAACGGCTATTCTGAATGAGAAAAATGTTAAGTGGCCTAATCTCAATGACTGGAAATTAGAAGTATTATTATCATTTTCATAGAAGTCATGGGCATGCTATTAAAGCTTACTAACAGTTGAAAAAAAAAAAGATTGAGAGGTTGATTCAATAAGGATATCTTCGCCAATTCATTCAAATCTACCTGTCCCACATAGAACAAATCATACTAGGGGGAAAATCATAAATAATAATGATAGCAAAAAAATAACCATTAAATGGTGAGAGAAATTGAAACCATTGCAGGAAGACCCCTAATGTCCTCTCAAGTTCTTCTCGTTACCCCAAAAGAATCAACATTAAAGAAATATTGAATTGATCACTCCATCATATTCAATGATTCAGACATGGAAGGGATTCATTCTCCACACCAAGATTTTCTTATTATCAATAATGGCATTGGTGATCCTTGCTAAATGTTAAAAGAATTCATATTGATAATGGAAGTTCCATCAATGTTTTATTCTACTCTACATTTCTTAGTATGGGTTTGGTTAGAGAAAAGCTTCAACCAATTGGAGAACCATTATATAGATTTGACAATCCACCGGTAAGAGTTGAAGGAACAATCACGCTTCCAGTAACTTTGGGTGAACTTCCTCAACAAACAACACTTATGATTCAATTCGTAGTAGTCAAATCATAATCAACATATAATGTTATATTTGGGAGACCCTTATAATCAATTTTTGGAACTGTTGCTTTTTTGCCACATCTTAAAATAAAAATTTTAACTCAAGTTAGGGTTGGTGAAGTACATGGAAACCAACAAGTTGCTTAAACTTTTTATCTTAGGCAAGCTCAACAACAATCATCAGTAACTTTGAGTATTAAGAATTTTGATCTTCAAAATGAAGATATGATATAAAGGGCTTCTCTTGTGGAAGAATTAATTCATGTGACATTGTCAGATGAATACCTAACATACATAGTGCGAACTAGTTCTTTACTATCATATGAAGAAAGAGTGCAATATATAATTTTTTTTATAACAAAACCAATACATCTTCGTCTAGAGTATGACCGACATGCATGGGATTGATCTGAAAATAATCACACATTCACTTTAGATAGATCCTACCATCAAACTAATTATCCAAAAAAAAAAAAAAAGCACCAGATCGTTTGAAAGCCATTGAGCAAGAAGTTGATAAACTTTTAGATATAGGGTTCATTCGAGAAGTTCATTATTCTAAATGACTTGCAAATATAGTTATGGTAAAGAAGGATAGTGGAGCTTGTTGAATATGTGTAGATTATATTGACTTAAGTAAAGCTTCTCCAAAAGATAGCTTTCCTCTTCCTCGCTTTTATTAATTAGTAAATGCTACTTCTAGTCATCGAATAATTAATTTCATGGATGCTTACTTTGAAAATAATCAGATAAAAATGAATCATTCTGATGAAGAGACTACTTTTTTTCAAACTGACAAAGAACTCTATTGTTATCGAGTCATGATATTTGGACTAAAAAAATGTTGGTGTAACTTATCAACCCCTTATGAATAAAGTTTTTAAAGATCTTATTGGGCATACAGTAGAAGTTTATGCTGATGATATGTTAGTGAAGAGTTAACGAATGAAATCATCATCTTTTAGATTTTGAATAATGCTTTCAGCTTCTCATACACTATAACATGCGTCTTAATGATTCTTCTAAGTGCGCTTTTGGGGTTACATCAGGAACATTTTTAGGATTCATGGTTACCCATCGAGGAATTGAATCCAATCAAGATAAGATCAAAGCTATAAAAAATATGTCTCCAAGAAATATAAATGTTATATAATGCCAGAACGAACAAATAACAATTTTGTCATGCTTCTTAGCTCAATTAGGAGATAAATATTTGTCATTTTTTAAGATACTCATGGGCGATCAAAAATCAGGCTTTCAGTGGATAGATGAATGTAAAACTAATTTTGAGCAGCTCAAAATATATCTAACTTCATCTCCTTTATTGTCAAAACCAACTTTAGAAGAAATTCTTTATTTAAATCTTGTTGCTTCTCCCTACACTATAAGTCCAATATTAGTATGAGAAGAGAATTTGTGTGTGTGTGTGTGTAGGGGGGGGGGCGCGCGCGCGCGCGCGCTTAAATATTTTGTATATGATTCACATATCAGATTCTCATTTCTCTCTTTTCTCAAACTCGGATTTAATTTTGTTCTTGAGAATCCTACAATCATTTGTGTCATTATATCATTCCTTTTGTGCTAAGCGCATTATGATCATTTTATTCCCTTCCACTCATTAATAGCCAAATTTTTAAGAGGAACCAAACAGTATGTTTTTTATAATCACAATAATTATACTAGACAAAAAAGTTCTGAGGCTAGCTCGGGCTATAAGACCTCAACCTCCGGGAATTGAATCTCAATTTTCTAATAAAATTGATCACTTAAACTTTAAATCACTTTCAATCAAAGTCGAGCCCCAACACTTAGGATAGGCTGGAGTGTTTTCTAAATTGTTTCAGAATCTTAAAAACACTTCCTACAATTCTTCCTTCGACTCCAGAAATAAATGTTCAAATTTGATCCAATCCCAATTAAAAATTCCAACCTTTATCTCCTTTGACATCGATCTTTGAAAATCCTAAATAAAATTTCTATCGCTATTTTAATCGAAAGTATTCGTAGGAAAACTCCGGTTTCGCTACGATGTAATTAACTACGAGGGCTTGCGCTCGTAGAAGATTTAGTAATCCAGACCTGATTTTCAAAATCAATTTTTCAAAATCTCCAATTAATTTTCTTTGGGAAAATCAAACTCGACGATCATTATCGTCATTTTCGAACGATCAATAATAATTGATATCTTCTTTCTTTGGAGAGATATATCAATTATTATCGTGGTTTTGATTATGAAATTATTGATCTTTTATCCAAATTAGAATAATCAAACAATAAGTTAAATTCCATTTTGATCTTCTGGGATCGAATGTAATTCTCCCTTTGAATTTGACTACGATAATTCGGATAAGATTATAATTCTGAAATTTGAACCCGTTAGGGAACGATACGTTCGTCTTTCAAGGCGATATATTGTTCATAATGACGTGTTCTATTTCAAAATTTAAGATTAAATATTTCCAAAGAAAATTAATACATTTTTCGAAAACTATATTTTTTTAATCAAAACAAGAGTATGACCAACATGCATGGGATTGATCTGAAAGTAATCACACATTTACTTTAGATAGATCCTACCATCAAACTAATTATCCAAAAAAAAGCACCAGATCGTTTAAAAGCCATTGAGCAAAAAGTTGATAAACTTTTAGATATATGGTTCATTCGAGAAGTTCATTATCCTAAATGGCTTGCAAATATAGTTATGGTAAATAATGATAGTAGAGCTTGGAGAATTTGTGTAGATTATATTGACTTAAGTAAAGCTTCTCCAAAAGATAGCTTTCCTCTTCATCGCTTTTATTAATTAGTAGATACTACTTTTGGCCTTCAAATACTTAATTTCATGGATGCTTACTTTGAAAATAATCATATAAAAATGAATCATTCTGATGAAGAGACTACTTTTTGTCAAACTGACAAAGAACTCTATTGTTATCGAGTCATGATATTTGGACTAAAAAAATGTTGGTGTAACTTATCAACCCCTTATGAATAAAGTTTTTAAAGATCTTATTGGGCATACAATAGAAGTTTATGCTGATGATATGTTAGTGAAGAGTTATGAAAGAAATCATCATCTTTTAGATTTTGAATAATGCTTTCAGCTTCTCAGACACTATGACATGCGTCTTAATCCTTCTAAGTGCGCTTTTGGGGTTACGTCTTTAGGATTCATGGTTACCCATCGAGGAATTGAATCCAATCAAGATAAGATCAAAGCTATACAAAATATGTCTCCAAGAAATATAAAGGTTATATAATGCTAGAACGAACAAATAACAACTTTGTCATGCTTCTTAGCTCGATTAGGAGATAAATATTTGTCATTTTTTAAGATACTCATGGGCGATCAAAATTCAGGCTTTCAGTGGATAGATGAATGACAATCTAATTTTGAGCAGCTCAAAATATATCTAACTTCTTCTTTTATATTGTCAAAACCAACTTTAGAAGAAATTCTTTATTTAAATCTTTTTGTTTGCCCCTACACTATAAGTCCAATATTAGTAAGAGAAGAGATTTGGGGGGGGGGGTAAGATTCTATATGATACTAAGGGAAGATATCCTTTGGTAGATAAAATGGCTTTGGCACTAGTATTTTTAGCAAAGAAATTGTGCCCATATTTTCAAGCTCATACAATCAACTTATATACATACCATCATTTAGAAATCAGAAGCTTCTGGTCGATTAATCAAGTGATTAATAGAATTAGGATAATTTCACCTTCATTTTTTTTATCCGACCAAATATCCAGTCACAAATACTTGCTTACTTATAGTGGAATGCACCATTCAAGTTTCAACTCAATCATCACTTCCTTCTTCTTTGTCACCTCGTTGGATGTTATATATCGATGGAGTACTTGGAAGTTATGGAGTAGGAGCATGAATATTTCTTATTTTCCCTCAAAATGATACTTTAGAATGTGGACTCTATTTAAAGTTTGCATCAACCAACAATGTCGCAGAATATGAGGCCCTCGTGGTAGGGTGAAAACTCGCCATAGACTATGAGGTTCAAAATCTAATAATTCACACTGATTCTCAACTTATTAGATTACAAGTAGAAGGAGAATTTGATACTCATATTCCACAGTTATTGTAATATCTCAACCTAGTAAAATCACTTCTCTCTTGCATCAATTTATATCAAGTCATCTATATCCCTTGAGAGCAGAATGCTCGAGCTGATACATTATCCAAGCTAGCAACTTCTATAACAGTTGATACATATAGTACAAGATACAATAAGGATATGCACTTTCCAAGTGTATAAGGCCTATGGGAAATATAATATATTGAAGAAGAAAATGATATTTCTTAGATGGATCATATAGTTTTTTTTTTCTTTTATGATGGTATTATATCAGAAAATTCAATAAAAATTATTCGCATTTGTTGACAAGCTAAAAATTTTATCATGATTTGAGATGAATTATATAAAAAATTATTTGCATGACTATACCTCAAGTGTTTACCTCCATTAAAGTCTGAATATGCTCTTCAAGAGGTTCATTTAGGTATTTGTGAAGAACATCTGAGAAGTAGAGCACTTGCTCAAAAAATTTTGAGGTAGGAATTTTATTGGCCTACAATGAAACTAGATGCATTAGAATTTGCACGTAAATACAATAATTATCAATTGCATTCTAATCTTACACATATCCCACCAGTGGTGTTTTCTTCTCTTCAAAGTCTATTGTCATTTGCTCAATGGGGAATATATATCATGAGACCATTTCCAATAGTAACATGATAGAAAATTCATTATTTTGACTATTGATTAATTTACCAAATGTGTAGAAGTTGAGCCACTAGCAAACATTATTGAAGCAAATGCGAAGTAATTCTTATAGAAGAATATCATATGCTACTTTGGACTTCCTGCAAAAATTATTACATTTAATATTGAAACTCAATTTATAGGAAAAATGTTAACATCTGTCTGCTAAGATTTTCATATTCGCCTGATCCACACAGTCGTGTCAAACCCATAAACAAATGGTCAAACAGAAGTGACAAATAGAATAATTATAAAAGGGTTGACAACCCATTTAGATAAAGCTTTAGGGTAATGGGTGGATGTGCTTCTTAATGTGTTATTGTCCTATCATACAATATGTAGAACCCCAATAGAAGAAACCCCTTATAATCTTTGTTTTGGCACTGAAGCATTTATCCCTGTTGAAATTGGTATCGTAAGTCCCAATGTCCAAATAGTTGATGATACTAATAATGAAGACAAGCTACATTATCATCTTGACATTCTCCCAAAAATATGTGATGTGGTTCCATTGAGAAGGGATGCATATCATCAGTGAGTAGCTTGTCATTTTAATAGAAGAGTAAAACCCTGACCTATCACTATTGGAGATATAGTCTTACAAAGCATAGTGGCTGCGGAGAAAGGACCTCAATGAAATAAACTTTCACCTCTATGTGAAGGACCTTATATAGTGGTGACAATGGTGGAGCCTCAAACTTTCAAACTTAAGGATTTAGAAGGAAAGATGCTGCCTCGAATGTGAAATGTCGAAAACCTTCAAAAGTATTATCAATGATGTAGTCTCTAATTAAAACTTTTATATACTTAAAGATATGCAAATCTTCATCCTTAATATATAAATTATTTACTTCATCTCATTATATCCCAAGGGGATTAAATCAACCTCTTCTATATAGGTTAACATCATATATTGATAAACATTCTTAGGAAGATCTTTAAACAAAATCCCAAAGGGGATTAGATAGACCTTTTATACACATGTTAACATCATATATTAATAAATAACCTCAGAAAGGTCTAAAAAATATTTTTAAACAAAATTTCAAAATGGATTAGATCAACTTCTTTTATAGATGTTAACATCATATTTTGATAAACAACTTCAAAAAGGTCTAAAAGATTTTTAAACAAAATCTCAAAGAGGATTAGATCGATCTCATTTGTACAAGTTAACATCATATTTTGATAAACAACCCCTGAAAGGTTAAAAGATTTTTAAACGAAATTCCAAAGGGAATTAGATCGACATCTTCTATGCAGGTTAACATCATATGATGATAAATAATCTCAGAAAGGTCTAAAAAATTCTTTTATTAACATGCATACAAGGGAGATAAAAATTAAAATAAAAACTTTTATAACATGCTCTATAAAATATACAATATAAAATCATACACTATTAATAGTTTTTTCACTATTTAAAACACTCTAAGCATCATCTTTTATAATTGGTTTAATATCCTCATATGCTTGGCTTGGGGAAAGACCTTCTACATATGCTCCTGTCTTGCAAAGCACTAGTCGAATTCCCTTTAAGAAGTCTCGAATAAAGCATTCATCAATTCATTGCTTCTCCAAACTCACTTCACTTCTACTGCATATATATGATTGCAAGCTTGTTGAACATGATATTGAATTATACTCCTGAAGGTTATGAATTTTTTAAAATCTTTTATGGCTCTTGAGATTATAATTCTGATATAAACTTAGCCCTTGACAAACTAGTTTCTTTCTTAGATAGAAGATTCTGAAATATCTGATTTTCATCCTTAAGCATCACTATTTTCATTTTAAAACTTTATTGGTCCCTCACATGTTGGTTAATAGTTGTTTGTGCATCTACCAATTTGTTGTGAATTCAATCTACCTCTTAATGCTGCAAAGAAACAAAAACTTTCATGATAGCTAATTCAGATCTATATTTTGCTAATTGGTCTTCCATTTCTCTCATATCCTTAATTTTTCTTCGTATGTTTGTTTATATTCAAGATATTTAATATTTTGCTACCCCCTCTTGCTCTTTGTGTGTTAGCAACCGTGAATGTCACTCACATTTGTTTTTTGAATGTGATTTTTCGTTCCGGATCCTTACTGAGCTTTTCCCTTCTTTGGCTAATTTTTACCTGAGGCCTAATCAGCTTCAAGTATACGATTTTTTGGGTAACACACGTGATTATAACAGATATGATCTCAACTTTTGTTTTCTCTCTATTGCTGTTCTAGTTTACTGGATTTGGAGGGAGCGTAATTGCAGGAGGTTCTCTAATCTTATGAAAGTCATTTTGAACTGAAAAGTTTGATCATTCTAGCGATTAGAGCTAAAGTTATTAAGTGGAAGCATTATGAAAGACTCAAGGAGAAATTCAGGGAAATTCTGGACTGAAGTTTTGGTGTTATGCTGTTGCTGGTTTCTGTTTTTGTCTATTATTTTTGCTGGACTGCTGTGTGCTCCAGGTTTTTTGACTGGTTTCAGTTTTCTTCAATGCCCGTAATTTGGTTTGCTGCAACTGGAGTTTTTGTGGACGATGATGTACAAGGTCTACATCCATATTGCATCCTTGGATGGTCGATCAGCAACCAAGACTGCAAAATTTGACGCTTTGATGTCCCTTCTGCTTTGGCTTTGGGCAACTAGTGTCTATTCGGTTGGCTTCGTTGATTACATATGATCTTGGCATTGATGCCATTGTGGTGTAGACCTATTTTCCTGAGTTCTTTTTGTAATTTTTTTTTCTATTTTCCTTTCTGTTGGTATAGTCACTTTACTTGTAATTTTGGCTTGTAACTCTTTGGTGATCAATATACGGGCTCTGCCCCCATTTTTCCTAAAAAAAATTCACAAATTCAGTATTTCAGTCATTCAAGGATTGAGTTAGCTCAAGATCAATATCCATTTGCCGCAATATCTAAAACAAGAATATGATATATATGTAAAAAAAACATATATTTATATATGTATGAATAACTACTCAACAATTCATTAGCTCGTCCACCTCTGATACATTAAGGAGTCAAAACTTCTGCAGGAATATGTAACTTCGAAGGACAAATATTTGGAGAAGAATCTTTATGACCTTTATTGCTGGTAGCTATTATTAAAGTTTTGTCTACTCTTTTCTTCTTCATAGACAAAATGGGTGGATCATTATTCTTTAAGAATCGGAGCCAATTTTTAAAGTATGTGTAGCTACCTCTTGAACTCTATTCGACTTTTTTTAACATATTCGCACGAGACCTTCCCACATGTATAGACATACCAACTTTGAGCAAATAATCTTCTTCTACATATTTGTAAAGATAGTATACCTCATATAAGAGACTTTCAACATCAGGGAGGTTGGAAATTATCAAAATGTCATTCTCACCCACATGAATGGGAATTGGCAACTTTTTTAATTTTACTCGTTTTTTATAAGATTCCAGTCATTCTTCACAAAGAAAAATCCACTAGCCCTATTCTTTAATGGATCGTTGGTTTGAAGATTTGACCATTTAGGTGTAAATGTTATGCGACCATATACATCACATCTAAAATGATCTATTCTCAAAAGGTACTTCTATGTCAAAACTACTCCACGATCCCTAAAGATGGCAATCAACCCCATAACAATTGACACGGCTCTACAATAAAATTGGGATAATTTGACTCCACATGTTATTGAAATATTAATTAATTCTGGAGTAGGAGGGAATCATAAGCCTACTCGTAAACTCATTTTATAAATGGTTAAATACCCTAATGGAAGAAATTATGTCCAATCATATTTTTCAAGAGTCTTTATAACAATATTGTTGGAAAAATGGGAACTTCTTGTGGAATATGATCAAAGAATCACCCGTGATTGTAGACATCATGCCACCAGCCCTTGCTACCTTGTATGATCTCTTTGAACCATTATTTTGTGTATGGGTAATTGATCTTCTTTTGGCATAGATAGTTTGAGAGGAGAATGATCGCTCATTGAAACTTCTTCTACACATAGAGGACCACTAGAGCTTGATAGAAGATACCGTATATTCAAGACAATGGAATGCCTCTAATGTAAGAAAAAGTAGAGAATAGAAGGAATAAAATAGATAAATACTACTGCACAAAGAGGGGCACTATAGCTTGAGCTAAGACTGTGGAATGCCTATAATGTAAGAATGAATATAGAATAAAAAGAGGAGAAATGCAAAAAAAAAAGATTCAAGATGAGAAGTGGTGCAAACTTCTTTATCTCATGGGGTGGATATTTATACTTAAGGGGGAGGAGAAGAGATTCATGAATATAAATGAGAGAGTTATGGAAATTTATAAAAAATACTTATATGAATTCATGAAAGAGAATAACATGGATTTATGGAGGGCCAAATTTTTGGAAGAGCTTGTAAGACTTGTAATTTAGGAGAAGAAGCTTGATTGTAAAAGAATTTAAGAAGCGGCGTATACGCTGCACGAGTTGGCGCATTGATAGAATGCGCGACATTAATTGGCGCATTCTTAGAATGCGCGTGATTGCATGGCGTATTCCATAGAATGCGTGGTATTGCTTAGCGTATTTTTTTAATTTCCGAAGATTGCGCCTAATGTTTTGGCGTATTCCAGCCATTCATGATTTTATGGATTCAGTGCAATGGCAGGGGGAAATATTGCCTCAAATTCGATGCATTTTTATTGGATTCAGTGTTCTCGGAATCAGCAGTATTGAATGAGTAAGAAGTTTTATTTTTGTTTGTGATGCCGTATCCCCACAAATTTTTACGTTTGAGATTTTGAGGTTGGGAATGATAATATTGTTGGATTAGAGTAGTTTTATTAAGTTTAAGAATTATAAAATTAATATACAATTAATAAAACCCAAATTTTTTGTAATGAATTAAAAAAGTTGAGTAGTATTTGTTAATGAATTATATATATTGTACCTTTATAAAGCATAATGGAGCTTCTATAAATAAATTCGAGATCATTTGAACATTTTGGATAAAACAGTTTCAATCAATATACTGACTCTTATTTCAAAAGATTTAAAATATATTTTTGAATTCCGTGAGCTTCGATGTTCAAAAATAGGGGGGCAAATAATACATAACCAAAAATTATCTTGATCTGCATGAATCTCTTTGCATATTTAAATTAGAAACCTTCAAAATTTAATATATGATCATTTGAACTCAGATCTCAGCAAACTTACAATCAAATAGAATGTTTCAATATGACAAACCCGATGACACCAAAATCGCTCTGATTTGAGTTTGAATGGGTTCGAATCAAGGAGCTGCAACATACTTGGAATCTTAAAAACATTTTTTTTTCATAACCAAACGATTTCTAAATATGGCATATTTATAATTGAATTGATCAGCTCGATGAGACAAATCCAACGATCCCAAGATCATTTAACTCTGACACCATTAAAGCACTTAAATAACTCATGATGAAAGCACTATGATCAAAGGAATCAATATGAATAGTTGGATGGAGCACTCCTAATTTAACCTAGATATCTCCATATTTATGGAGTATGCCACTCCCAAAAAATCTATAAGTAGACCCTCATTCTTTACATGAAGGAGGAGGAAAAAAGGAGAAGAGAGAACTAGTGAGAGATCTCTTGCATTTTCTAGCTATCGCCAACGACCACCACCAGCTATTGCCATTAACAACCACCGTCACCACCAACGATCAGCTTAAAAAATCATTACTTTCTCCAAAATATTAAGAAGATTTCACCCTACTGTTGGGTATGTTTTTCCGCATGTGGACATGGACATCAGTTTTCTACCTTCTTAGAAAAATTTAGTCATGTTGTTGGGCATAGATTGTCCATATGTGGACATTTGATCATTATACTCTTCCTCTTCTTCAATAGTGAAGAAAGAACGATCTTTGTATCACTTACCATATATTGAATTTTACAACTAGGCTAGGTCCTATGATTTTTTCTCTTTTCGGATATTTTCACGTAAAAAACGTTCTCTAGTCTTATCATTTTTATTTACCATGCTGAATGTTTGTTCACCATTAAGACGTGAAACATAAACTCTACTGACTCAAATTTTATAATAAGAAATACATATAATACAATATCATGTGATTAGGTCTTCATCAAAATTACCTCAATTTAAAATAAAACGCATGAATCAGTCAAATATTATACAATCGCTTGGATCATATAATGCATCATCATTCAAACATTAAGGACTTAGCCATGATTTACAAAGTCAGTGTTAACTGCTTTTCTAATTGGAGGAATTTATAGAAAAAAAAAAGATGAAATTAACAATGGAGAAGTATATGGAGTTGCTGGAAATATTGGAACATTGTTGCTTAGTATTTTTAATTGAAAGATACTTAAGAATGGGGTTATGGGCATAGCAATGCCTTACATATGAAATAAATTTTTTTTGTATATTTTTCTAAATAAATAAATAGTGGTGATATTCCTCCAATTATGATTATTTTAAGTCATATAAAGTCAAATTTTACTCATGTAGGTAGTTATTAAGGACTATTATATTTTATCCTAAGCTTGATTAGGATTGACATGTATTTTTATTTTTGTTTTTGTTTTGAGTTTTAAAAAATATGTTTGGTTTGATTTTTGTAACTATTTTATATTTTTAATTTAAAAAAAAAAAAACTTCTAGGCATTTTTATGTGCATTCAAAGTATTAAATGAAAATCACCCCAAAAGTCATGGCCAAGCTACAAAATAAAATAATACTTATTTTTATTTTGAATACCAAAAATAATTTTTATTTTATATTAAAATATTAATAAAATAAAAAATAGAGTAATTTTCAACAAGCCCATATTTTTGTTTATATATCTTTTTAGTTGATATTAAAAAATTATATTCTTAAATTTATTTTTATAACATTGATTTTTTGATAGAAGAAAATATAAGAGTGAATAATATGAATTTCAATTAAATAAAAAAAATTATTAATTTTAATTTAAATAAATAAATTTAATTTTAAAAATTATTTAAATTTTTATCTTATATTTATATTATCATTATTATATTTAAATAATAATTGAATAGTTTCAATATTTATTATAAGAAGTTTTAAGCACCCAACCGGCGTTCGATTTCAGAAGGTTGGATCCACGTCCACCTGCGTATCCCACTTTCACAGTCCACCAACTTCTTTTGCTCGCTAGTCAAATACTCTAAATTCTCCTCAGAAACTCCGCCACCGACACCGCCATGGCACGTTAACTATAGCCAGTCGTCTCCTCCGATCATCCCACCTTCTCCTGCATGGCCCTCCCTCTTTCCAATCTCCTCCAGTTCCCTTCATTTGCCTCAAAAGCTCCTTCCCTTACCTTTCAATCAACCTCCAAAGTCTCCATCATCCGATGTTCCGTTGCTTCACGACGCCCGCCGCTTCGACGCGAGTCGCAGCGAAGGAGTTCAATGTGAGATCGGTGAAGGCGAGGCAGATCATCGACAGTAGGGGAAATCCTACGGTGGAGGTGGATGTGGTGACCTCCGATCTTTACCGATCGGCAGTTCCCAGTGGAGCTTCGACGGGGGTCTGAGGCTTTGGAGGGCATCTCCAACCGAACGGCAAACACTTGTTTGCCGTTCTTGTTTTGCTCCAACCGATCGCCATTTTTTACGCCATTGATCGCAGATGAACAGTGCGTAGTCGCACTGTTCACTCAGGCCATTTTTTGCTCTCAACCGGAAAAACGCGCAAAAGGGAGGGCGATCGTTATCTTCTCAAAAACATCTAAAATGGCGTTGATTGGAGCATCACCGCGCCATTTTGGAGTTTTGCGTTATTTTACCGTGAAAAATGAAGTTTTCGGTTGGAGATGCCCAAAGGACGGGGATGAGAGCGTGTATGGGGGAAAAGGCGTGGTTAATGCAGTCAGGAATGTGAATGAGTTATTGGGACCGAAGCTGATTGGGATCGATGTTAGGTCAGCTAAGCGCTGATACTTATACCGTCTCTTCCTTCTTTTGCATTTTCTTTGAAATCAAAATGAAAGAGAAAAATCATAGCACGAAACGCTCAAGTAAAATAATGTATTGATTTTTTGTTAGCAAGGGCTACAATTTTTGTCCAGTCACTTTAAATGACTTTTACTTTACATGAGATTGCCTATGAATATGATGTTTGGATTTAAGTTGTGAGAGATTAAAGGAAGTTATTTATAGCTAAATTGAAGGGAAAATAGTTGATTAAAAGTAATGTAGTATGTGACCTTCTTTTTGGATTCGGTCCCATGGTCTGTCCACCCCTGACATTGTGGCCAGCAAAATCCTCGGCTCGTGATTTATAAAACAAACTCAAACAGTGGAATAGGCTGTCAATACTGATGATGATTACATGGAGAATACCCTTAATATAAATTTTGATGTTTTTTTTTTTAAATCCAACAACTATTTTCTTTTTTTTTTTTCATCTGGCATGATCTGCCTTTGAACTGTTGATTTTATTGTGCACATTCTACAGAATTATGACTTAAGTGATTCTAATAATGACACCAGGGATCAAGCTGAAGTGGATAGAATCATGCTTGAGCTTGACGGAACTCCAAATAAGTCAAAGCTAGGTGCCAATTCCATTCTTGGAGTTTCTCTCAGTATTTGTAGAGCTGGTGCCGGAGCCAAAGGTGTTCCTTTGTACAGACATATTCAAGAAATATCTGGAACCAAATATCTTGTTATGCCAGTCCCAGCTTTCAATGTGATAAATGGGGGGAGCCATGCTGGCAACAATTTAGCAATGCAAGAATTCATGATATTACCAGTAGGTGCAAGTTCCTTCGCCGAAGCTTTGCGCATGGGTAGTGAAGGTAACCATGCTCCTTGCTGCTTGATTTGCAAGTGAGACAGTTGTGCTATATTATCATTGACAAAGTTGCATATCTACCTTTTTAAAACTTGCTTCGTGCTCCTCATTTATCCTTGAGCCCAACTTGATGATACGCCTCTGTTCACACTTGATATCAGTGACTTCTTGTTCGTTTATGGCGTTAAACATTCATTTAGGAAATGCTACTTTTCTGATGTTTATTGTTTACTGTGTGTAACAGTTTATCATATTTTGAAGGGTATTATTAAGGCAAAATATGGGCAAGATGCATGTAATGTTGGAGATGAAGGTGGTTTTGCTCCGAATGTTCAGGATAACCGGGAAGGACTTGTCCTACTGATGGATGCAATTGAAAAGGCTGGTTACTCTGGAAAGGTAAAATGCACACGTAAATGTCATTGTGAGCTTTACTTTCCATTCTGTTCTGATAGTTGTATGCTCTTTGCAGATCAAAATAGGAATGGATGTTGCAGCTTCAGAGTTTTTTAGAAAGGATGGAAACTATGACCTAAACTTTAAGAAGCAGCCGAATGATGGAGCTCACGTGCTGTCAGCTCAGAGTTTATGTGAACTGTACAAAGAATTTATTAGAGACTTTCCTATTGTGTCCATTGAGGATCCTTTTGACCAAGATGATTGGAGTTCTTGGTCATCTCTCCAATCTTCAGTGGATATCCAACTAGTAGGAGATGATTTATTGGTTACAAACCCTATGAGAATTGCTGAGGCAATTCAAAAGAAGGCCTGCAATGGTTTACTTTTAAAAGTAAGAATTTGCCATCTTGTTTTCTGATTAGTAATTTATTGTCTGAACATTTTTAAGTTACATGATCTGGAAGACGACTGGTTTATAGCCTAAACAAATTTTATAGTATATCGTAAGATCTACCTTAAGCTGGCATTCAGTATTTTAAATTTAGCTGTTTTTATTTCTCTATGGAAGTATTTGTTGAGCGATATAATAAGATTAAATAGAAAATTCTTTTGGCTAGTTGCTTATCTCACAAGGTATAAGGTTACCCTTTCTTTATATTTCATGATTTTAGCGCATTTGATGATAATCTCAGTTTATGATGATCATCTTACATACCATATATGCAATGATGGCAAAGCTGAACAATGTTAAAAGTTCGAGTTTCTGATTTTTTCACTCAAACGTTGTAGCTGAAGATGTGATCATAGCTGAAAAATGTAATGTTAAAAGTTCGAGTGTCCACAATCCTATTTCTATTGCCGCTGATTTGAATGTTTTTCCTAGTGAGTATTCTGCTTGGATAATGTTTTTGGATTAAATGCAGTTTGATTCATCTACTTCCGGCTATTTGGAAGTATTGGTTATAGATCCTGTAGCAATTCACTATGTTGCTAGTTCGGTAGCAGTTTAATCTTGTAGTGTATTATGAAGTGGATCTACAAGTAGCGGTTTGGAAGATGGGTGGCAGTGAATGAGTACTAGTTTTTTAGGTGGACTTTCAAATTATCCGTTTGGTTTTTTTTTTTTTTTTTTTTTAAAGTAGCTCCAATTCCCTTCTGCTTCCAACTGATTGTGCGGTTTTCGTTGGAAGCCATGGTTTCTTAAGGAGGCTTCCTGTTTGGTTAAATTGACAGTATTGCTGCTTCTATTGAGGCGTGTAACTCTCTCCATTGTTCAGTTGCTGTAGTTCTCAATACCCAAACATGTCTGTATATCTATTGAGTCTGTTTTGTGGAATCACTTCATCCTTTTTGTATGTCCTTTGTGGCCATGATGGTCTCATCAACGAAGTTTGGAATTCAACGCACAGGCCAAGGGCTAAATTTACTCAACCAAGAAATCAAACATTTCTGTAATAGTAAACTTGCTTAAGCGGTGTGCATTTTATGCTCAGTTTTATTGAGGCACACCTACCTAGGAATTAAGTGCACAGACTAACAGCTAAATTCCCTCAATCAAGAAATCAAACATTTTTGTAATGTGAATTTGATTCAAATGTGTATATTTTACATTGTCAGTTGCACCAGCTATTTTCCAGCTTTTCGTAAGAGAAACTGATATGCCTTGGAAGTAAAAACAGTAAGGAAATAGTAGAAAACTGCAGGAATTTGAGGAATAGTGGCTGATTTTTTACTAACACTTGAATACAAAATAAGATACAAGAGATTTACAATTAAAGAGGTAGATATGCTCTCCCAAACCACATAGATGCCACTAGGAAGCCCTCAAAAAGAAAACTACAGGAACCTGAAAAAACAAATCACACATAATCCAAAAAATAACATAGGTAATCCTAATTATGCTCCTCCAATTTTTCCCCCAAAACAACATTCCTTTCCATAATTAATTTTTCTCTCTTAATTGAATTTCAAATTCTAATTCTTTGCTTCTCTAATTCCCTCCTTATTCATCCTCCTCTCATAATGAATCTTAATGTTTCTAGGCCCCACAAGCTGGGGCCGAAATTTCTGCTTCAGGACTTGCCCCCACCCAATTATGGCTTTGGTTTGATTCCAGCTGGATCGGCTGGACCCCTCTTGCTGAATCTGTTGTCGCATCAATACTCTCCTTCCCAAAATGCATCTTGTACTCAAGGTGGAAGAATAAAAATTATCTCCTGATTGTCTCGTGTGACTCCTATGTAGCTTCATAATCAAGCAGTCCCTTCTATCGAATTAGGACCTCATTTGCTCATGTCATCCTCATCCCTTATCGTGCTCCATTAATCTCTATAGGTTCCAAAATCACTTATATGTCCTCCGTTAAAGTTGCTGGTAATGAGGAAGAGGGTGTGTGATCTCCAGATAATTCGCCTTAGTTGTGATACATGGAAAACTAGTGGATTGATGATGATGCTGGTAACCTCAGATGATAGGCTACTGCTCCAATGCACTCAATCACTTCATAAGCCCCGAAGTAACTTGGTAATAACTTCTGATTCCTCCTCTTGGCCAGTCCCCTCTATTGGTATGGTCTCAATTTCAAATAAGCTCTGTTCGGGCTCAAACTGCACTTCTCGTATGTGTTCATCTGCTTTTCTCTTCATAAATTGTTGAGCCTTTAGCAAATGCCCCTTGGTTTCTGGTAGTATCCTCTCTCTCCTCCAAGTATTGATCTACATTGGATATTGTTGTAGTTTTATGTCCGTACTATATCAGATGAGGTGGATCCCTCCACTCTTGAAAAGGATTATTCACATTGTTGTGTAGAAAAATGTGTTATGCCAATACTCTATCCATGCTAGCCATTTGGCCCATAATTTGGGTGTGTAAGACACAAAACAATACAAGTCTCCACGCTCCTGTTTACTACTTTCGTTTGGTCATCCGTCTGTGGGTGATATGTTGTGCTCCTTTTCAAGATCGTGCTTTGCATCTTGAATAACTCCCTCCAAAAAAGACTAAGGAATACCTTGTCTCTATCTGATACTATCACTAATGGAATGCCATGTAAGCGCACTACCTCTCAGATAAAAACTGTGGCGATTGATATAGTGGTTTAGGGATGCTTCAACGAAATGAAATGGACATACTTGCTTGGTCGGTCTACCACAATTAGTTCGTTGAATATCCCTCCTAGCATGAAAACCCCTCAATGAAGTCCATTGTCACTTCCTCCTAAAACCTCTAAGGTAAAGCTAATGGTTGCAACAATCCCCCAGTACAATCATCAAGCACTTGTGCCTTTGTCACACATCACACCTTGCTACCATATTTTCTACATCCTGATCCATCCCCGTCCAATATAACTCAATTGATAGTCGACTGTATGTCTTCTATACTACCGCATGCCCCTCTATCTCACTACCATAGAATTCTTGTAGTAGCTTGGGAATGTAACTTGAGGTTCAGGGTAACACAAACCTCCCCTGGCATAGTAACTTCCCCCCTTTCACAGTATAGCCTGGGTGACTATCCGAGTCATTCCGCAACTCTTCTCTGATCTTCCTCAACACTTCATTCTGCTCACTTTCTTATCTCAATACTTTCCATTCTAAGATTATGGGTACTGACAAGGCTGCTAACTGGGGCTCCTCCACCCTTCTGGACAAGGTGTCTGCTACTTTGTTTTCTAAATCCGGTCGGTCTTAGATCTCAAAATCATACCCAATCAACTTGAATAGTAATCTCTGATGCTCCTCAATGACCATATGTTGCTCCAACAAATACTTCAGACTCCTCTGATCTGTCCTGACTAAGAAATATCTCCCCAACAGATAGGGCTGCAACTTATGAATAGCCAAAACAATTGTCATTAGCTCTACTCTTACACAAACTTGAGTCTTGCCCTGCCTGTAAGCACTTAGTTAAAATATGTAATTGGTCTCTGACCTTGCATGAAAATTGCTCCCAACCCATAACCAGATGCGTCTGTCTCAACTACAAACAGTTTCCCAAATATGGGAGCACCAAAACTGGTACATTGATCATGGCTTTCTTCAGCTCTTGTCGCTTCCTCCCCCCACTTAAAGGCATCATTCTTCAATTGCTAAGCCTCACAATGGCCCCGTATCATTTAGCAAATTTTCGGTAGTAACTAGTGAGCCCTAAAAATCCACGCAACTTTGTCAAGTTCTTGGGAAAAGGCTAGTCCACTATAGCCCGAACTTTGAACTATTTTGTTGCCACTCCCTCTCTAGACACAACATGTCCTAAATACTCCACCTGTGGTTTCCCAAATGAGCACTTGTTCCAGTTGGTACGCAACTGATCTCTCAAGGTTTCCAGTACTACCTTCGCTTCAAGTGTTCCTAGTGTTCTATTTTTGTCCTGTTGTATATCAAGATGTCATAAAAAAACACCAAAATAAATTTTCTTAGGTGCTGCTGGAACACTTGGTTCATGAGGGACTGGAAGGTAGCAGAGGCATTGGTGAGGCCAAAAGGCATATCCAGGAACTCATAGTGCCCCTCTTATGCTCTTAAGGCCATCTTGTGCTCATCAGTTGCCTTCATCTTGATTTGATGGTATCAAGGCTTCAAGTTAATCTTAGAAAAGATCACTGCTCCAAATAACTTATCCAAGAGTTAATTAATCACGGGATGAGAAATTTATCTAGCTCTATTCCTTATTTAGAACCTTAATCCATACAAAATCTCCAGTTGTGATCCTTCTTCTTCACTAATAGAATTAGATTAGAGAATGTGCTCACATAAGGCCTAATGATCCCTACTTCCATCATCTCCTTAATCAGTCTCTCTATCTCATCTTTCTAAATCTAGGGGTATCAGTATGGTCTGACACTTATAGGAGAGGTACCCTCTTTTAGATTGATGGCGTGCTCGTGGTCTTGCGGCGGTGGTAACTTGATAGGTTGCTGAAACACATCCTAGTACTACTGTAGAATCTACTAGACCCCCACTAGAATTTCTCTTGCCTCATGTTCCTAGACTGCTTCTATGCTAAATAACTCCACCAAGCGACCTAGGTTCACACCCTGGATCATCTTGAGCATGGTTGCAAGTGACACTATGGTTTTGCATAAACTAACATCCCCTCAAAGCACTACTTTCCTCCCCTCTACGTAAGTCTCTATGGTCAAAGCCTTTTAGTTCACATTTATGTCCCCTAGGTTTTGTAGCCACTTCATTCTCAGAATTACATCCGTAATTCTTAAATCCAAGAGAAGGAAGTCTTCCACCACCTGAATATCTTGCAAGGTCATCACCACCCCTTTACATATCCCCTAACCCCTCTCTATCTTAATTGTCCCCATCATCATCCCACATCCTTCAGTCCTCAGCATCTTCAACCTCAATCGTTCGACGACCCAATTCGAGATGAAGTTATGTGTAGCCCTACTGTCCACAAAAACACCATCGGTTGCTCTTTGATTTGTCCCCTCACTTTCTTGATGTGATTCAGAGTCAATCCCACCGCAGAGTTTTAGGACACTTCTACCACATCTAGATGTAACAGCTATGTTTCCTCCACGACATCCTCCAGCTCGTCCCCGCTCTCCTCTTCCCCCTCACAGACCATTAAGACATGAAGTGCTCGATTCTTGCACCTATGTCCCGGTGTGAATCTCTCATCATACCTGAAGCATAACACTTTTTCTCACCTGTCTTGTACCTTCGCTTCTGTAAGGCGCTTGAAATTTCCTCCAGGATGAACTTCAGTGCTCTTCTCCTTTGGCACTTCCCTCTAAAACGACATTGTATGAGTCCTTGGTGCTAGGGTCGTGAGTTGTTCTTATAAGCCCCTCCCATGGTGTTGCTTCGGCTGGCCTTCTCCCTTTGATGTTTCTCTTCCACTCTTTACGCTAGCTCCATCGTCTCCCTCTGGTCCTAGGTCTCAACACCCTGAACTCTGCTCGTATGCCTTCCTTTAGGCCCTTCATGAAATTCCCTTCTAATCCTTCGTCAAAAATTCCCCCTATCCTACACGACAGCAGCTCAAATTTCTCCCGATACTCCATGATTGTCCTCTTCTGAGTTAAGGCATAGAACTGTTTCGTGGAGGTATCCTTCCCAAATGTCTCGGAAATATTCCAACAATTATTCCTTAAATTCTCCTCGTGAATAGATCAATTACTTAGCTTCCCGTCACTAAAACCAAGCTAAGGCTTTGCCCTCTAAACATAGTCCTGTTGCCATGAGCTTTTCTCCTTTTCTCAGCCCATTGATAGTGAATTAATGCTCGACCCAATACACCCAACCCTAATCATCTTTCCTTTAAAAAAGTTGACATTTTTAACTTCCTTGATCTCGCATCCATATCCCAATGGTTTCTCCCTTAGTTGGTTCCTTCCGTATAGTGATGGTGTGGTTCTCTCCCTTCTTCCCTTGGCGGATTGGGACCCCAAGGCTTAGCCCAACCATAGCCTCCTCCGGTCAACCTCCCCCCATGCGTGGGTGGTCTCCCAAAGGGTTCGGCCTCCCACCTTCTTGCTGCTCTTTCTTTGGGATACCCTGATGCACCTCCCACCGAAATCCCCTGGGTGGTCCATGAGGGTAAACACTCTCCATTTTGTCATCGTCCTCTTGAATTTACTTTCCCTTGGGTTCAACCTTAGGAATCGCTGGTGAAACTTTTGATTGCATCTTGATCATCTTCTTCTTCATATCTTCAAAGTTCTTGAAGTGGTTCTCTCTGGATGAAAGCCTTTCTTCAATAGTTGTGAACTTTACCTCCATTCCAAAATATTTCTCCTCCATTCCGGCCCTGAGTTGTTTCATCTCTCCTTCCAAAACATCCATCTTCTTTGCTGCCATTTGCCTTGCTCTGATACTAATTTGATATGTCTTGGAATTAAAACAAGCAAGGCAACAGTGGAAACTGTTGGAATTTGAGAAACAGTAGCTGATTTTTTATTAGCACTTCAATACGAAAACAAGATAGAAGGTATCTATAATTAGAGAGGTAGGTCGCTCTCCCAAACCACCTAAACGCCACTAGAAAGCGCTCAAGAAGAAAACTACAACAACCCAAAAAACAAGTCACACATAGCCCCAAAAACAACATAGGTAATTCCCCCCGTCCCCCCTAAAACAACCCTCCTTTTCATTATTAATTTTCTTGTCCTAATTGAATTTCAAATCCTAATTCTTTTCTTCCCGAATTCCCTCATTATTCTTTCTCCTCTCATAATGAATCTTAATGTTTCTGGGCCCCACAAGGGCGGTTGAATTTCTTCTCCAGGACCCTCACCCGCCCAATCTGGGCTTTGGTTTAGCTGTTGCTGGACAGGCCGGCCCCCTCCTGCTGGAACAATTATTAGGTCCTCCGACTGGACGTAGAGCTACGTCCGGTCGGAGCTAAAATTGCGCCAAAAAATGAGAAATACCGAGCAATACCAAACAATAACGAAGAATACCATCATGTGAAGACAGACCCAATACCGAGTTATACCGAGCTATACCGAGCAATACCGAGTTATACAAAAAAATACCGAGTTTTGGAAAAACTCGGTATTTTTTTGTATAATTCGGTATTGCTCGGTATAGCTCGGTATAACTCAGTATTGGTCTTCACAGAGCGGTATTCCTCGTTATTACCAAATAATATCTAGCAATACCGAGCAAATACAGAGTTTTTTTGCCGGATTTTAGTGCCGACCGGACGTTTCTCTACGTCCGGTCGGAGGACCTAATAATTGTTCCTCCTGCTGAGTCTGTCGCCATATCAGAGACTTGTTGCTTCTTTGTGTAACCCTTTATTTTAAATGTTATTTTTTCAGGTAAACCAAATTGGAACTGTAACTGAATCAATTAAAGCTGCCCTTGATTCAAAAGCTGCAGGATGGGGGGTGATGGTGAGCCACCGTAGTGGTGAAACAGAAGACAATTTTATTGCAGACTTATCCGTTGGCCTGGCCAGTGGGCAGGTATGAACTCTGATGGGCATTTCTAATATCGGAATTCAGTTTAGTGTTCGTTATCTTCCCATTGTTGTCTTTTTCTTATTATTGCTTCTTGTACAGATCAAAACTGGAGCTCCATGTCGTAGTGAGAGATTGTCCAAGTATAATCAGGTCAGAGTGTGAATTTAATTTAGCTTAATATTCTTTTACTTTATTAATATCATTTCAAAAAGCTTTCTTTAGTCTGGACTCAGGAAATTTTTGGCTGGTTAGTATATGATAACAAAATAAATTTCAATTTGAAAATGAACAGGTAAAGTTGAGTTGAAATAGCAAGGACCTGTTCTTATAAAAATAATTGACATCTACTGTTTTGCAAACATAGTGTAGTTAGAGATTCTCAGATGATCTCGGGGTTTCTATACAATGAACAATTATAATTCATAGAGAGCGTCAATAAAGATCTTGTATGAGTGGGCATAACCACGTTATTGCCTGTTGATGCTGAGAAGTTGTCCTGGTTTGACCTTGAAATTTTGCATTCCAATAGAACTACTATTTTCACAAATATGTATATATGTACTTGCACTAGCTTTCATTCCAATAAATTATACTCACAGCATGAGTGGAAGTGGAAGTTCCTACTTCTGCAAGTGGAAAATGGAAGCCACTTCTAAATAGGCTGTTTAGTTGTCCAATAGGGAAGCACATGTTAAAAAACACCTAATTTCTTATGTGGCGATGTCTGCCATAAGTGAAAATAGTAAATTCATAAAGTAATAACAAAGAGTCAAGAACTACAAGAAGGTGCCAAGATTTATATGATTTGGC
Organism: Dendrobium catenatum; assembly: GCF_001605985.2. Lineage (NCBI taxonomy): Eukaryota > Viridiplantae > Streptophyta > Magnoliopsida > Asparagales > Orchidaceae > Dendrobium > Dendrobium catenatum. Next base: position 10,655,976 of record NW_021319083.1, on the reverse strand, counting down.
TAAAACAAACCTACATTCACAAGAAAGGAGTGATAATGTGATTCATTTTAGAGAAGCCCAAAATTACCCACTTAAAAGTTTATCAAAAGACACTCTTTGCATGGCTATTTTATCATCTGAAAATTTCTAGCACTTCCATACGTTAAGTACATCATGATTGTATTTTATGACCATAAAAAATCTTTATTCTTCTACTTCCCTCTCTCTCTCTCTCTCTCTCTCTACATAATATTTCTCTTGGCCTCTTTATTCTTCTCTAGCTTGTTTTGTGACTTCTCTTACCAAAGTAATCATGTAATATTGCTATTTCAAATTATGCTACTAATCCTAATTACATTTGTCCACAAAACTTACTCCCTCATTGCTAATTTCCACATGTCTATTATCATTGTTTCCCATGAAACTCAACGGTTTATATTTTGGTGGGATTAATGGGATTCTTATAGATGGGGCCATGGCTAGTTTGACTAGAGAAGTTATCATAGAAATTGGAGTTAACATGAAGGGGTTGGCATTGACCTCCTTTTTGGCATCGATCACTTGCACGATCTTATCACTTGCATTTTACTGTCCCTTTACGTGGGGTCAGCTATATAAATCCTTTTTCGTCATTGTGTCATGTTAAAAGTCAAATTCTCATTTAAATCTAATAAATAAAGATAATTTCTAATATTTTTTAAAAGTTTTTTTAGGTCTATCTCTACCTTTCTTAACATAAGTAAAATATAATACCTCAACTTTCCTAACCGGGTCATCGGAAGGCCTCCGTTTAATGTGACCAAACCATCTAAGATGACTCTCTCTAATCTTAACTTCGGTCGGGGGGAGTGTCGGGAGGGAGGAAGGGAACTTGCCTCCCTTTTGCTTGTGTGAGCCGAACTAGAGAGGACCAAGGGGTCATGAGGCTTGCCGTTACTATCTATTAGCCTGAGAGTGAGAAAATGGGGGCCTCTCTTTAAATGTGAATTGGATCCCTTCCTGATGTGGAAAGATGCTTCTTTTTTGTGTCAGAACTGAGAGCTTTAGAGGGAGAAAGTCCTGGAACTTCTTTTTTTTTTTCTTTATTTATTTTGGAATCTCGGAGCATGTGAGAGAGAGAGAGAGCTCTTTTGTTTGCTTTTTTTTATGAAAATATCGGTTGCCACCTATACATAAGGTTGCATGAGAAATAAGCTTCTTTTTTTATCGTTTTCCCTTGTTTTATATGTGTGAGAGAGATGTAAGAGCTTATATATTAGATGGCTGTACGTATAATGTGAGGACTTGAGTTGGATGAGATATTTTTTGTCCTTTTCTTCTTTAAATGATATTTAAATAATCATTTGTGTTATATTTAAATGTTAATTTGAATATGGTTTAATTAACACTCAAATGATTGTTTAAACATTGTTTATAATGATTTACATAATATTTAAATATTATGCAAGTGATTATTTAAATAATGCTTATAACTATTTAAATAACATTTAAATTATCATTTAAATAATATACAACAACAACATCAAGCCTTTGTCCCACTATGTGGGGTCGACTACATGAATCCTTTTACTCCATTGTGTCATGCTAAAAGTCAAATTCTCGTTTAAATCTAATAAAAAAAGATCATATATAATATTTTCTAACCAAGTCTTTTTAGGTCTACCTCTATCTTTCTTAACATTAGTCAAATCTAATATCTCCACTTTCCTATCTGGGTCATCGAAAGGCCGTCATTTTATGTGACGAATCTCTCTAATCTTATCTTCCATTGGAGTTACTCCAACCTTTTCACATATATGCTCATTTCATATCCTATCTTTATGGGTAAAGTTGCTCATCCACCTGAGCATCCTCATCTATGCAACACTTAACTTAGTATTATGCTTTTCTTTTAATAGCCAACATTCGGCACCATAAAGCATTGCAGATCTCACAACCATCTTATAGAATTTTTCCTTAAGTTTAAGGGGGAATTTTCTATCACAGAGCAAGCCTGATGTATTCCTCCACTTCAACCATCCAATTTGAATTTTGCTGATAATATCCCCATCTATTTCACCATCACTCCAAACCTAAAATTTGTACTCTTATTAATGACTTGATCACCCAAAGTCATAATTCAGTCACTAGGTTTATTACTACTAAAATTACACTCCATATATTCAGTTTTAGATTTACTTAAGCGAAAACCTTTAGACTCTAAGGTTGACCTCCATAATTCAAGTTTATCTTCAACTCCCTCTCTAGTCTTATCAATAAGAAGAATATCATCAGCAAAAATCATACACAAAGGTACATCCTCTTGCAAATGTCTTACGAGGATATCCATGACTAAAGCAAAAAGATATGGGCTTAAGGCTGATCCTTGATGTAATCCAACTGAAGCACTTCTCTTTAAACTTTTTCACATGCTTTCTCTAAATCAATAAATATTATATGTAGATCCTCCTTATTCTCTCTATATTTCTCCATCAAATCTTTCAATAAATATATGGCTTTTATAGTAGACCTACCCGACATGAATCTAAATTGATTTTGGGAAACATTAATATCACGCCGCAACCTACGCTCCATAACTCGCTAAGTATGACACATTAACTTAATTCCTCTATAATTCCCACAAGCTTATGCATAACCTTTATTCTTTAAAATAAGAATTAACACACTCATTCTCCACTCGGCATCTTTTTAGTCTTCAAAATAGTATTAAAAATTTTAGTAAGCCAAGAAATTCCTTAATCTCCTAAGCATTTCTACACCTCTATTGGAATATCATCAGGTCCAAAAGCTTTTCTATACTTTATTTTCTTTAAAGTTGCTCTAACTTCAGTTTTATTAATACACCAATAAAAACATAAATCTTTATTTTCATTTAGGGTGCTAAGGTAGCTAAAGTCAGTCGTCTTTTCACATTCTTCATTAAAAAGTTTATCAAAATATATCATTCACATTTGTTAAATATTATCTTCTATGAAAAATACTTTTTGATCTTCATTCTTAATACGATTCACTTGAACTAAATTCTTACTACTTATATCTCTTTATTTGACTAATTTATACATATATCTTTCTCCCTTATCAGTATTTATTCTTTTATATAAATCATTAAAAGCTAAGATATTTGTATTGCATATTGCTTTATTAGATCCCGTATATGTATCTTTATATCTTTCTTAATTATTAGAATTTTTACATCTAAATCAATTTTTATAATAAATCTTCTTACTTTTTATCTTTTATTGCATATTTGGTTCCACCACCAACTATTTTTACTATTATGTCATCTTTTGCAATATTCTTAATATTACAATCCACTTTTTTCCATATAGCATTAGTATCCTCATGCAAATACAAAATCTTAAGATCTAAAATTTTATTCTCAATTTTTTTTAATATTATTTAAATGCCCCCATCTAATCCTATAACAATGTTTTACTCTATTTTTTATTTTCTTTCACTTTATCATAAAGTCGAAAATTAATAATCGATATTGTGTACATAAATTTTCAATCATAATAACTTTATAATATTTACAATCTAGAAAATCTAATTTTCTTACAACAACAACAACATCAAGCCTTTGTCCCACTACGTGGTATCGGCTACTTGAATCTTTTTTCACCATTGTGTTCTGTTAAAAGTCAAATTCTCATTTAAATCTAATAAAGAAATATCATTTATAATATTTTCTAACCAAGTCTTTTTAGGTCTACCTCTACCTTTCTTAACATAAGTCAAATCTAATACATCAACTTTCCTAACAGGATCATCGGAAGGCCTCCGTTTAATGTGACCAAAACATCTAAGGCGACTTTCTCTAATCTTATCATCCAGTGGAGCTACTCCAACCTTTTCATGTATATGCTCATTTTGTATCCTATATCTAAGGGTAAAGCCACTCATCCACCTAAGCATCCTCTTCTTTACAACACTTAACTTAGTATTATGCTTCTCTTTTAATTGCCAACATTCGGCACCATAAAACATTGCAGGTCTCACCACCATCTTATAAAATTTTCCCTTAAGTTTGAGGGGGGGACTTTTCTATCGCACAACAAGCCCAAAGCATTCATCCACTTCAACCATTCAACTTGAATTCTGTTGATAATATCCCCATTTATTTCACCATCACTCTGAACAATAAATTCAAGATATCTAAAACGTGTACTCTTACTAATGACTTTATGTCTTTATTGTCCAAAGTCACAATACCCTCACTAGTCTTATCGACAAGAAGAATATCATCAGCAAAAAGCATACACCAAGGTACATCCTCTTGTAAATGTCTAGTGAGAACATCCATGACTAAAGCAAAAAGATATGAACTCAAGGCTGATCCTTGATATAATCCAACCGAAATAGGAAAATACTTGGTCAAACCACCTTGTGTTTGAACATAAGTAATAGCTCCTACACACATATCTTTAATGATTTGAATATAAGCATTATTAACCCTTTCTTTTCAAAAACTCTTCATAGCACTTATCTTAGAACTTATCATATGCTTTCTCAATTTCAATAAATATAATATTTAGATCCTCCTTATTCTCTCTATATTTCTCCATCAAACCTCTCAATAAATGTATGGCTTCCATAGTAGACCTATATGGCATGAATCCAAATTGATTTTGAGAAACATTGGTATGACGCCGCAACCTGCGCTTCATAACTTGCTCCTATAGTTTTAAAGTATGACACATTAACTTAATTCCTCTATAATTCGCACACTCATGCGCATCACCTTTATTCTTAAAAATAGGAATTAACACACTCAATCTCCACCTATCTGACATCTTTTTAGTCTTCAAAATAGTATTAAAAAGTTTAGTTAGCCAAAAAATTCCTTCATCTTCTAAGCATTTCCACATCTCTATTAGAATATCACAGGTCCAACAGCTTATCCACACTTCATTTTCTTTGAAGCCTCTTTAACTTCAGTTTTACTAATACGCCGATAAAAATAAAAATATTTATTTTCATTTAGGGTGCTAAAGTCACTAAAGTCAATCGTATTTTCACAATCTTCATTAAAAAAATTTAGCAAAATATCTCATCCATCTTTGTTGAATATCATCTTCTAAGAAAAGTACTTTTTGATCTTCATCCTTAATACATTTCACTTGAACTAAATCCTTACTACTATCTCTTTGTTTGGCTAACTTATACATATTTATTTCTCCCTCCTTAGTATCTAATCTATTATATAAATCTTTAGAAGTTAAACTCTTTGCATTGCAAATAGCTTTTTTAGAGTACTTACGAGCCTCTTTATAGCTTTCCCAATTATCCGAATTTTTACATATAAACTAATTTTTATAATAAATCTTATTATTTTTTATCTTTTCTTACACATTTGGATTTCACCACCAACTATTTTTAATATTATGACATATTTCCTTCGAAACTCGAAGCACATCTTTTACAATAATCTTAATATCACTAGCCATTTTTTCCTATATAATATTAGCATCCTCATGCACAGTCAAAATCTTAAGATCTAAAATTTTACTCTAAAAAATACTTTTGTTAATATTCTTTAAATACCCTCATCTAATTCTAGAAAAATGTTTTACTTTATTTTTTATTTTTTATCCCGTTATCTTAAAGTTCAAAATTATAATTAATGTTGAGTACATAAATTTTCACTCATAATAAATTTATAATCTTTGCAATCTAAATGATTTAATTTTCTTATATGAAAATAATCAATCTGTGTTTTACTATATTCATTTTTATAAGTGATAAGATACTCATCTCTTTTCTTAAATAAGATATTAGCTATTAAAAAATCATAAGCTAAAGAAAAATTCAATATGGCCTTACCACTTTTACTTGTCGTTCCTAACAAATGGCCACCATAAATACTTTTAAAATTATCTACCTCTCTACCAACGTGTCCATTTAAATCTCCTCCATTAAAAACTCTTTCTTCATGAGATATCTTTTGTGTTAATTCTTACAAGTCATTCTAAAATTTTAATTTTGAACCTATATCCAAAATTACTTGAGGAGCGCAAGTACTTATAATATTAACAATCTTAACATTAACAATAATCTTTAAATCTATAATTCTATCTTTAATTATATTAATTTTTATAATATTATCCTTCAAACTCTTATCTATAATTACACCTATATCATTTCTAATACGACTTCTACCTGAATAGCATAGTTTAAATCATAAACTATCAATCTCCATAGACTTCTCTTCAACCCATTTAGTTTTCTGAATCCATAAAATATTTATCTTCCTATGAATCATAATATTTATTAATTTTCTTGTAAGAGAACTTATATTTCAAATTTTTATCCTAATTTTAGTTTCATGAACTAGTTTCTTTGCCTACATCTATCCTTGATGTAGGAACTCTTGTCTATTTAACACTACACTTAGGCGTCGGTGCAACGGTCGTTGTACACTTGTCGTTGTATTCAGGCCATACAACACTTCGGCTCCAGGGGACGTCCTAGCATAATATAATTTTTAAAAAAATTCATGTCATGATTATTCGATAAGTTTTACGCTTACTGTCGACTACCTAACACAACCCTCTACTTTTCTCATCCAGTACTTGAAACCAAATGATTAAATAGTACTTACTATTATTTAGATAATATTTGAATTATTATTTAAATAATTACTCAAATGATTATTCAAATAATACTTACATGATTATTTAAGTAATATTTAAATGAATGTTTAAATAATGCTAAAATAATTATCTAAATAATATGGTAAAATCTATTCAGCATTCTCGACACAAATCAGATGAAACTCGATCGAAATATGGATGGGCTCATTTAGAAAGTCTTGAGGATCAGAACGCACTCGTGCAATTCATTTCAAAAAACAAGACCCATATCAAAAGATTTTAAGTACGGAATGAGCATGCACATGGAAGGTTGAAATGCACGTAAAATACATATCGATTCAACGTCGACTCGATCACACATATTTTCAAACATAATCACGGACAATATGTGATCAAAAGTAATAGATTCCAAATACAGCGATGAATCGAGGTAAAATGTTTGATTTGACCCTTCATCAGACACAAAGTGGTGCAATGTACATGAAGGCAATCGATCTGCCAAATAAGATCGTGCCAGTGACCGATACCAAAAAGGAGGTCAACAGTTGGGAGAAATAATAAGACAAAAGAGACAGAGAGAGGAAATTTGGAGAAAAAAATGATTTTATGTGGCTAAAATATTATTCTTGAATTGATGAAACTATAATTTTGCTATGAATTTTGTGGCAAATCTATTGACAGAAAGATACCTTTTGAGGAACTTTTAAGAGGGTAATTTCTAATATTACTTAAATGTTTTTAACATATATTCTTTAGTGTTGCTCTTTGTTTTTTTTGCCTTGGGATATTTGAGACTTCTCTTCTATGATGAGATTGGGTGTTCTTAGGTTTAAGGATTAGTATTTTCTTATACTCTTTTATTTTGAGCACTTGTGTAACTTCTTTATAGTGGATCAGATTAGGGTTGGTAATCATGTTTGAAATCAAAACTCATTAGATAATCATTCAAAATAAAAAAAAATGATATACTTCAACTCAAAGATGCTCGTTCAAAATAAGTTGATTTAACTCAAAATGAACTCATTATATGATATGCTATATTTGTGTGGTAACACATTTATACATGTATATATAAAATAAATAATTATATAAATAGTGCATATATACATATATGTGCATTTATATTTATCATATTTAACAATCCATCCTCATAAATTAATTTTAAATACTTTTATATACATAGTAATTATGATTAGTTGTTTAAAATAGTATATAATATCAATGTGCTTTACTCAAATTAACTTGAAACTCGACTCGAAATTAAACATTGCTGATTGGTCTCAAATTTGGCTTGTGGCGAAATAAACATTTTTATTTTCAAGGTTAGGTTGTCTCTTTCTAAGTACTTCACTTGATGTTTCCCTTAGATTGAATGCTCTCTCCTTACCAGCGGATGCAACCTTATTTTAGTCCAATCATATAAATGTTAGTGTCTTCTTGTCCGGACGAACCTGGAGCAAAAACTGATATTACACCTTACCAGCGGATTCAACCTTATTTTAGTCCAATCATATAAATGTTAGTGTCTTCTTGTGGTGCTAGATCTCTTTTGTTAAGTGTGAAGCCAAAGTTTGTAATTATTCAAAATAGTTGCTCATTTCAATAATATGAAAGTCATAAATAGATGCTAGCTACTATAAAGTACTAAAGGGGGTTACCATAAAGCATAACTAGATGCTACCATAAAATCTTAAATGAAGACAACCACAAAGTTTATGATGGAGGCTATAGAAGTCTTCAATGGTGAGTATTCATTAATGTTGGAATGTGAACTCTTTGTTATATAAACCTATATAATCTTCAATTATAAATCATCTCACAATCATAAGAAAATAAAGAGAAGGAGAGAAGAGGAAGAGAGAAATGACAATAAAACAAGTTCTTATATTAGATAAGATAAAAGAAGGAGAAGCATCATCAATTTTTTTTTTCCTCGATGTGTAGCCCGCCTAGTCTTCTTAAAAGATGTTTGTCTTCCTTCTTAGTTGTTAATATAGACAAATTGATATTTTCGTCTTTACGAAATGTCATCTCTCTTTAGGTATGTATTTTAAAATATTTGATCTCTATGCGGCAATAGACTTAAATGAGTCCACTAAATAATGAAAACTTGTTACCTTTTATTTGAAAATTTTTGTATGATTATTCTCTCATCTTGATTTAGTTTTTGCTCAAAATTTTATCAAAATTCTAATATCTTTGTTATTACTTTGTGTGTTTAGTATCTTCACTCTGAGTAGGCACATCCGTATCCTCGCTCAAAATTTGTGGTTGTGGCTGATGAAGTGTATGGGCCTAATAATCATTGTAAAATTATGAATGTGCTTGTAAGAATGAATATACAAACACAAAACAAGCATATAAATACATGCATATAATTGCAATACATCTAACAATATCTTATTTGATAAATTATACAAACATTCGTGTATATTATAATAATGTAAGTATATACTATATTTTACTTCAATAAATAAAGAATGAGATGTGCACACATGGAAGTATGCATGTATAAACATACAAGAGATGCATTCTAAATTAAGTATAGTTATTATAAAATGTCATAAAGAATTGAATATTATAATGATATATTGATTTAAGTAATTATATGTTATGAATTTATATTATAAATATTATATTTATATGATTTATTTCATAATATATTACATTATCTATACATTTTTAATAATATAATTATTACTGTTTAATATATTTAAGCATATTATTTATATTATAAACTAATGAATAATGCATGCATTAATACTTGGTATATAATTTAAACATATACTATTATAAAATAACATAATTGTAATATTAAATTTTGTTTTGTTTGTTTGCATGTCTAGAAGAGTAATAATTTCGTAGGGAGGTAATCACATTTAATATTTTTCTGAATAGATTTTGGAGATATGAACCAGAAGTTATATGGCTTTGAAATTCCTAATCAAATTCTTGGAAAGAAATCACTTTGAACGCCCCCTTTCGATCAAAGAACCGAGATGATTCACTTGCCTAATTACTTGCAAAAACAAGAACTAATTACTACTGCTCCCGCAAGCAAATTTTCTGCTTATCTAATTATTTGTAGTCTGCCAGTATATCCTAGATTTATTCAACTATTGTTCTGTTCACTAATCTTAGCTTATTATTCGGCTTCTCGTAAGCATCTTAAATCTTGTATGTTCATTCCTGATCTATGTGTAGCTCTTACGAATTGAAGAGGAACTTGGAGATGTGCGATATGCTGGCAAAGCTTTCAGATCTCCACAATAACACTTTAAGGTAGTGCAAAACTGTTTAAACTTGGGTAATCCTCTTGCTGGAAAATTTTGTAGATTTCAACTTGGTTTCAATTGAAATTTCAACGGGCAACAGAGATGCTATTTTGCTATTTGTGAGGCTAACTGTTGGTGCAATGTCTGTTGTTTTGAGTAGATTTGAGTATAGCAGAAGATTTCTGCTGAATAACTGAAACTAGTATGCTCTTTCTTTCTTCATTTATGTTTTTGAATATTGCACATATGTTATAAGCCTTTTTTAAAAAATAAGCTAGAGGATTCATATATTAAAGATGTTTCAGGCATTTGTTAGCCATAAAAGTTTGTTTGGGGCGGCTTTCTTACTACTTCTCAAAGTAGCTTTTTTGTACAAAAAAAATCTTGTATGTCTGGACCATTGATATAAAACAAAAGTATCAACTTGAAATCATAACTCTCAATCTATCACACAAAAATTGATGTGCGAGTTGAGGTGTGAGTTGCCCATCAAGTTATGCATGCATTAGCGGTATCGAAAATTGACATGACACAAAAACCCGACTCTATTCTGACCCAAAATTTTCAAGTTAGGATCAACCTGATTTAAGAAAGGGTCAGATTCGAGTCCCGATTTTTGACCCGTTTTGAATTTCATGTCAGATTCGGGTCTAGCATGCTGCATATAAGGAAAGTCGGAATGGTGATGCAATGTTCACAATTTTAAATTAAAAAATCCTAAAAAATTTATCACACTTATTGCATCTTACGAAAACAATGAAGACCATTTTTATTAAATCATATATTTTATTATAATCATATATATAGTATTGAGTAGTGAAAATCTTGAGAAGACTGAGGACGGTCGTAGGTCATTTGTTCCCAATCACGATATATCGAATTGCATCCCTTTTATTTTCTACACGTTTGTACATTTGAGTTCTGATATTTTTAGTGCCAACTGCCAATAATGAGCTTTATATTTTCTTATGTTTGGCTGAGAAAAAAAAAATTGCAATTTTTTTTTTGAATTTTCAAATGCGCAATTTAGTTTATTTTAAGTGTATTCCAAAATTTTCCAAATTAAGTTAATTCAAAATACCAAAAAACTGCAAGCCCATAGAACTCTAAACACGTGTTATTCCTCTCACTTAGGGCATCTCCAACCGAAAATCTCATTTTTCACTCCAAAATGCCGTGAAACTAAAAAATAATGTGATTCATCTCCAATCGAATTTCATTTTGCCAAGGTAATAGTCGTTTTCTTCTTTGGCGCGTTTCTTTGGCTAGTTCGGTAGAGACTGAAAATTTTCAGAGATGAACAGTGCAATGTCAATATTGACGTCCCACTGTTCACCCGCAACCAAATAACATTAGTTTTACCGTTCGGCTGGAGCTCGCGAGCGATGCTATTAAAGCCTTTGGAGTTTGGTTGGAGATGATCTTACGACTGTCTTGCTCACAACCATATTCCCTTGTTGGACCACTTTACTTGCTACTGTCTTCCTCGCGATCTTCCCTTGCTATGTCCTCTCACTCATGATAGTTTCTCGCCAAACTCCCACTTATCAGCACAACTCGATGAAGAGTATTTGTTGATATTGTGCTACCAATTTTGTGTATCGTCTCCATCGGCAATATCTTGCATGAACACTATTATTCTTATCGTGCTCTAGAATAAAATTAAGATGTCATTTCTGAATAAATGAAAAAAAAAAAAAAACTCATGAGTTTATTTTACAACCAATAAAATAATTTAAGAAAAATCAAAATATAATATATTCAATTTACACTGCTCTTGAAATGCCTCGAATATCATAAATACTTGCAAGAACTAAGAATGAAGAGAATCCTATAATGTAATGGCAGAGGGCCACTCTCTTTTGTAGACTAGCTACCCTAAAGGCGTTAATGGAATATATAGTACCAACCTATATGTCCACAAATGCCCATTTTGATAACTCGTTGGTCTCTAAACAGATTTACACCCAAGAGGCACAACCATAAGGAAGCCCAAAGCAAGTCTCGCCTTAAAGGGGGGTCATTAGAACGAGCAATTATTACATCCGGACACCGAATGAATTCAGAGATCAATAACCACGCGCCACGTCACCTAAAACTCGATATTGAGGACTCGGTATTGCTCGGTATACATTCGGATCTGTTCGGATTTCACCGGACGTAATAATTGCTCCATTAGAACCAATCTATGAGCAAGCATGTATTAATTCTAATGGAGCTTGATATATATGAACTCATCTTTGGAGAATTAGATTAGGGATGCTCTTATTTCTGATGAGTACATCCAGAGGACTCCCCCCAATAAGTCTTTGCTCTAACGGGCACTCTCTCTAACACGGTTTGATTCTCTCAACGATTTTCCACAGCTAAGGTCATAAGCCTTCCATGAATGTCTCAATCTAAGCTACATAAAACACACGCACATATAAAGCTTATGGTTTCGACTATGTTGATCCCTTACTCACAACCACATTCACCTAAGAGACTCGCCGCTCACTTTGAGGGAATCGTCTCAAACACTTGCCATTAAAGATTCGCCCAAAGAACTCTCCCACGAGGACTTGCCCGAGCTAATGGCTAAGGGCTTCTCCAAGACATGCTAAAGGCAAAGAGCCACGTACATGCCTTTCAGCCTAGCCCATATATTTTTGTCTCTCTATATTTTCATTTTATGTATTATTTAACTTTTTTTTTTTAGTATAGCCTTTCATGTAGTCCTCGAAATCCAATATCCAGAGTCATATTCTAAACTTCATGATATTTTTACTGTTTATAATGATCATTTAGTTTTCCATCTACTCTCCACACTCATTGATCGCCATACTCTATTTCCTTTTAAATTTGTTAGTAGGGCCAACTGTTGCCCACAGACAAATTTTAATCCACCATAAATATTAATTTTTAAAATATCAAAAGTTTTATATACCTACCAAAGAACAATGTAGAGACTTGAGATCTTTAGATTTTCTTTATCATCATAAATGCTTTTGTCTAAAGGGGACATCACTACTATTCATACTATTTATGCATACAAAATAGTTTGATTACAACAAGCTTAGAGAAATTTAACATGCTAAATAAACAAATACAGGGAAGCCGAATTGGAAGATATGTTACTTAATATTTCTTTTACTAAGTGGGCATTAGACTTAGGCTTAGTTTGGGACGACTTTTTTTCTGCTTCTTAAAGCAACTTTTTAGTAGAAAAATTATTTTTTTTGTACTAAAAAGCTGTTTTAAGAAGTATTAAGAAAGCTGTCTGAAACGAAACCTTAGGCTTCATTGGGAACAGCTTTCTTATTGAATTCTAAAGTAGTTTTTGAGTATAAAAACTTTTGTTCAAAAAATTTTTGTACTAAAAACATGCTTTAAAAATTAAATTATAGATTTTAGGAAGAGATAATCAAAGAGGTGAATTAAATGTGCGTCTGATATTTTTTTTTTTGGGAAATTACGTCTGATATTTTCATTCCTGAACAAAATGCGATGATATGACCTTATGATAGTATGACTTAATTTATGATTTGATTCATAAGCGAGCTGGTCTATTTTAGCCTTCGTTTGAGACAGCTTTTTTATTGTTTTTTAAAGCAGCTTTCTAATAAAAAATTATTTTAAGAAACAGTAAAAAAGCCGTCTCAAACGCAATCTTAATTGTTTATGAGAATGAAGTCGAAGATTGAAATTGAGTCAAATATATATGTAATTAAATTTGCTTTCGACCTAAAGATTTAGTCTTCGTTTAGAACATCTTACTTACTGCTTTCTAAAATAACTCTCTAGTATAAAAATTTCTAATTTACAAATTTTTGTACTAAAAAATTATTTTATAAAACAATTAAAAAACTGACTTAATCGAAGCCTTAGCTTATGAATAAGAATCCATTACTTGATATTTTTATATTAATATATTATTTAATCATTTGATATGTAATTAAATTCAAAATTTCACATATCTTAACATTAATGATTTTCAAAATGAATAAATCTCTTTTGGACTTATTTGTTCATTACCATGGCCTTTTATCATGGGATTTATCCACCACCCCTTACTCATTAGCTAAGGAGCAAATCGATTTATTCGACAAATTAAGAGTTCTTCTATGTTTTCCCTTCAAACTTCTTTATGTTAGCATCTTTTTCTTTCTTTTTTTTACGACTTTCTCCTATCTTGCTTCATATCAATGCATGTTTCAAGTTCCTAAGTTGTAACTATTAAATAGTGTAAAGTATGCGATTTGAATTTATGATATGAAGAAATAATCTTTCCAACCACTAAGATTTTGTTTGGGATAATTTTCTTACTGCTTTTAAAAGCAACTTTTTAATATAAAAATTTTGAGTTTTAAAAATTTTTGTACTAAAAAGTTATTTTAGAAAGCAGTAATAAAACCATCCCAAACGAAGCCCAAGTCATGTATCCTTTCATTTGTTCTTGTTATCAGAGCAGTATTTGATAATTCTCTCGTATACTTTTTTTTTCTTTTTTGAAAAATTGAATTGTCAAAACAGAAATTCAATTTATTGTTGCGGAGGTTCTATTGAATTGTTACCAACTAAATTAGTTGTACTTTGTGCTTCAAAACTTCTCATATTGGTATCTATCTTGCTTACAATATAAGATGCAATTCTTATATTTTTAAGTTTATTATAATATGTATATTAGCTTATTATGCTTTTAACATGTTTAGCATTTATTTAAAAGTCTTTATTATGTCATGAAAATGAAGAAAACAAAAGGATTTTATTTTATTTATATATATATATTTTTTTATTATGGAAGGGTTTATTTTGTTATTTTAAGTTGTGTAAGGTGTTATATCATATATGTAAGTCATCTTCTCTTAATAATTGACTATGGTATGATGTTATAATTGATGATGAATGAAAAAAAAAATGTCCTTTCCTTATAAGGTGGATCTTAGCCTTCTCTTTCTCTCCATTGTCCTTTGTGGCTTTATGAGTGTGGTGAGTTTTATTATTGTGTATTAGAAAAATCCTTGCTATGTGTAAGGATTGATACTGGTTGAATTCAGGTTGTGTGCAAGATTCTTAATCTCTTGTCTATCTAGTCAAGGTGATTTGCTCCCTCTTAATATTTTCTTCTAGACATTTTTAATGGAGTTCTTGCATTTTGTGAGACTTTCCTTTGATGCTCCATTGTTTTGTATTCGAGCAAGTTTCGTTCATTTGATCAAACTTGATTCGTGCTGATTTTTTTTTTCTTTTTTATCTTTTATTATTGTTTACTTTTTTAAAAATATCAAATATAGTTTATTTTATGTGAAGTTTTTGTGGTGTAATCTCATATTTCTAAATAAAAATTGTAAAAATTTTCATCATGATTGGATTTCAATTGATGCTTTTTTTTTTTTTTGCATTTTTGTAATTAAAATGTTATTTTGAGTAGTTGTATTTTCACCATATCTCTCTCAATATTTATTTGACTGATGGTTATTAACTGGTAATTATACTGTCTTAATGCCTATTTGATTTGATTGGTGACTAAGAAAAAAATATTGCTTAATTGATGTCATATCAGTTAAGTGTGAAAGATAAGTGCTACTTATCTTATTCCCAACTCTTTAGCAAGACTATGCTAAGTTGGCCTTTACCCTTTTTTAAATAATGTCTATCTTGTTCCCTCCTTAAAATTTTCATTTGATGATTAAAAGTTTCATGGGATTCATCATTATTTGAAATTTTGGGATCATATGTTTTTCATTTTTAATGATTTTAAGATCATCTATGTTGGCAATAATCTAGCTCACTAGATCCATTTAATATTGGCAAAAATAATGAAATAAAATGTGTTAATGAAGCTATAACTAACACTACTTATATAATAATTAGAGAAGATCCACCTTATGGATGATAATGGTTGGAAATCCTTTCAAGGAAAATGGAACCCTTAAGAATTCAATCCACCAAAATTTAGAGGCTCATATTCTTAGTAGTGGACATAGATTTTTAGAAGTGATATTATAAGTATATTTTTTCTTTTTAAAGCTTTATTTGATACAATTTTTTTGCTGCTTATTAAAATGACTTTTTAGTACAAAAATTTCTACTCCAAGAAAATTTTGCTTCAAAAAATCGCTTTAGAAAGCAGTAAAAAATCTAACCCAAATGAAACCTAAATGAACAATGCTTTTCCAACTCACTTTTATAATATCCCACAATTATGATGCAATATTTATATTATTTTGTATTCATAATGTCAAAATATAATATAAGTAGTTGGAGAGCAATCTTTCTCACACACAACAAAGTTTAATTTATTTTTAAACAAATTTTTTAATGATTCTTGTAAACTATCAAAAAGAAATAGTTGAAAAAAATAAATATATAAGCTTTTCTTAATGTTAACATTTTTAATTACTATGTGAGAAATACTTCATAATTTGGGCAATTTGGCTTTGAAGCTAGTATGAATGAAATAATTTTCATGCAAATGAATTATTATAGCTTTTAGGGAGCAATTGATAATGACAATATGCACTTATTCAAACAATCATAAATTTAATTTTTTTTATAGTTATAGTAGTACCATTTAGTTAGTTTATTCAAATATGCATGTACCTTAATTTAGGTTGCTAAGTTCAACATTGATCAATAGATAAGTTATTTTATATTTTTGAAGATCACATTATAAAGATGATTGTTTGTAATCATTAATGAACATATGATTCCTATTATTAATTTAGTTCTTTTTTTATGTTATTATTATTTTTTGAAGGATTAGAGATGACATTATAGTCACCCCCAACCAACCACAGATAACTACACATATTATGAAAGTCAGTTAATTGCTCCCAAAGAAATTTTCTAATACCACGAGAGGAAACCGCATAAATGAAGGAAGCACAGTACTTAACATTTAAAACTTAGATATTACAGTGCAAAACTTGAGTGAAATTATCAAGAACATCAATTCTAACCGGGTCTTTCCCAAATACCCAAATCTTATTAACACAATTAGCCATAGCATTGTTAAAACCAAGAAATCTAGCCGTAGTAAATAAATTAGAAATATTAACAAAGGGTTCAAGCAAAACTAGAATAGATATATCATGAATATAACAAAGATTCTTAACCCGCACACGAGAAGAAGCACACCCAACGCCCCTAGCGTTCCAAATATTAGATTTAAACATAAAAAACAAAAAAAATTAACGAGTAGATTGTGAACGGGTATTTCTACCCAATTGTAGAACAAGGTTTTTTTTGCTTTTCCTACTAAGTTTACCTTGAGCTTTCATAAAGCTTAAATCATTGTCATATTTAGCAAAATATTTGGCAGAAAATTGTGAGTCCTCATTATCAGTAAAAGCATTAGAATCAAAATGAGAAAAAGAATGGGACTTACAGTCAATATCCTTGCCCTTACTCTTATGAGAAAGCTCACCTTCCTCCAAAACTTCTTCACTATAAGTCACCACATTAGATAAGCCAATAACAACATTTTCTGCTTCGACCAATTCCTGTTAACTAGGGCCCACATTATTGTTAATATTAATCCGGCCATTAACAACAGCACCTTTCTGATTAAAAACAGAGCAACTAACTTCATCAACATTGACAGGTTTAGTAATATTTAAAGCACAATTTGTAATAGGTAAAGTAGAGGTGGTGTTATTTAGAGAAATAAAATCATTTAACCCATGATTAATCACAGTATCAGCAAAACTCTGTAACATATTCAATGTAGAAATAAGTTCAGGCTGACCGGTAGGAAGACTTTCCAAAATGGGCAGATCCGTTAGAGGAGGAGACTGCACTTTGTTCCCTCTTAATATTTTCTTCTACTAATTCTTAATGGAGTTCCCTTTGATGCTCCATTGTTTTGTATTTGAGCATATTTTGTTCCTTTGATCAAACTTCATTCATGCTGAATTCTTTTTTTTTTCTTTTTATCTTATCTTATTGTTTACTTTTTTTTTTAAATATCAAATATATTTTATTTTAAGAGAAGGTTTTTGTGGTGTAATATCATGTTTCTATATAACATTATCATAACATTGTGGCAGTTTAAACCGCCACAATTCTACGAATCATTTATTTTATTATTTGTCATGACAGTTATGACCGGTGCGAATTAAATTCAACACTTTATAATTTCTATCCCGTCGAATCTGGAACCGCCACGGGATGTCGTTGCAGCGAATTGCAATCACGACGGGTGTCCAATGATTTTAAAAATGCTACAAGTAAATTTGTGGCAAGTAAAACAGCCAGGAAAAGTCCAAATTTGTGCTTCATTTAGCTAGTTTATTCAAATATGTATGTATCTTAATTTTGGTTGCTAACTTCAACATCAATCAATAGATAAGTTATTATATATTGAAAGTGTTTTCAATGATCACATTATAAAGATGATTGTATGTAATCATTATTGAAGATTTGATCCCTATTATTAATTTAGTTATTGTGCTATGTTATTATTATTATTTTTTTCAATTAAGTCACTTGCCATGAAGCTTGGTAGTTTTTAAGTTCTTAATTACTAGTGCTATAATTCTAGTAGGTATAGCTCTTGTAAACTTGGTGGTTCTTAAAAATATGAAGAAACATAAGCATTCAATTTAATATTTTGTTCGTGCTTGCACATTTAAGAAATATGTGATCGATTTGAATTGTAAATATTTTAATAACATCTTTGTATGCAAAGGAAATGAAAATAGATGTATGGTAGCGTAAATTTGTATGATATACAATAAATTAGGTGTGGAGAATGTAATCATTAAATCATTCATTGGGTGATTATAGATAGTTTATTACAATTATAACTCAAAGGGAGATTAAGAGTGATGGATATACTAAGCAATTTATGCATTTCTTTTAATGTTTGTATGTGAAATCATTGATGATGATTCTTGAATATAAATATAAAATAATTTTTTGTCAAGTGAGAGCGTTTAAATGATAAAGAGCGTGATATGAAACAAATAGAACAAAAGATCAACACAAGAATATGATAAAGTTTAAAATTGTGTCACTGATGGATTGAAGTTTTATAAAGCCTTTGTAAACTTGTGTATGATAAAAGAAGGTGCAACATAAAGAAGTGTTTAGACAAAGTCAATGAATAGTTATACTAAAATTTTAATCTCCAAATGGGAGATTTTCAAGTCTGCATTCTGAAATTTTATGATAATCTTGGATAAGATTTTGTTTTTAGTTTTTAAGATTGATGGCTTCCAAACTCAATATTCATTCATACTTGATTTTCAAGATTGATACCAACCCAAGCTTTAATCACACTTATTTTTCCTAGATGGTGGCTATATAACTAAGGCTATCTTCACTTTTCATCTTTTAAATCTACCACCTCATGATAAAACCATAAAAAGAAAAATAAATTAATGATTATAAGCAATAAAAATTAATAAGCAACAAAAACAGGAGAGAGAGGGAAAGAAAGTGGAGAGGATGTCATCTAAGGAAGAAATGAAAAAAAAATTATTGGATGCATGTAATGGGAATTCCTTAGCTTCTAATTCAAGAAGAAAGAAGTGTTTCTATTTCTAGGTCTAACAAGAAAAGAAGATCTTTGTCATATCATACGATAGTTCTCATGTAGACTCCTATAAAAAAATGGTAAGCGAGTACTTGAAGCAATAATAACATCTCCTTCTTCGTAATTAGCTTATCTATATTTTGTAGCAGGTGATTGTATTTTCTTCCAGTTAGATAAATTTATGTATTTATCCATATCTCTAATTTTGCATGAAGTAGAATCTTTCATATATCACTATTTCGAGGCTTAGTGGATTATTCAGTATTTATATGATTATGGACATTGGCTTACTTATGAGGAACTATATAAATTTTAGAGTTATCTTATGTGGTGCTTGATATATCTTTTACAATTACATCATAGTTCATCATACTTGCACCCAGCTTGAGATGATCTAATTCATTAATAGTATCACCATTAAGAATATGTAGTTGCATTAGAGTGCATTGAACTTTTTCATAAACATAGTTATGCTTGATACACTTTATTTATATGAAAAGAATTATTTTAGCAATTGTTATCGAAATACTAGCAACACTTTAATTATGCATAAGCATGATAAGCTTTCTCAGTGAATCATAGTTAGACAAATAAATGACTAAAGTCACACTTTATTTATATAACACTAAATATATATATATATAGAATCCACTCATGCTGATATATATATATATTAGTCGTGGCATACAATAAACTAATCATCTCGATAAACACAACTACAAAGTAGAAAGACTACTAGAGGTCATAATACAACTCATCCTCAAGTTTTTTTAATCTTTTCTTGAAAATATGTAAAAATCACATAATGAGCATTATAACCTAACAAGTTACCAATATCTACAACTGAAATCATCATCATATACTCAATCATATCAATAACATATTAAATAACAATGTGGCCTTTCAATTTCACATCAATCCGTCAGATATCAATTTAGCATTCAAAATTAATGATCATCAGTAGTCAATATGTATAATGTATTATTAGTGCACGTATCCATATGATATGCAATATATGCAAAAACATCAATGTTATATAGACTATTTATCAATGTTATTAATGTATGCATGTATCAATGTAGAATTCAACAAGGCAAGACATCTAACTTTAATATGATGTTTTCATATCCTTCCATCTGTTATCTTGCATATTTATTCATCTGTCAAATTATATATTATCTTTTTTTCTTTTTTTTATTTACTTTTACAAGTGACTTTTAATAATCATTTAAGAGTCGTCATCCTCTACCTGTCGGTGTATTTATGTTAATCAGAAATATGCTACAACCAGGATAACAATATAAATCATCTTTAAAGAAAAGTCTGTCGGCCACCATCTTATGCAAGATATTATATTTTAACAGTGAGCCCACATTAATTATATTGTTAATAGTCAATCTTCCTTGCTTGTATGCAAATGTCACATTTATCTTATATCAGCTGTATCAATCTCTCTTTAAATTATGAAATACAACATTTGCTTAAATATATTAAATACAAAAAAAATTGTTTATTAGTCTATAACTTCAAAATTTTATAAATTTCACTTTACATGGTGAAATTTAGAAAAATTCCAATCAAAATGCTCATTTTGATGACATCTATCACATACAAAAAAGTATGCGGTAAAAGTTCACTTAAACGAGAGATATATATTTTTTTATCACATTCATGAAAGAAAAAACACACCAAACTCAAAATCATTGAAAAAATGTGCAAAGTAAAGGTTACTTACTATGAGTAGAACAACTTTCCTAACAAAAATAACTGATGAAAAATTATAAAAGTCCCCTTTCTCTTTCCTCTCTTTTCTCCTCTTCTTCCTCTTCTCCCTTTCCTTTCCGAGCAAGCCACCTAAATGAGGGAGGCAAATTGGCAAGGTGACTTAAGTGCTTAGGATTTTAGAATAAAATATATACAAACAATTGTTAGTGGCCTAGCGCTACAGTGCATCATATTGAATACAAAATTATTGCTGAATTGAGCATTCAATGTCACGATGATAATTTTAGTCCCTGTTGTGCTCTCAAGCACAACGCCGAAGCGCTACCAAGCACAACACAGAAGTGCTCTAGTTCAAATAAAATTTTAAATTTTTATTTTAAAATAGTTTCTCATATTTTTGGGTTGTTACACACCATCCATTGAAAGCTGCTCTCAATTCTCCTTCCTCTAAAACCATCTTTGCTCTCATATCAATCTCCTTTCCCATTCATGACAACTCAAATATTGCCACTTTTGACCCCCATCATTATAGATCATGTTCAATCTATACATTACACGCTTATGAATACTACATTCCCCATTCGTTATCCAGATATGCATCCTCATCATCTCCCACTAATTCTCATTGAATTTGTCACCTCCCCACCCTCCATGTGAATTTAGTAATGTTAAAGTCCATCAATGAAATGTTATTGCTAGATCTTTCACCATAACTAAATTTACAATGTACCCAGATCCACCTCAATCACACCAATCCAACTTTCATTTTTCATTTGAATATTAGTACAAACTTACCTCCTTTATCACCACCATTGAAGTCCTAAATCGATAACATCTTTGAATTATCCAATGACTTGCTTGAACTTAAGGGCAAGATCAATTTGAAGAGTGGGCAAAGTAAGGGATATAATTGTTATAATAACTATAATAGATGTTTTTTTGGGTTATGTTAGTGGGTGGTAAATAGGTAATGCGTCAAAGTGAGTTCTTGTAAGTCTATATATACTCTTCGTTGTGAATTTTGATAGACAATGAATAAAATGAGCTATTGCTCCACTCTCTTTTTTCTCCAATAAAATTTTAATCTATGGGCATCTTTGAATTACCCTTTTTCTTACCAAATATTTTTTTAGAGTTTTGTGCAATATCTCATTCTCTGACAACTAATTTTCTTGTTTCATTATTAGGTTCATATCACAACGACATACTATTATCCTATACAAGATGGAGGAGTTCAATGATAAAATTGAAGAACCTAAAGAAAAGGGCCTTGATGAAGTGCTTTCATAGAAGAGGATGATGAAGACAAGGGGCTTGATAAGGAGCAATTATTACGTCCGGGTCACCGAACGCGTTCATAGACCAATAACCACGTGCCACGTCACCTGAAACTCGATATTGAGCACTCGGTATACATTCAGATACGTTCAGATTTGACACGACATAATAATTGCTCCTTTATAAGAGGGTATATGAATTCAAATGGGGGTGTTTGGACGAAGCTTAAGAGCTCAATGGAGGATTATAAAGCATAATGAAGTAATGAAGTGATAATTTTGATAGGTTATAATTTAAATTTTATATAAATAAAAAATAAATATAATATAATATACAAATATAAATATATTAATTGATATCAATATAAATTCCTCATAACCGACAAAACATATGGATTTGCTTTTTTCGAGGACAGATCTACTTGCGGCATCGAGCAGCGGGCAGGAACAAGAAGGAGAGCGATAGAAGGGAGTGAGGACCAGCGAGGTCAATGAGGCGACCGGAGAGATCTGCTCATCTCATTGAACTCTAAGCCGAAACTGGCATTGTCATTCCCAATCCTTTTTCTTGTGTTCCTCTTTTTGGAAAGATAAGCATAAAGTAAGAGAGGAAGAGGGGACGATGGGCTGCTCCTTCTCCGGACTCAACGCCTTCTACGACGCGGCCAATGGAAGCGCCGACGTATGGATCAACGAGAACCGCTTCAGGATCGTGAGGCAGCTCGGTGAAGGTGGCTTTGCATTCGTCTACCTCGTCAAGGAGGTCGTTGCAGACGCCTCTGCGTCACCTGGTAGCCTTGCCGCCAAGAAATCTATCGACCCTTCCCATATTTCAGGTACTTATGATTTTAGAAATTTTGATTGACTCTCCAAATTTTTGATCTCAGAGCTTATGCGTTCTGTTTTGTGCTTGTCGTTTTTCTTAGTGCAGTTCTGCTAATCAGGAATATTTGTGAAATTAGGTTATTCTGGTTAGGGGATCCAGGTTATTGTTTTCATAATTATTAATTTTACTTGTTTGTTTCCCTTCATTATTGCAATGCACGTGCATCTGAAGTGAGAAGTTGCTTCTTAGGACATGCAGATCTCATTGATAATTAAATGGAATCAAATTGAAACTAGGATTTGCCAGAATTAGAACATACATGAAGCGGTAGAAATTGCTTTGGAGACAACTGCTGGTTTTTGTCACAATGATCAGCTTATAGTGATGATTGATTGAACTCGTGAGTCTCTTGCAGTACTAGTATTTGAATTCTTGGTTGTTAGCTTGGTTCTAACTGATTAAATCTTATAATTTTTTCCTTTGTTTTATTTACTTTGTTGATCAATCATACCATTTCACCTGCTTTTAAATGATTGATTGCACAAATTCAGCTGAACTATCCATATTATTTGTTTATGTTGATCATACTATCATGATAGGTGATGATTTGGAAGAAATTGAAATTTTAAAGAAAAATTATTCCAAGAATTTGAAGTCAAAGACTTTGGTAATCTAAAGTTCTTTCTTGGCACTAAAGTTTCACACTTTTGATATGGAGTTTGCATATCATAATAAAAATATATAACAAACATGTTGAAAGAAATGGGTAAGTTGCAAACCCATTGAGTTCCATGGAATTTAATTATAAGCTTGAAGATGCTCAAGATGACACAACAATGATATAGCTTTATAGCAAGAAGATTATTCTATTCATCATATAATACACTTGATATTACCTACGCCATTGGTGTGGTGAGCAAATTTAGGCACAATATCAAAACAAGCACATCTTGGAGCAGCATATAAAAATTCTACAATATTTGAAGCAAAATCTCGATCAAAGGAATTCTTTTCTAAAAGGTGAAATTTTACACTTGAAGCAAACATAGATACATATTATTTGGGTTCTTTGGTTGATAGGAGGCTAACTTCAGGATATTACACATTCTTAATAGGGAACCTCGTGAATTGGAGAAGTAAAAAAAACATAATGTGATAGCAAGATCTAGCGTAGAAGCCAAATGTAGGTATATGTCACTATGAATTTGTGAATTGCTAGGGCTAAACATTATCCTGAAAGATTTAAAGATCATATGAGAAGGTCTAATGGATTCAATTTTGATAACAAGTCAATTATCAATATTGCACATTATTCTGTTTAATATGACCATGAAAAGTATGTTGTAGTTGGACACTTTATAAAGGATAAGCTTGACATTAGTCTAATATGTACTTCTATTGGCCTCCTCCACTGTTGCTGCCCCTTTTGGTGAATCATGCGGCCAAGGAAGAAAATGAAATAAATGTAGAAAAGGCAATTTCAAATTCTATTCAGTTATCTAAAGCAACATTTTAAATACTTTTGAAAAAGCGAAGGCAATGGAGGATAGCAGAAGAGAGCAAGAGAGCTTCATGTAGACGCCATCATTTACTGTAATGAAGGGATGGGAATAAATTCATTATATAGTTATGGCAAACAAACATAATTTGTTTATAAAAATGAGCCACTTTTACAAAACCTTAGAAGATGTACTTGAGTCACATGCTTGCATAAAGTGGTAGAGGTGCGTAAAGTCATAGGAGTGTCACTTGCCTAAGTGATTGCCAAAGTCGATCTCCATGAGTTTTCTGTCATGGAGGTCTTCGACATGTGGAATGGCTAGCTTCCAATGGAATAATCGAACTAAAAGATTTGATTGTAGCATGCTCGCCCCTTAGAAAGTGTAGCATGCTCGCCCCTTCGGCTTGCGACAGCCAGAATTAAGGCAATGTGGAGAGAACTCAGCGGGAGTTTCTATTGTGAATGGGAATATGAAATAAAAAGAGCAGATTAATATAATCTTCATGGGATGTTATTATTCCAACAGAGAGGTCTACGTCAATCTAGACTTCAACCATGGCCTCTTTCTTGACACAATGAAGATTATCTTTGGCATGTGCGCATTGACTGTTTATTGACTATCCATTTGGGTGGAGGAGGCAAAGGAAGAGAAGGGGATGGAGATAGGGTACTAATGGACCTATGTTGCACAAATACACCTATTTATGAAGGCGTGTTGTATCTGATACACCGATACACGGATACGTCTCTGATACGGCACTGATACTTGTCGGATACGGCTTTGCCATATCCAATTAAAATATTATTTAGTTTCAAAAGAACACGCGTATCCGCATGTTAGTTGAAAAACAAAAAAATATCAAAAAAAAAAGACCCGTTGTATTTACTTCCACGGATGCAAGCGAGGTTCTCTCATTTCCAATATAGATTTGAGTTTCTTGATGATATGGGAAATTAGAAATTGCTAATCTTTCACTTGATGAGCATGAATTAGAAGCTATGATATTTATTGAAGATGATATAGAAGTTCAAAGACAAACCACTGAAAAAGCTAATCATATCATTCCTTCTATTGAATAGTTCAAACTTCATGTACTAGACAATTTATGTTTATGCTTCTGTTGTTGTATTGGACATTTAATGCTTATTTTTATTTTGATATTATAAGCTACAAGGCTACAAAAGATGTTACTTTCATTTTTTTTGTAATTTCAAATATTATCCTTTGATTGTTTTCTTAATTTTTATGTATGATTTATAAATTATAATGCCGTGTCCGCGTCGTACCCGTATCCTGTATTTTTAAGAATTGACATGTCCCGTATCCGTGTCGCCGTATCCGTATCGGTGCAACATAGTGATGGACTGAGCATGGGAAGGGGGAATCCATTAAGATATAACCTTAAGGAGTCGGCTGTGTTACGTACACAGTCTGAGCAGTTCCTATAACCAATCACATTTGCATGATTTTTTTAAAAAATTAAATTTTGAGAAAATTGTGTTCAGGAATCACTCGTTCTTCTTGCATTTACTGACTGCCATTTTCTCTCTTGTACCTTTTGCCTTGATATGATAGATATTATTGATTGATGTAGTATTACCCTTTCCTCAATCTACCATTCTACGTCTATTGCTTTGTTGATGACAAGTAACTGTCTTGCTAGTAGCATTTGTTTATTGTCTTCTTAAATTTGGTAATCTTACCATTTTCTCTACTATTAGATCTAAAGTGTATATTCTGATGTTTCCATTCCTGCTTAAAATATATAAAAGTTGATATTTTACACGTCTTTGATTTATGCCAATTGCAGGCTCAGTATCGTAGAAGTTGAGAAGTCTTTGTAGCTGTCATAGGAACCTAGTTTTTATCAGATGTTAAAATTAATATTTTTTCATGGTTGTATTAATTTGTTAATTAGACATCTTCATTCTACTGAATTAATTAGAATTCTTGTAGTACTGTTGTATTATGGTAAACCTTATTCCTGTTCTTCCACCTTTGAAGCAATGTGATGGACCGGACTGGCCGGTCCAGCCCACAGCAACACCGGCCCAAAAAGGGCCGGTTCTCACGTACTGCAGGCGGAGAACCCGCCTGCCTGGGCGGTCGTTTTTCTTGAGAAGATATGGCATGTCTTCTTTTCAATATGCTACATATACATATATATATATATATATATATATATATATATACATATTGCAGATGATTTCTGAGTCGTTGCTAATTATGTTAAATTTTTTTAAGAATTAAATGTGGATGACTAGGGAATTAAGAAAGAAGGAATTTAGAGTTGAACTTGATGTTATAAGATACTTCTACGTAATTCTTATATTTAATGTTATTTTGCTCTTGTAATATTGGATTTCAATTCTATTTCACACAATTTATCACTTGTCACTTTACGTTTTGTGCAATTTTTAATTTCATATGTATGTCAATTTTTCATTTTATAGTTCAGTAGAAAGTTAATATGTCATTATTTAACATATTATTTGGGTATTATACAAAAAAATCACTTTTAACCTTTATTTTTCACTTTACGCAATATTTGGATTTTGATGCTTACGCCTTAAGACTTATGGATCTGCTCACGAGTGAAAAAAGCCTCAATACCCAATTGCGCAATTTTAAACCTTGCTTATATAATCACATTTATAATGGAGTTGAGTAGAACCATCTTCCAAAGAGTATTATAAGGGAGAATCTTCTTATATTCCAAATTTACCGAATCCTGATTATCAAATTGTCA
The DNA here is from genome assembly GCF_001605985.2 of Dendrobium catenatum. Taxonomy (NCBI): domain Eukaryota; kingdom Viridiplantae; phylum Streptophyta; class Magnoliopsida; order Asparagales; family Orchidaceae; genus Dendrobium; species Dendrobium catenatum. Next base: position 10,628,530 of record NW_021319083.1, on the reverse strand, counting down.
GTAAATCTGCCAAAATAGCCTTTTGAATAACATTTAGTGATGATGTGGCAGTACGAGATTTATTATAGCTTCTTTCGTGTCATGTTTTATTCTAGTTGACATGATTGTTCAATTTATCATTTCCTGTTTTGTTTGAGATACCTAAATAAGATTTCATTATGAAATGTTTAGGAATACCAAATTATAAAGTATTAACGAGTTATTATCTTTTTTATGTTACTTTAGATGACGGCACATATGCTTTGAAAAAGGTTCTCATTCAAAGTCAGGATCAGTTAGAGTTGGTGAGAGAGGAGATCCGTGTTTCTTCTCTTTTCAATCACCCTAATTTGCTTCCGCTTCTTGATCATGCCATCATTTCTATTAAGGTAACACTTTCTTCTATTGAACAGTTGAATAATTACAATTAACTTCTCTCGAATGATTATACTGTTTTTTTAAGCTTACACCTTTGCTTTTGATTCATAAAGCATGACTTCTTTATTAAAGAATAAAGCTTGAATTTTTTTGTTACCGTACAAGTGATCTGAACTAGGGCCGAAGAACCAATTTGTGGATTTAGATTCTACTTAAAAAGAGAGAAGTAGAAGAGATGAGAGAGATCGAGAGAGCAATTTTTGTAACATATAATTGTAGAACCTGGACAAGCTTTCTCTATTTATAATAGGATATGAGATGTGATGAAATAATAGAAGGACATTAACTTATGGATTGTAATATTAGTGTAATCAAAATATTAAAACATTGATCTTTCATAGTTGATGGATCTTTTATGAATTGATCCTCCAGGTAAAGCAACTTTAAACTACATTTTTATTACATAAGCAAATTTATAATATCGGGTGCTGAAATATTCAATATGGCAAGTTCAAATAAGGTAAATATAGAGTTATAGACATGTCAAATGTTGTGTCCAATCACCTTTCCTGCGGTGGGAAAACTCTTCCTGAAGAGTTGAAGAGGAATAACTGGTGTCCATAATGTGCGATGTTGGAACATGTTATGTATGTCTTATAGACTTAGAAGTTCACAAGCTTTATAGGCTTACGGTAGTGGAGGTGGCCAATGTGGATTATGAGAGATGAGCGGACATGTCAATGAATGATCACCCTTTGGAGAATTTGGCGGCTTCAGAGCTGAATTTTGGCATACATCATGAATTAGATTCCAATAACAATCAAGCTGTGATAGTGGTGGAAATATGCTACTCTATATGTTTGGAGGAGTAAATAATTGCATAGGGAATTAATGATCTTGTGTAACCATCTCAATAGTTGGTAGAAATTTTGGACATCTACATATGCTATGATATATGTATGGGAACCTATATGATAGTCTAGTGGTAGAGCTAGTGCAAAGAAGTCAACTTATGATGGAGTGAACAATTGTACATGAATTTGAGGAACAAGTTGAATTTCCATTTATAAAGGTTGGTTAGCAACTATAGTGATGGAGAACTCCATAGGCTTAGGTGTAACATTAGCATCTTTTAGATCCTCCGATACAATAATCTCCTCAGTATAATGAATATCCAAATCACTTAATCAATTGTAGGTTGATCATTGGCATCATTTATTTCAGTATATTTATCTTCAAAACTAGAATCATCCTCGTATGTATCCTCAAATGATTATTTTTAATCTCCTTACTTTTGGTGCTTAGTTTACTTGTGTCCTTGGAATTTCAGTCTTGATCTTGTTATTAATTTGATGATCATGGAGATCAATCAACATAATTATTGTCATGATCTAAAAACAAGTAGTTCACTTTCACAATCACTCTTCTTATACAAGCCATGTAATAAGCTTCAATAACACCTGTAGGAGATCATCTCAATCTGCAATAATCTCATCCAGATTGGTATATGCTTGCTCCTTATATATATTCATGACGTATTCTCCTTAAAATTTGATCTAATGCTTCCTTTTAATGATGAAGTTCTTCAACTTGGGGTCTTTCAGGATCACAAGAAGTAGATATGGCGCATTTCTACTAAAGATAGGTTGGTGAGGCTGATTGTGTGAACTCTGTGAAGATCATTGTGCAAGTAGGGTATCAACGTAGTCATAATAAGCCATGAAGTCAAGAGAGATGGTGATAAAGATTGCTAGGAAGGTAAGTGTGTAAGGATATTGCTGGTTAGCAAAAGTAGGGAAGTGCTATCTTGGTGCATGTGGATGTTGCATAAGGTGGTTGTGGGGATATGTGAGAACATGCAAGTGGATAAAACAGTGGATTATCCCTCATAGGCTAGTGATTGATGACAGGACCCTATTGAGAAGGAAGTAGATGCTGCCGAAATGGTAAGATCACTGTTAGGGTACTCATGCAAGCAGTTAGAGTGAAAGATGATGAATTATGTAATAGATGGTGGGTGGGGGCTATGACAGGTAAGTACATAATGGAACAAAAGAAAAAAGGATGATGTATGGGTTATGGGCTCTAGTAGTTAGCAAGGGGGGATTTTTAGAATTGCACAATCGTGGAGGATATGAAGTATGAGAGTTAGGTGGCATTACGTCACTGGATTGGTCGCATACTATGCAGCAAGGGTGGGTTTGTGGTGGTGTCCCTTTGGTAGTGAGTGAGTGATAATGCAGGATGAGGGGTTGCGATCATATGGTCTGTGCTATGGCGGAGGGAATGAGCATGGGTGATGGGGCACTCGAGTGCTACAGAGAGCAGTATGTGCAACATAAAAAGAGAGCTGGTATGAGGTGAGTTTAGAGGGAGATGGTAGAATCCTAAGAAAGGGAGGGGTTAAGAACAAATGTGCGGTGAGTCAAGTGTGATTTGGGAAGTGTGATTTGGGAAGAAAGTCACGGGGATGTCATTTTTGCAATGAAGATGTTATGTTGTTTCCGCAACATGAGTTTGTATGTAGATCACACACATACATGCTAAACGGTCAAACACGATCTAAGGGGAAACGATGAAAGGATCTCTTTTGCTTGGATACAAGTAGGGGTGTCAATTCGGGTCAACGGGTCGGGTTCGGGTCAAACCCGGAACTGACCCGGCACTATTCAGGTCAACCCGAACCCGACCCGTTTTTAAAAACGGGTCAGGTTTTTGGACCCGAACCCTACCCGATTCGGGTTTGGGTCAACCCGACCCGACACGAATGACCCGAAGTTGACCTAAAATTGCTAGTTTTCAAGTAAAAAATCGGGTCATTATTTGATTTTCGGGTCAATCACGGGTTTCCGGGTCGAATAGGAGCTTTCGTGTCAATTTCAGGTCAATTTGGGTTGCTGGGTCAACCCAAACCCGACCCGATTTTTAAAATGGGTTGATTTGTTGAACCCGAACCCGACTCGTTTCAGGTCCGGGTTGACCCTAACCCGGATTTTTCTGGGTCGGGTTCGAGTCGTGTTTCGGGTCCTGTCAAAAATTGACACCATTTAGATACAAGTTGATGTTGACTGTGGCATGAAGAACTGAATTATAGATTTAGAATCAACCAAAAGAGATAAATAGATGTGATGAGAAAGATAAAGAAAGAACAATTTTCATATTATGCATATGATTGTAAAACAATTACAAACTTTATCAATTTATAGGAGGACTTGACATGCAATAAAATAACATAAGGAAATAAACCTAGGGAGAGTAATCTAAAGTGCAATTAAAATGTTAAGCTAAGGATCTTTCATAATGAGAAGTCTTTTTAAAATGTTCCTTTAAATGAAAGCAACACCAAATCACTTTTTTATTTTGTAAATAACCTTACTTAGATAGTTGCTGATATGTCCAAATACTGTGACAAGTTCAAATATGACATGTAATGCCATGTCACATAACTATCCTAAATCAACAAGACTCAGTCATTAGTTTTTGTGAGGAAATCTAGAAAAACAGCTTTTTAATACCCCAAAGTCATTTTGAAAAGGATTGGCGCTTAAAGTTCCATCTTCAAGAGTCTTTTTACTACTTCAACAAAATTTATTAACATGTTTGATGGAGAAATATAGATAAAATAAGGAGGATCTACATATGATATTTATTGATTTAGAAAAAGCATATGATAAAGTTCCAAGAGAAGTGCTATGGAGAGTTCTTGAAAAGAAAGAAGTTAATAATGCTTATATTCAAATCATTAAAGATATGTATGCAGGAGCTATTACTTGTGTTCAAACAGAAGGTGGTTTGACCAAGTATTTCCCTATTTCAGTTGGGTTACATCAAGGATCAGCCTTAAGCCCGTATCTTTTTGCTTTAGTCATGGATGTTCTCACTAGACATTTGCAAGAGGATGTACCTTGATGTATGCTTTTTGCTGATGATATTCTTCTTGTTGATAAGACTAGAGAGGGAGTTGAAAGTAAACTTGAATTATGGAGGTCAACATTAGAGACTAAAGGTTTTCGCTTGAGTAGATCTAAAACGGAATATATGGAGTGTAATTTTAGTAGTAATAGACCTAGTGAGGGGATTGTGACTTTGGGCGATCAAGTCATTAATAAGAGTACACGTTTTAGATATCTTGGATCTATTGTTCAGAGTGATGGTGAAATTGATGGGGATATTATCAATAGAATTCAAGTTGGATGGTTGAAGTGGAGGAATGCTTCGAGCTTGTTGTGTGATAGAAAAGTATCCCTCAAACTTAAGGGAAAATTCTATAAGTTGGTAGTGAGCCCTGAGATGCTTTATGGTGCTGAATGTTGGCCATTAAAAGAGAAACATAATACTAAGTTAAGTGTGGCAGAGATGAGGATGCTCAGGTGGATGAGTGGCTTTACCCTTAGAGATAGGATAAGAAATGAGCATATACGTGAAAAGGTTGGAGTAGCTCCAGTAGAAGATAAGATTAGAGAGAGTTGTCTTAGATGATTTGGTCACATAAAACGGCGGCCTTCCAATGACCCTGTTAGGAGAGTAGAGGTATTAGATTTGACTTATGTGAAGAAAGATAGTGGCAGATCTAAAAAGACTTGGTTAGAAAATATTAGGAATGACCTTTCTTTATTAGATTTAAACGAGAATTTGACCTTTAATAGGACAATGGAGAAAAAGGATTCATGTAGCCGACCCCACATAGTGGGATAAAGGCTTGATGTTGTTGTTTCTTTTGTTTTAGTTCATACTATTTAGCTCAAAGAAAGTTCGTCATCAAGTCAACTATTCGTTTAGTAACTGCTAAGTTACTACTGGATTGTAAATGTTTACCTTCTTTTTTACATCACAACATTGATTTATGGCTGGATCCTATGAAGTACAAGACTGGAATTTTGTAAACAAATTCATTAATTTATTTTCTAGTAGGTTCTCTAAACATGATAATGCAAACAATACAAATATTTTGCAGTTCTCATTAATGAGAATGATGTACTTATAGAGATGCTACCATCTTAGTGGTGAACACATATGTTTTAGGCAACATACTACCCAAGAATCCAATGCATTCCCAACCTAAGTTTGAAAAGGTGGGCATGTTGGTGCTTTGTAAGAAAGCCTCCACCTGATGTCTCAGATAAGGCCTATAATACACAGACACGAACATGGCAACATAGACACAACACGACACGGACACAAGACACGTCAATTATTAAAAAATATAGGACACAGACAATAGTTGAACATGATATTATAATTTTTATTTATTAAAAATAGTGTATAAAAGTTGAACTAGTAAAATATTTAAAATAATATTGAAATAAAAATAATTTAACTAGGATTTATGCTTAAAATAATTAAAATCAGGATGTCAAAAGTCGGGTGTCGATGTCGTGTTAGGCATCGAGATGGGAGATGACAATGATCTTCAATCAGGCATTGATGTCAAGACGACATCGGTTGTTGATCTCTAGATGATGTCGATCTTTGATCTCGAAATGACGTTAGTTGTCGATGTTAAGATGACATTGGACAAAGTTGAGATTTTCATATGACAAAACTGGCGTGATTATGGGTGTAGAAATTGCTAGCATCGAGTGTTAATGTTAACAGATCGTTAGTCTTTGATTTTGAGATGGTTTTAAAATACTGATGTTATGACAACATTGGATGTCGATATTAAAATGACTTCAAGGGTTTTTGTGAAACCTTTCATGCAATCTACCAGAGAGAAATGAAAAAGAGAATGCTCAGGGAATGAAGTATTGAGTGCGGGCAATTGATTTAGGACTTTGGAGAGGAAATAAGAAATTTATTTTTTTATTTTTCTACTAGATAAAAATTTGAGATACAATAAATAATATTTTTAAAAAATTTCATAAAATATTTTAGACTTGCATGTCAAATTTATTTTTTATATTTTTTAAAATCGGATACATCTTTTACATGTGTCAGAGGCGTGTCGAACGCATGTCGTATCCGATACATATCAAACACTGTATCTCTTTGAGAGGAAGTATCGGTGTATCACAGAATGAGAGGCTATTTTAAATCTTACGCAGTTATGAAGAAATACATCTATTTTTGTATTATTTTTTTCCTTTCATTATTGTGTCATGTTTTACGCAATTTATGTTGATGTATCATGATTATACTCCATTATCTTAATCACTATCCTTTGAGATTTGTTTTTTAAGGTTTGAGAATTATTTTTTGTTATAATCATAGACTGCAACATTCCCCTGGTCATATTGCTCTTGATCCTCTTTTAAATTTGATTTTGTTTATTTTTCATCCATACTTTTCATAAACATTGTTTGATTTGTATTGTATATGGTATTTATAATAGTTGTGCTATACTGTATTATATATACTATTATTGATAATGTTATATACTCTATTGTCGTTTTCACATTAGGTACCATATTTTGTTAACTCATGAATATGCAATATTTTGATACTTTTCCTTAAGTTATTCTTTAAATAATCATTATTGAAAAATTCTTCATCATTGTTTACTCTTATCAGTTTTTTTATTTTACTGCTAGGAATTCATCTTCTTATAAACTTTTGTGATATATTTATTTTTTTTCGAATGTTTAAGTGCAAATGTTTAATGCTATAAACGAATATATTATTACGATTTGATCAATAATTTGAAATGGCTGCTGACCTTGACCAAATATTTACTGCAATAATTCATTTTAAGTTAGTGCTCATTAAACCAATGATATCCCGATATAAGCAAATCTGGAAATAGTGCATCTATTTGACCATATTTCAGAAACACTTTTAGATGGAGAAAAATTGGGTCAGGATATCCCGACCAAAATTTATACTTGGATGGCTTTTTAAAATCTTTAGATTTGCTTTTGAGATGGTGACGTACATGAATAATCAATCAACTTAGGTCTTTTAATTATTTCAAAATAAATCCAATGATTATAAAATCCTTTTTGACTAAATTTTGGTCAGGAAATCCTCACTCAATTTTTTTCCTAAATTTTTTTTTTTAATATATATATTTATACTTTGCACCATACACTGGCGTTCAACCACGTTAAAACCATGCTGGCATTTTATTCATGAAGTTTCATCTGATACTTTCATGTTAAGATTTTCTGGTGAGAGTTCTACTAAGTGTTTACGCATTGCTTTTTTGAGTATTTTTCTTATGCTTTATTTTTTTCATTCATTAATCCCTTCACCGGTTCCATAATAAAAGAGCCATCCACTTGGTACAGCTTTTATTATTAAAAAAAATTAAAATGTTTGTCCTTGAGGTGAAAAATAACGTCATTAAAAAAATAAATATTGGAACTTTTTGTACTTTGCTTGACCTTCCAGTTTTTTTTTTCCTTGAAATTATTTACCTTTTCTCTTGAAATGGGATTTACCTGACTTCCAAACTCTTCATTATGTTGATGCAGGGTGCACCAGATGGACCAACAAATCATGAAGCATACTTGCTGTTTCCAGTTCATCTGGATGGAACTTTGTTGGACAATACCAAAATTATGCAGGCAAACAAGGAGTTCTTTCCTGCAATCACTGTTCTGCAACTATTCAAACAAGTAAGTGCACGTGGAAATTAGTCTCTTGTTGAATTTAAGAATTGGTAAACAATTTTTTGGAGTAGATGTTATTGAGTGGCAGTGTTATAGCATTTCCCAATAGTGGCATGCTATGACCTAATCTGATTGTGGTGATAAGTAGAAAAGAGTGAGCTAGAATGTGCCCCTTAAGTGTCATTTTAACCCGATTAGTGAAAAGAAAGCAAAGATGAGCTGGGGTGTCACTTTTAAGTCGTGCTTCGTTAGTTAATAAAATTGTGATGATAAATAAAAAATGATTGGCTGGGTCTAAATCTAATATTATATTTTTTTGCCCCATAGAATTTGGGAACTTCAAATGGGAAGACAACAGAATTGATGGATATTATAATAAGAAGAAGAATTAACATCTTTTAAAGGCGAATGGAAAGGAAAGCATCTAAGAATATTGAGGAAGGTTAGAAGTTGCTGTGTTAGAATGTTTGCTAACAGATATGAGACTTAGGCAGTGGTAGATAAAGAGTTGGAAGATAAAATTATTGAGTTTAATATGGTTAGCGATAGAATGATTAATATTAAGATAATTATCAGTGATGAAATCATGAATGTAGCCAATGTTTATGCTCCTCAAGGAGGATTGGAAGATGGTTTTAAAAAATAAATTTTGGAGAGAAATGAATGAAACTACTACAATGTATGATTGCTGAAGAAAAGATAGTTGGTGGAGGTGATTTTGTTGAATAAAAAAAAATCCGACTGCATCTCACCATCCCATGATGCTTTGTATATGAACCACGTCACACACCTTTCGGCCTTTCCCGTCCCCCCCGCCCCTTCGGGCCTTTTCTTCCCTATCTCACACATGATCCCTCCCGCCCCCCCCCCCATCCCATGCGCGCCCTCATTCTCTCCCATAGCCTCATCTCTCTCATTCTTCCTCTCTCGATCTCACTCTCAAGCCCCCCTCATTATCTTCTCCAACACAGCAGCCCAAGTCTTTCGTCCTAGACATCCTGTTGTCATTACGCGATCTGCTGCCTTAGCTGCCACTGTGCACTCTCCATTGCCTGCAGTCGTTGGTGCCACCTCCTAACCCAGTTACCGACCTCTCTCACTTTCCCTCTTTTTTTCTCACTTTCTCTCATCTCCCTTCTTTCTTTCTCTCTATCTTTCCATGCCACTGTCTACCTCTAACTCTCAGTCTCTCTATATTTCCCTCTTTGTCTCACTCTCTTTTTCTCGCTTCTCTCTTACTCCCTCTCTCTTTCTCTCCATCACTCTTTCTCTTTCTATCTCTTTTTCTCCTATCTCTCTCTCTTTAAAAAAATGGAAAAAGAGAAGCAAAAATGGAAGGAAAATGATAGAAAATACTTGAGTTCACAAGTAACCCTAAGGGAATACTTGAGTTCGCAAGCAAACCTATCACTAATTGGAAGAAAACAGCGAGAAGATAGAAAAATCTGGACAAAATCAGCCCTTAAACAGTAGATTGCAATCAACGAAACAAAGCATAACGCACACGAAAGCAAGATACAAGTGATCCCCAATTCGAGAGGAGGATCGTCTCTCCCAAATCTCTAGACAAGATAGTCTAGAGCCAAGCACCACGAAACCCTAATTCTCTATTAATCAAAACATGCCTATCCCTAATTCCCTCATCCCCTTTAATACAATATCTTTCCTATTTCAATTTCCCTCCCAAACCCTCTTCTACCCACTCAGTTTGAAATTTCACTTGATTGGAGTAGTGGAGCCCGCCCCCTTGAGCGGACCAGATAGAGGAGGCAGAAGTTTTCGCCTCCTATAGACCAGCGGCCCTTGGACCGGTTGGTTCTGGACCGGTTCCAAGTGAACCGGTCTAACAATACCGCCCTCCCAAAGAATCACCTTGTCCTCAAGGTGAAAATCAGGAAACTGATGTTTCTTCCTCTCGTATAGTTCCCACGTGGCCTCGTAATTCGGGAGATTCTTTCACTTGATCAACACTTCCTTAGTTCCCTCTTCATTCTAGCGGACCCCCTCCAGCTTCGAGGGTTCCAGAATCACCTCTACATCCTCAGTAAGTGTCGCTGGTAGCTCGGGGTTCGCTGTGTAGTCACTAATGGCCTTCCTCAACAGCGAGACATGAAAAATTGGATGTATAGTCGCCGAGGGTGGTAATTTCAGTCGATATGCTACTGCTCCAATCTTCTCCAGCACTTCATAAGTCCCAAAATACCTTGGAGCCAGCTTTTCATTCCTCCTATTGGCGACTGGCTTCTGTCGATTCGGTCGGAACTTCAAGAATACCCTCTCCCCTATTTCAAATTGGATGTCCTTCCTATGCACATCCGTTTATTTCTTCATAATTTGCTGAGCTCTTAGTAAATGCCTCTTCAACTCCTCTAGCACTCGATCCCTCTCCTCCAAGTACTCTGCTGACGAAACGGGGGTTCTGCTACTCCCAAAGTACATCAAGTGTGGAGGATCCCGTCCGTACAACACCTTGAATGGGATCATCTGTGAAGCAGAATGAAAGGACGTGTTGTACCAGCACTCAACCCAAGATAGCCACTTAGCCCCCATAGCTTTGGTGTCACTGACACAAAGCATCTCAGGTACGTCTTCAAGCTCCTGTTGACTACTTCTGTTTGGCCATTCGTCTATGGGTGATAAGTTGTGCTCCTCTTGAGAATTGTCCCCTGTAACCTAAATAATTCCCTCCAGAAATGGCTGAGGAACACCTTATACCTATCTGATACGATCGCCTCTAGTACTCCGTGTAACCTGACCACCTCCCTGATGAAGGCTGACTCTACGGTCACTGCGATGTAGGGGTGTCGAAGGGGAATGAAATATGCATACTTGCTCAACCTGTCCACCACCACTAAGATCACTGTGAACCCCTCTGAGTGGGGCAACCCATCTATGAAGTCCATAGATATCTCTTCCCACACTCTTCCCGATAGAGCTAACGGGTGTAGTAATTCTCCTAGTGACATGGCCATGTACTTATTCCTTTGGCAGATCTCACATCTGGCGACCATCTCCTCTACATCTTTATGCATCCCCTTCCAATATAGCTCCGTTGCTAGCCTCCTGTATGTCTTCTGGACTCCAGAATGACCCCCCACAGTGCTTCCGTGAAACTCCTAGAGTAAGTTTGGGATGTGGATCGAGGTCTGGGGCATCACAAATCTCCCTGATATAGCAGTTTGTCTTCCTTAGTTCCCTCTTCATTCTGGCGGACCCCCTCCAGCTTCGAGGGTTCCAGAATCACCTCTACATCCTTAGTAAGTGTCGCTGGTAGCTCGGGGTTGGCTGTGTAGTCACCAATGGCCTTCCTCAACTGCGAGACATGAAAAATCGGATGTATAGTCGCCGAGGGTGGTAATTTCAGTCGATATGCTACTGCCCCAATCTTCTCCAGCACTTCATAAGTCCCAAAATACCTTGGAGCCAGCTTTTCATTCCTCCTATTGGCGACTGTCTTCTGTCGATACGGTCGGAGCTTCAAGAATACCCTCTCCCCTATTTCAAATTGTATGTCCTTCCTATGTCCATCTGTTTGTTTCTTCATAATTTGCTGAGCTCTCAGCAAATGCCTCTTCAACTCCTCTAGCACTCGATCCCTCTCCTCCAAGTACTCTGCTGACGAAACAGGGGTACTGCTACTCCTAAAGTACATCAAGTGTGGAGGATCCCGTCCGTACAACACCTTGAATGGGGTCATTTGTGAAGCAGAATGAAAGGACGTGTTGTACCAGTACTCAACCCAAGATAGCCACTTAGCCCCCATAGCTTTGGTGTCTCTGACACAGCATCTCAGGTACGTCTTCAAGCTCCTGTTGACTACTTCCGTCTGGCCATTCGTTTGTGGGTGGTAAGCTGTGCTCCTCTTGAGAATTGTCCCCTGTAACTTGAATAACTCCCTCCAGAAATGGCTGAGGAACACCTTATCCCTATCTGATACGATCGCCTCCGGTACTCCGTGTAACCTGACCACCTCCCTGATGAAGGTTGACGCTACGGTCACTGCGATGTAGGGGTGTCGAAGGGGAATGAAATGTGCATACTTGCTCAACCTGCCCACCACCACTAAGATCACTGTGAACCCCTCTGAGCGGGGCAACCCATCTATGAAGTCCATAGATATCTCTTCCCACACTCTTCCTGATAGAGCTAACGGCTGTAGTAATTCTCCTAGTGACATGGCCATGTACTTATTCCTTTGGCAGATCTCACATCTGGCGACCATCTCCTCTACATCTTTATGCATCCCCTTCCAATATAGCTCCGTTGCTAGCCTCCTGTATGTCTTCTGGACTCCAGAATGACCCCCCACAGTGCTTCCGTGAAACTCCTAGAGTAAGTTTGGGATGTGGATCGAGGTCTGGGGCATCACAAATCTCCCTGATATAGCAGTTTGTCTCCCTCCATTGAGTACCCTGGGTGGTTACCATCTTCTTTCAGCAAATCTGACCTATTCTTTCCCAAGCTTTCATCTCTAGCACTTTCCTCCCTGATGGCCTCCCAGTCAAGCATCAGAGGAACAGAGAGTGCCACGGCCTGCAGCTCCCCCATAAATCTGGACAAGGCATCTGCCGCCTTGTTCTCCACTCCTGGCCTATACTGAATCTCAAAGTCGTACCCGAGCAACTTGGACAGCCACCTTTGATGCTCTGTCACCATTCATTGTTCTAACAGATATTTCAAGCTCCGCTAATCTGTCCTGACAATGAAATGTCTCCCTAGTAAGTAGGGTCGCCACTTATGGATGGCCAAAATGATGATCATTAATTCTCTCTCATAGACTGGCTTCAGTCTGGCTCTAGCAGTCAAAACCTGGCTGAAATAGGTAATGGGCCTACGATTCTGCATAAACACTGCCCCAAGCCCGTATCTAGACACATTCGTCTCTACAATGAAGGTCTGAGTGAAATCTGGCAAGGCTAGGACCGGTACCGTAGTCATCGCCTTCTTCAGGCTCTCAAATCCTGTTGTGGCCGCCTCCCATAGGAATCTGTCATTTTTCAACTGCTTAGTGAGTGGCCACGCTATGGTGCTGTACCCCTTAACGAACCTTTTGTAGTAACCTATCAGTCCTAAAAATCTCCTCAGCTCCAGATTCTTTGGCACTGGCCACCTTAGCATTGCCTCAATTTTATACTGATTTGCTGCCACCCCCTCTTTTGACACAACATGGCCTAAGTACTCAACACTGACTTGTGCGAAACAACATTTCTTCAAGTTGGCCCTCAGCTGGTGCTCCTGCAGTACCTCTAGCACCTGTTTCAAATGCTCACAGTGCTCCTCCTCTGTTCTGTTATAGACCATGATGTCGTCAAAGAATACCAGTACAAACCGTCTGAGATAAGGTTTGAAAACCTTATTCATAAGGGTTTGGAACATAGCAGGAGCATTGGTGAAGCCAAAAGGCATGACCAAGAACTCATAATGTCTCTCATGAGTTCTAAAGGCCATCTTGGGAACATCCCCTTTCTTCATCTGAATCTGATGGTAACCTGATTTCAAGTCTATCTTGTTGAAGATCATTGTTTCACTCAATTCATCTAGCAACTCATCAATAAATGGTATGGGAAAATTATCAGGTACAATATCCTTATTGAGTGCTCGATAGTCCACGAAAAATCGCCAACTGTCATCCTTCTTTTTCACCAATAGAACCATACTAGAGAAAGGACTGATGCTGGGTCTGATGATTTCTGCCTCCAGCATATCTCTAATCAATCTTTCTATTTCATTCTTCTGGAACTAAGGGTAGCGATAAGGCCGTACACTGATGAGCGACACTCCCTCCTTCAACATGATGGCATGCTCCTGCTCCCTCTGCGGTGGCAATCCCTGAGGTGGCTGAAACACCTCTTGAAACTGATCAGTCCTAAAAACACCTCTGCGGTGGCAATCCAGGATCTTTCTATCAGGTTTGATCAACTACCTCCTCTGATTAAGTAGACTAGGGATCATGATGGTCCGGGACGACGAAACCATGGGATTGATGGAGTCCATCATCCATTCCCACACCATCTACTTTAAGTGCAAGATGGTGAAATTTTAAATTTTAAATATCAAACCTCTCAATCATCCTAAGCTCATTGCTGCTACTATACGCCTGATACTACGTATCTGATTGATGATTAGCCTTAATTGAAAGTTCTCTCTCATGATTGGGAGGGGTAATTAACTATAGGGGTTTGCGCCTATAGGAAACCAGAACTCAGATCATAAGTCCTGGCAAAATGAGGGCGAAATCTATGGGTAGTGTCTTATCTACAAACCTATCTGTCTTCTCAAAATTTACCCTGGAACTTATTCCGTTAAAACTCCCCCGAAAAGAAAAGCACAGCGGGCGGAGGCCCAGGCCAAATTTTCGAAGCCCACAGTATGAACAATGAAATATGCTGCATGCATGAATTTTTTTTTTTACTTTTTCTGGCTTTTGTGGAAAATATTATTGTTCTTTCTACATAATAGATTAGGTTTCAGCATCTAGCCATCATTGTAAATTTCATGATAATCAAAAGCAACGTAGCAGAAGATTGGTTCTTATTGGCGCCAATAAATAATTGAAGTTGTTGAGCAACTTTCCTCTTGTATTTCTATTATTGTCAAATATGATTTGAAACGTTGCCTATTGAGAACGCAATTTGTCTACCAGCTCTGTGCAGGATTGAAGCATATGCACAATTTTGATCCTCCATATGCTCATAATGATGTTAAGCCCGGAAATGTTCTCATAACTCAAAGGAAGGGGCAACCTCCCCTTGCAATTTTAATGGATTTTGGAAGTGCGCAGCCTGCTAGAAAGCAAATTTGTTCACGTTCTGAGGCGTTGCAGTTGCAGGTACTTTTGCTGTTCTTTATTAAATCTGCATTTAGTCCAATTCACATATGATGCTTTATCTAGATGGAACCTTTAATTGTCCTGAATTTGAATGGTGCTTGATTCGTGAAACATTGTTTACTTATAATCTGGTAGCTGCTTTGATTTTTGTTCCCTTATAGTTTTTCTTTTAATGTGTTTGCTTATACTTTCCTGAAGATAACTTAGAGGATGTTCATTTATGACACTGATTGTTTTGAAAGTAAGTTGAGCACTCCCATCTCCCAAGATTTTCGAGAATAAGGTGGAGTAGCTTTCCTTCAAGGCACTGGAATTCAATTGTTATGTCAAAATTGAGAATACAAGTGCCAAAATCCTTTTGCCTCCATGTAAAATAGTTTGAATAAATGGGTTTGTTTTCAATGATTGGCCATAAATTTTTGTGTTAATATCACAGTTGCTGAATTTTTAGTATTACACTTTCTTTATGTTGAAATAAAATGCTTTTTGGACATATTACCTTTGAAATATTTCAACCGTCTTCTCCTAGTGTCAAATATTTTTCTTGCTACTGTTAGATTTCTAGCCTTTGAAGATATAGGATTTCTAAGAGAACCATGTTTGATCATGCATGGTTTTTTTAGTCTGGGAAAGATTATAGAGATTGTTCATGTAGGATTATTTTCTCCGAGAATAGAAAATCTTGATTAGCTGCAGATGTTAGAAAATGAGCCTGCATGGAAGACTTTGGGGTTGTGCACGTGTTAATCTAAATTTTTTGTGTATCTTTTTTTGCAATCAAGATGAATTTCTGCCAGTTTCAAACTTGAAATCATTACTATGAAGTTCTATGATGCACCGACACTTATCCCTAAAGAGGCGTGCAGTGTCCAACACGAATCCGACACGACACACGTCCGACACTCCTCCGACCGACACTCCGACAAGTGTCGGACATCCCGAAAACGTGTCCGATTAAAAAATATATTAAATATAAATTGGACACGTGTGTCCGACACGCGCATCTTAAATATTTTATGATTTTTTTTTAAGTATAACTTCTTATATTTAAAATATAAAATCTAAATTTCTTATTTCCTATCCACAACATCAAATCAATCACCCGCACTTAATACCTCATTCATCAAATATTCTCATTTTCATTTCTCATTGGCGGGTTACAACTTTGATTTTACAATAATGTCCGATGTCATCTCAACATTGATGTCTGACATCAACATTTCAAAACGATCTCCATATTGAAGTCTGACGCTATCTTTACATTGATGCTTAATGCTAGCAATTTCTACACCCACAACTTGACATCTCATCTTTATCCAATGCCTTCTCAACATCGATGACCAACGCCCTCTCAACATCGACGATAAATGCCCTCTTAACATTGACGCTAATATTTACTGCATAACATCAATGCTCGACTCTCGACAACATTATTATCTCCTCTCTTGTTGACGGTAAACGACGCCCAACTCTCAACATCTTAATATTAATCATTTTAAGCACAATTCTAGTTAAATGACTTATTATTTCTAAATTATTTGTAACATTATATTTATTTAATTTTTATACATTATTTTTAAAATATAAAAACTATAATACCGTGTCCAACCTGTTTTTGTGTCTTATATTTTCAATAATTAATGTGTCTGTGTCTGTGTCGAGTCGCATCATAGATGAAGTTAAATGATATCTTCAATCGTTTCTAACATTTATGTCTGAACTTATGAAAATGTTTCAAGATAGACTGTATGCTCTGATACAAATATTTTGAACATCTTATTCATTATATATTTCCTTAAAATATTTCAACTTTCTCTGAAGAACTTACGTGTGTGCGATAGATAACACCATTTAAATAATATGTGTTTCTATAGCTCTATATCTTTATAAAATTATAAATTTTAAGTGCAATGTTTAGAATCAATTGTTAAAACATTATCAAAAAATTATTTGTGATTTACCACGTGTTAGGTGGCAGTGATGGTTGGAAAGTACAATTAGTGATAATGTTAGTATTCTAAACCTGTAGCAAAGCGGATTTTGGACCTGCTTCTTTTTATTATTATTATTATTTTGCTATCACTGATTTTTTCTAAGTGCAAGGAGACCCTCTATTGATTTTGCATTTTATATTTGCATCAATTGAGTTACTTCTGAGTAAAGTTTTGATAATTTATCTCTAAGAGGATGGACATTCCTGTTAATTTATTTCTCAAAGATTTATGTTTTAAAAATTATTTATTAATATATTTAATGATTTTCAAATGTTCTTGGTGAAAAAATTATAGAGATTTTATGATAGTTACTTATATGGATGCCCGATATTTCCTTTCTTTATATTTGGTACCTCTGATTTTCTATAATTCATAAAATTAATATGAGATGTAAGTAAACGTTAAACCAAAGTTACAAGAAATAAAATTAATGTTGGTATTTAAAAATGTTCATTATATGGAATAAATAAGGTAATTTATGGAGGTTTAATGCACCATCAAATTAATGGATTGGCTTGGCAAGTGTTACCTCGAGCATTCGACTTGCTCTGTCAGTGTTAAAGCAGGTAAAGGAATAAGATGGAAATGTTTACTACTTAGCTTTGTTTTCCCTTCATTCGATAGATTGTTTTGAAAGAAATTCTCACGTGCATCCCACGTCCCTCTTGTATCTTGTTATAATTACATGCATCCTAACATATTCATATCTTACATTTCCTTAACTTGTTGACCTTACATGGTATCATTTGTTGTAGCGTCCGTATTGTTTAATAAAGTACGTAGAACTGCACAAAATATAATGCCTGATTTAGGCCTCGGATGGCTTTCTTACTGCTTCTTAAAGCAGCTTACTAGATAAAAAATTTAATTTTTTAACTAAAAAGCTGTTTTAAGAAGCAATAAAAAAGCCATCCCAAATGAAGCCTTAGTCTTGCGCTTTGCATCATTATATTTCTGTTTAGCTTAAAACTCTTGCAATGCCTTTGTATAATCGTTGGAAAAGAAAGAATTGTTATTAATTATTCTGTTCTTAGTTCTATGCTTAGTCTGTTGCTCTTTAACCCATCTTAAGTAGGAATGGGCGGCTGAGCATTGTTCTGCACCTTATCGTGCTCCTGAATTGTGGGATTGTCCGAGCCAAGCTTATATTGATGAGAGAACAGATGTTTGGTCTCTAGGATGTACTCTATATGCAATCATGTAAGTGCTCTTGTATGAACCTTTTCACTCAGTATTATAAACTATTAAATTTTTTTTTTTTTTTTTGCATCTATTTTTTATTGGCAACTAAGTTTGCATATATTTTTTGTTGGCAAGGTAGAAATTGCTGCTATAAATTATTGAACTCCAGCTGATGGTCTTTATCACAGCGTCAGTAGTTCCGAGTACTTTTGAAGACAAAGAACTTTATAAGTTTTTTCTTATCTGGAAGGGTTTATGGTTATACTTAAGCGGTCATTGCTAGTGGCTCTCATTTCAATGGAGATATATTTTCAGCTGCACTTTAAACTGAATAAAATTTGATAAAGTGATTGTTTGTATAAATTATGTTCGCGTAAACTTACCCTCATGTATTTGTTCTCTGGCTCTTACATTATATAGGATGATAGTTCTATTTAAAACAATGTGCATCATTTTCTTGACTAGAAATTTGGTACTCTCCCTAGGGAGAGAATTCAAAGTTCTCCGACGCAGATTATTTTGAATTAAATGTCTTTTTAACTAGGAAATTAAGGTTTCGTTTGGGACACCTTTCTTTCTGTTTTTTAAACCAGCTTTTTAGTATAAAAATTTTAATTTTTTTACTAGAAAGCTACGTGTTAGAATGTGAATGCCCAAATGGAAATGCTCAACTCATTCTTTCAATGTGAATTCATCCATTAATGAGCATTTCAAACTGTTTCTTAACATGCCAACTTCCTCTCTCTATAAACAACTCTTTCTGTTTAGTTCCCAGCTCTCTGAAGATCCCGCTTTCTTCAGTATCCAAATGCAAAAAAAAAAAAAAAAAAATCTAGAGTAAATTGTCTCAAGTAAAAGACATATTTATCAAGTGCATCTCACTTTTAGTTTTATTGCTTTAATTAATAGTTAGATATTTTCCATTACAGTAAAGATATCAAAATTTTAAGGCAGCATCCCTCTGGGATTCATGATTCACCACCACCAAAACCATATTTATTGCTATTTTATTTCTGCAACTAATTCTCATTCAACTGAAACCTGCAAGTATCCACACATCAGCTCATCATTTTGATTTGATTTCATTTCATTTCCTTTCAAGGTATGGAGAATCTCCTTTTGAGTATGCTACTGCTGATGAAGCTGAAGGAAGCTTACAGTCGGCCATTATGAATGCCCAGATCAAATGGCCAACAAGTTCTATCTCCTCCTATCCAGATCAATTCCATCAGTTTATTGTGTGGATGCTGCAGCCTCAGCCTGCAGTCCGGCCTCATATCAATGACATTTTCTTTCATGTCGACAAGCTCATTACAAAGTTTTCCTCCTGAGCCTACAGAGAAAGTAGCATTCCATCCATGTCGGTTTGTTAAAAAAGCTTCTTTTTTTTTTCTTTTTGTTTGTCAATCTTTAGACAAGTTTGTTTAAAATCTTATTCTCCTTTGTCTAGAAACATCAAGGCTTCATTTGGGATGGCTTTCTTACTGCTTCTTAAAATATCATTTAGTACTGTTTTTTTCCAAAAAAACTGCTTTACAAGTAATAAGAAAGCTATCTCAAACGAAATCTAAATTATATCTACCCACTCTCTGAGTGAGGGGAAGCTACACCTAAGTGAACTTCATATTAATTTCTTCATTTCATTTGCCTTTGCATTATTATTGTATTATTTCATTTGGGACGGCTTTCTTATTAATTCTTAAACCAATTTTTTAGCACAAAAATTTTTTAACCTAAATTTTTTTGTGCTAAAAAATTACTTAAAAAAGTAATAAGAAAGCTATCACAAACAAAGCTTAATACTAAATGAGATGAAAGCAGAGATGATTTCATGAAATTATTATGGTAGATATGACAACAATTTAGACAATTTCTTTCATTTATTCCCTTCGAATAACGGCAAATTATTGCATCCAGTCACCGGACGCTCAGAATAGGTTTGAATATCCAATAAAAACATGCCACATCACCTGCACTTTTGACTGCGCTTTAGATGCGTTTAGCATGCGCTTTGACTGCACTTAACTTGCGCTTTTGACTGCGCTTTGACTGTACTTAACCTGCATTTTTGACACGCTTAATTTAAAATAATATTTTATTAATATCTGAATCTATCTACGCGTCTTGTCACCGGATGCAATAATTTGCCTCGAATAGCAGACGCTTATCTTCACCGAGCTCCTGGTTTCTGGAGAGCGAAAGGCTTCTTTCTACAAAGTTAGAAAGCAGCTCCCGTGGGTTGGGCTTGTCGGGTTGTAGGTTAAGTCTTACGGGTCACGTGGAGAAGTTTCGCTTTCGCGACGTGAGAGACTGGTGACCGGGACTTAAAAGGTCAAGTTGGGTGGGCTCCAGCCTCCACCAATAACTTGTGGCCTGGATTCGTTTAACCTATTCGTAGGGCCCACATTCCCTCCACATAAGCATATCGTTTCGGGCTACGTGTCTGTTTGTACGCTGCTTGCAATTTTATGGCCCTGATTCAAAGTTATCAATTAAATGATCAGATCAGACAATTTGATTTCAATCTTATTAAAAAAATATAAATTTGAATCGACTCAAAAATATTATTAGTAGGATTCAAGTTTGGATGTAGGGGTATCAATATTTGACACAACTTGAAAATTCCATTAGAAAATTTAAGGTTATAGTTAACTTGGACCTGAAATGGGTCGGGTTTGAGTTCAACAAGTTGACCTGTTTCAAAACCCAATTCGGGTTGACCCATAAACTTGAAATTGACTTGTTTTTTACTCTAAAACTCAAGATTTGACCCATTTTTGTGGGCCCCAGGTTATTCGGCATGTGTCCGGTTGACTCGGGCCTCAAGTGGGTCGGGTTTGGGTCCAAAAAAATTGATTCGTTTGTAAAAATGGGTTGGGTTTGGTTTGACCTTAATAATGCTGGGTTAATTTCGGGTTTGACTTGAACTCATCTTGTGACCCCAAATTGACACCCCTTGTTGGATAATTGAAGTTGAGGAAGGCAATCGGTATATTGTGTGATAGAAAAGTACCTATCAAATTTAGGGGAAATTTTTATATTGGCCATTAAAAGAGAAGTATAAAATTAAGCTAAGCGTTTTAGAGATGAGGATGCTCAAGTGATGTCGGGCAGATTTAGTCGGTCTAAATCAAAGGAACCTTGGGGGTAGCTTTGCTCTCTCAATAAGTAAAGAGCTATCTCCTCACTTGTATTCAATTTTTGGAGATTGAATGTAATATTTATTTTCCCAAGTTCCTTTCCTATATCCTGCCCAATCCAGGAGGTGGCTCTCCTCTTCTCCAACCTGAGATTGGTTGGATTATATTAGAAATCTTGACTTGATTAAATTTTATGTCAGATTCAAATTGACTCAAAAAAATTAAAATTGATCCAATAATTACTTGGTTTAGATTAATAGGCTGGGTTTGAGTTAAACAATTATTTCTTGGCTTAAATGGTTTGTATTTGGGTTAAATTGGTTGTGATAACCTAAAAATTATTGGATATTTATGATAAAAATGTCTGGTTTGAATTAACTGGGTTCGAGTTGAGCCAGATTTAAGTTGAACATTTTGGTCATATGATAAAGGATAATGTTACCTTCAAGTATTTTGGGCCAGATCAATTTTGTGATAAATTCAAACTCGATTTGCTAACCCTAATTGATACCCTAGTTCAAGTGAAAATTTGACTTCTAAAGCTTTGTATAATTATTATTTAATTTTTGAAATTACTTATTCAAAAGTAAAATTTAAAACATAGTGAGCCATGTCTTATTGACTAATTTGTTTGCTATTTTAAATTTGAGACATGAAATATGAATATCTACATAATTTATATGACCGGTTATTCGAGTTTAAATTAGCATAGTCAAATTGTCTTGATAATGCTTTAAAAAGAAAATTGAGATTGAAATTATATTTCTCATAAAAGATATATTATCTTATTTTTAAAGTCTAAATTGTGAATTTAAAAAAACATTATGCTTATTATAAATAAAATTTATATTAATGCAAAGTAAAAACAATAAATCAATCTTAAATTGTTCCATACGTGATAAAATATTATTGTTGCACAAATTATTCATACAATTTATACTGATGTGAGAGGAAATACTATTTTTTCTTAAAAATCATGAGGACATGGAGTTATACACTAACAAGTGGTATAGGATTAGATGAGATAACTTCTACTAGTTGACAAGCAAATGTGACAGCCTTATTATATAGCACATGCAACATGAGAGAAAATTGAGATGGTCATCATATTGCTCTATTGATCATTAATTATTGGTAATTGTGTTTTCATCATACTAATTATTGATATTTATATTATTCATTATTTACTTGCTTTATATAACTATTTATATGAAATTACATATGAATTAATACTATTATGATTGGTGATTTATGCATACTATAGGTTTATTGAACTATTACTTTATTAATGGCATACCATGCATACATACATACATTGTATATTGATTTAACTATATATAATTTCTATTAAGTTAGAGGTTTAAAGTACTGATATGTAGTATAGGGTAGATGATATTACATGATAAAAATCAATAAGTTAATAAGATAAGGATGATTGTAAACAGAGGTGGAGTTCAGAATTTTTCTTAGTGAAGGTATAAATTCACCATTTTAAAAATCTCGTCAATATTTTTACTCGATATTTATAGTTCTAAACTCCAAAATTTTTGAAGGGACACAAATTAAATAATTTATTAAAAATTATATTTACACACACACACACACATATATATATATATATATTCCTTCATAAGAGGAAATCAATGACATTTATAAGGATTTTTTATCAATAAAATGGTCCAATATAGAATGTGATAAAAAAAATTCTCTTTATACGAGCATGAGCTAGATGGATCTCACTAAACCACACACATTTTCTTATCATAATTTTTTGTGCCTATTTTTTAGATCATTTTCTCGTGATTATCATTGACCTTTAACTACATTCTAATCATTTACGAGACAACTTTTTTATAAGTCAAAGCTCTAATGAAAGCTCTAAATTGCTTTTAATGCCTAAAGGCAATGCTCAGAGATGTTGCCTACTATTCTTGGATATGTTTGTGTGGTTATACATATGGAGGTTCATCTCCTAAGGTTTCTCAAGTCAACTTTAAAGGTTTCCATATCATACCCTTATAGTTTAGGTTTTCATGCAAGATTGAATAAGCTAAAGATGCCCCACAACTAAGATTTAATAGAGTTTTTTTTAAAAAAAAATATTTTATACATTAAAATTGTAGGTTTTGAACTTTCTAGTCGATCAAAAAATATAAGCTATGTTGAAATTGAATGTGCTATCTAATACAATTTTGATATATTTGAAAATCATTATATTTGAATAATTTTCAAAGTTGATCATTGGCCACTATCATTTTTGGGCTTTGCACTATATTCATTTTACTTTATGATAAAAAAAAAAACTAACATGCATTTATTTTAACCTATTTAAATAACTTCAAATATTGTAAATATATTATATTTCTTTTACAATATATTTTATTTTGCTCTGTATTCTTTTTGGACGAATCAAAATAAAAGAAATTTTAATATATTGTATTATATTTTGTATAAGAATATTCAGCCATAAATTTTTATTTTATTTTATTTTTGAAAGGGAACTGTGAAGAGAGCCAAACAAGCACAGTGGGTCCCACAAACCCCACCCCGTCCCCACCTACGCCAATAGCCAGCCACAAGATAAACCCCCAGCCTCCCACCGCTAACTTCACGCCGCGTGGCGCCACCCAGATTTTCTCCACAGTTATCAGCCTCCCCATTCCAGCTTCCCCTTCCCCAACCTCCAAACAATGCCGACGGAAAAAGTGGCCTCCGCCGCCACCACCCGGCACCCCACCCCTGCTACTTGGACGTCGTGGTGCGACTCATGCCATTCTATCCCATCCTCCGTCTACTGCCGCGCAGACGCCGCCTATCTCTGCACCAACTGCGACTCCTCCATCCACTCCGCCAACTCACTCGCTCGACGCCACCACCGCGTTCCACTCCTCCCCATCCCCGCCGGCGGCCTCATCGTCGGCGGAATTTCTGTGGCACTCCCAAAGGAAGAAGAAGACGAAGAAGATCCTGAAGAAGATCAAGATGGCTTCTTGATTGGAGGTGAGGTGGATGAGTATTTCGATCTAGTGGAGTTCAGTACTTCCTGTGAGGAAGAAGGAAAAGAAAAATATGACTGTAGGGAAGAAGAAGAGAAGCAGATGTTGCAGAGTAGTTTTAATGTGGGTGAAGGATTCAAAGGAGGGATAGATTACTCTGCTTTTCTTCCTCATACGGTTAGCTAATTTCTTCTTCTTCTTTTTCAGTTCGTTGACCATTTCTTTCTGTTAATTCTATCTTAATAGTACTATCATGATATGTTTGTTGTTCTTAATCTCCCAGGAATCTCTATCATCAATCGAAGGAACAGTGGTACCAGAAAACTCCATGATTAGTATCTCAAGTTCTCAATTCAGAACTTCAAAAGAGACAATTGAGCTCTTTTCAGGTCCCCCAATTCAAGTGCCACAACAGTTCAGTCCCATGGACAGGGAGGCCAGAGTTCTCAGATACAGGGAGAAGAGAAAGACAAGAAAATTTCAGAAAATTATCAGATATGCATCGAGGAAGGCCTACGCCGAGACGAGGCCTCGGATCAAGGGCCGGTTCGCCAAGAGAACAGATGCAGAGCTTGAAGTTGATCAGATGTTTGCTGCACCTGTAATGGTTGAAGCAGGCTATGGTGTTGTTCATTCTTACTAGTTTATTACAAGGAATATCTCATATCTCCTTCTGTGATAAGTGTAATATGTTAAATGAATCTCTCTCTCTTTTGTAAGTATTCTCATGTTTGCAAATCATGTTCAACCATTGCATGTTTTGTTCCTTGTGCTTTGTTCTATGATAATGAACTCTTCTTTAGCTTTATACGGAGGTATTTAGGCTTTGTTCGGGACGATTTTTTTGCTGCTTTTTAAAACAGCTTTTTAATAAAAAATTTTAAGAAGCAAGAAGAAAGCCGTCCCAAACGAAGCCTTAGACTTATATTATAATGCCTCCAGTCAAGCACTTATAACTAATCCACTATTAATCACTTAAATAATGATAAGTAGATTCACATCAGAAGAGCACGAATTTATACACATTTTAAAATCCTTTAAGCTTTCAAAAAAAGAATAAGACATTCAAATAGATTAGCAATTCGTCTATCATGATATTGTTGAGCTTTCAATCAAATATCTCAATCAAAAGCCTAAGACATTGTTAGGCTCCAACTACAGTTGAGTAGAGGCTCACAAATAACACTATCAAATCGCATCAATTTTCTAATTTTTAAAAAAAAAATTCTTATGAAATTTGCTCTGGTCATTAACATTACTCAAGTAAACTTAGGGGTTTTTTGTTTTTATAAAAAGTGAGTGTAAAACATTCAAAATATTGGGTTTAAAGAATTTTGGAATTTTGTTTGACAGAGAAGTAATAAATATTAAATTTTTAATAAATTTTAAGCTCATTCCATAGTTTTTTTTTATGTATTTAAAACTCACCCATTTTTTGCAAAATTTAAAACATGTTGCAACCTGACTCTGCTCTCAGCACTAGCTACCAGCCATTGACTACCACTGCTTGCCAGTCGACTCACAAGCAATCCGCTCTTCCTCCTAGCAGTGGACGGCGACCGACGGGTTCACGTCACGCATGTGGCATGCCATCTCCTCCCTTTCCTCAACCCTCATGCCGTCACATGTGCGCTTGCTCAGACAATCGGACAAGAGCTGAGAGTTTTTTTTTTTGGTTGATTTTATAAGTTATAATCTTCTTGTTCAGTTGTTTGGCATCTTCCTCCTTCAATCTTTTATTTCTATTGCCTTTATTTTGTTGTAGGTGTAGTAAGATCTCTGCCTTTTTTTTTTGTTGATTTTATTACCTTCTTGTTTGGCATATTCCTTCCAATTTTTGTTTGTATTATATTTATTTTACTGTAGGTGTAGTAAGTCCTATTCCTTTATTTTTTTGGCTATTTTGATTATTGTTTGTTCTCTAGTAGCTTTATTCTTGTTGAGTTGTTTGAATATGCTATCTTGTTTGAATTCTTAACAGATATATAATCTTAAGGCATCTTTGAGTACGAGTTTGAACATAGCAATCAGGTTGAAGAGCAAAATGACAATAGCAATTAGGTTGAAGAGCAAAATGAAAAATGCATTCGAGTGGATGTTGATTTACCTAAAAATATGGAAGTAAATGTAGAAATCTTCCATCTGATTCAGGACTATGAATTCATATTGCTGACTTTAATCCTAACATTTTGGATGAAGTCGGTAGAATATATTTACAACGAGGGTCATTTCAATCTCGTAATCATGATTTTTCAAAAAGTAAATTCGGGATAAAAGACAAACGATTTAATTCTACTTGTTTTGACAAATACTCTGATGGGCTGTATTATAGCATATAAAAATAAAAAATATTGTCTTTATTATTATCTTTTCAGAAAACCAGGTAGAGGCAACAAAGAGAAAGAAGCATTTAATAAAAATGGATTTTCAAATTGAAAAAAACAAACAAATTTGATATTCATGTAGGAAGCCATAATAGTGCGCATAATAATGCAAGACGTAGTTGTGAAGACCTAATGAAGCATAGTTAATATATTAGTTTTGTGTTCGAAAAGCAATTCGATCAAGCTACATCTGCATATCATACCCCATCAATACTTATGTTGATTGCATAAGATTTCTTTTGAAATAAGGACTAGTTTTATTAGGACATGATGAGTCTTACACATCAAAAAATCAAGATAATTTTCTTAAAATGGTATAATTTTCTACTGAACTTAACAAAGACATACAAAATGTGGTGTTAAACAATGCACCTGAGAATTTAAGGTTAATTGCACCTGAGATTTTAAAATATATTACTAGAGCATTCGCTATTGCAATTACAAACTTTACATTTAAGGAGATTGGTGATAAATTTCTCTCAATTTTAGTTGATAAATCGTGTGGCACATCCGCTAAAGAGTAAATGGCAATTGTAGTCCGTTTTGTTAAAAAGAAAGGTGAGATAGTATAACATTTTTTTTTTTTTCATGTGTTAGATACAACTGCAAATAGCCTTAAAATGGCAATTAAACAAATTCTATCAACATATGGTTTAAGCATTTCTAGAATACAGGGTCAAAACTACGATAATGCTATTGTTGTGAGAGGGGAGTTTAATGGTCTAAAGGCACTTTTTCTTAATGAAAATTAACTAGCACATTTCATTCATCGCTTCTCACATTAGCTTCAATTAGCATTTGTCGCATTTGTGAAAAGTCGTGTTCATATTGCTATGTTATTTACTATAATTTTGAGTGTAATAAATCTTGTTAGTGTTTCTTGTCTGGGAAATACAATGAGAAAATACATTAAATGAATTACTAAATGAAAAATTTTTATCTGGGTAAGGTTTAAATCAAGAAATAGTCCTTAGACGTGCAGGCGATGTGAGGTGGGGTTCACACTATGAATTAAATTTAAGGTTAATTATAATGTTATCTACAGTAATTGATGTTCTAGAATCATTTTGGAAGATGGTGTAAGCTGAGAATAAAAAGGAGAGGCGTATGCTTTATTAGAATTGTTACAGACCTTTGAGTTTTATTTTTTCCTATATCTGATGAAAGATGTTATTTGTATCACTAATGAACTATCACAAACTTTGCAGAGAGGAGAATAAGATATTTTGAATGCTATGTCTTTGATGTATATATGTAAAATAAGATTGCATGATATTAGAGATAACAAGTGGACTGACTTCATTAGTACTATAACCTCATTCTGTGAGCAACAAAAAATTAATGTTTCATATATGGATGATAAATGGGTTGCTCGTGGTTGACCTCGCCATGTAGCTCAAGATATAATAAATTTATATCATTTTCGGGTTAAATTTTTTTACACTGGTTAATATGCAGCTTCAACAGTTGAACAATCATTTTATAGAAATTAATATTGAGCTGCTTTTGTGCATGCATGTTTGAATCCTAATAACGGATTTCATGCATTCAACAAAAACAAGTTGATTAAAATGACACAATTTTATCTAATTGATTTTAGTCTTCTTGATTAGGCGGTTCTTGAAAATTAATTATATACTTATATCATGGATATGTAATCTGATGATCACTTCACCTCATTAAAAGAAGTAGGAAGTCTTGCTGAGAAAATGATCTAAAGTAGAAAAGATATTATATATCATGTTGTTTTCAGACTACTGGAATTAGCATTAGTATTATTCGTTGCTACAGGAGGCGTTGAAAGAGCATTTTTTGTCATGAATATTACAAAAAAAAAAAAAATAGCTGCCAAATAGGAATGGAGATCAATGAATGAATGATTTATTAACTACTTATATTGAGAAAGAAATTTTAGATTCTATTGATAATGAAGTAATCATTCAACTCTTTCAGAATATAAAAAATAGACACTATAAATTGTAATTTGTTTTTTATCTTATATTTAATATTATATGTTTTTTGATAATTATTGGAAAAAAAATTTAAAACTTCCTATGTCGGTCTGCCACTGCTCATGCGCACTACATGCTGTCATTGACAATAATGTTGAGCTTCTCATTACATTCATTTTACTTCAAATTAAAAATAATAATAATATATAATCATCAATATTTGTTTTTCATTCATCAAACAATTTCAAATATTTCAAATACATTGTACTCTTTTTCACTAAATTCTAGTTTACTCTGCAGTCCTTTCAGCAAACCAAACGATCCTCCCTTAATCCATTATTAAAGATAAATATTTATCAACCTTTCTTTTATATTCTTACTTTCTCTAAGTAAAAAAAAAAAGCAAACATTATGATATTCCAATGTTGACATGCTTATGTGTACTAAGGTTTCATTTGTGCTAACTTTCTTAATATTTTATAAAGCAACTTTTTAGTATAAAAATTTCTAGTCCAAAGAAATTTTATACTGAAAAAGTTGATTTAAAAAATAATAAAAAAATTATTCCAAATAAAATCATAATCCGATTAAAGTGAGCTAGCAACATCAAATATATGCATTTCAAGCTAAAGTAAGTGTCAGCCATCATAAGAAGTGTCAGCCATCATACTTGATTTTGATAAATAGAACAGAATTCATTCTCTTAGAGCATCTTCAGTACTGCAAACCTCAAAAGTTGGTGAGAAAGCAATGATGTGCTAATCAGATGGTCTACACACAACTCTCCTTGGCCTATTGGTTGAGAGCTAAGGCTTCCATCTAAGAGGTCTGAGGTTCGAGTCTATGTGTATTCGTCGTGTGTGTGAGTTTGCCTTAAATGGCCTAAATGTCCCAAAAAAAAAAAAAATCAGATGGTCTTATCTACTTGAAATTTATATTTATTTGATGTGCTTTCTACAAATCCTTTTCTGTTTGGGCGAATTTACTATTTAGATTTTGTTTGGACATAAAGATATTTTAAGAAGCAGTAAAAAACTGTCCCTAATGAAGCCTTGAGCTTCATTTAGGACGGCTTTTTTATTGCTTCTTGAAACAGCTTTTTTATTATAAAAACTAAATTTTTTATACAAGAGAGCTGCTTCAAGAAGCAGTAAAAAAGCCGTCCCGAACGAAGCCTTAATCTGATCAACCATCCAATTTCATCCCATTTTCACAACAACATTCTTCCCTATTTCATAACAACTTACTTACCTCGTCAATAGCCAGGTTTCATTTGAGACAGTTTTTTTAGTGCTTTCTAAAACAACTTTTTAGCTAAAAGTTCTCTTGAATTTAAAATTTTGCACTAAAAACTTACTCTAGGCTTCCTTCCTTTTTCTAAAGAACAATTAATTAATAAAATGCTTCTATTTATGAATAATTAATTAAGATGTTTAAGAATTAAGAATGATTAAGCTTGTTAGATGAGGAGACTTGAAAGCGTGGAATGGAGGGAAATTTCCGGAATGGAGAGGGGAATGTGAATAATTGCTTTTCTCCATCATCTTTTATAATAAGGAGCATTTTTTTTTCTTTCTTTTTTCACTTATTCTTTTCTTTATTTGCTTATGAAAGAATATTAATATTTAACAATATGATCGTATATATATTCCTTCTTTTCTCAAAAAAAAAAAAAAACTTTCAACTTGCCTTCACTGGAATCGACTAGCCATTGTTAACACTTCAACACAACTATAGGGAAGGAGCATCTCACGTGGTTGGAGGGCGGCGTGCTCTAGTCCAGGGCAAATTATTATGTGCAGACGTCAAATGCCGTCCATAGACCAATCAAAATATGCCATGTCACCCCCGCTCGGTACCGTGCTCGGTACTGCTGATATGATGCATTCTGGTTGGTCTCCGGAAAAATGAACTGCGTCCGTCGTCCACATAGAATAATTTCTCTCAGTCCGACCGTTGAATTCTCAAATTCAATTAGTAGAATTTTCAAATTTATTTTCAACTAATGTGCTTTGAATTCAAGTGTAAAGTATATTTCTTTATGTTTTTTTTTTTTTTTTTTTTTTCATTATTGATAGAGATTGGTTTAATAAAACATATATTTAAATATGAAAAATAGGACAATAAATTTAGATAGGCAGTGATATACTATATATTTTGATTGTATGGTTCAAAATAAAAATTTAAGTTTTTTTTTTAATTACAATTAAGAAAATCAAAATTATTTTGATTAAAAAAAATGCTCTTCACTATTTCTTAATTTAATTCTAATGAATTCCTTATATGCCCTCTTCTCTCCGTGGCCAGTATAAAATTGTAACCCTGGCTCTCTTTCCTCTATGTCAAACTTTTGGCCGAGAGAGAGAGAGAGAGATGAGACCGGAAAGCAGCTTATCAAGCTCCGTTGGAGTCCGGCCATGGCAGTGTCCGGCACCTTACCTCTTCGGAGGCCTGGCAGCAATGATAATGCTTATTGCAATAGCACTCATAGTTCTTGCCTGTTACCAACACAAGTCGCAAGTCGGAGAGAGCCGGACGCCGGCGATACAGCCGGAAAAGCCGTCGATTTTTCTGACGGAGGTAGAACCGAGGGTGGTGGTCATCATGGCCGGAGATGAGCTGCCTACTTTCGTTGCAAAGCCACTTTCCCCTGTTCTTCTTCCTCACTAGTTCTTCATTAGGCTTTGAGGTCAATATAACGTTCTATTTTGTTATCATTTTGGTCGGATCAATGATACTGAAATGTTGAGTTTGTGTTTTGTTACTTGCAGTTAATTTTCTATAGGTTTTTATTTGGCTAATGAAGAAATTAAGACGAAGTATCCAGTTTTTATCTCTCTGTTTGCTGTGTTAATTTTGTGCTGCACACAGTTTTTTTACTCTGTTTTAGCTGCAGTAACATATATTGTATTATGGGTTAGTTTGCGATAATTTTCTTATTGCTTTCTAAAGCAGATTTTTAGTACTAAAAATTGAAGTTCAAAAAAAATTTTATATTAAAAAGCTGTTTTAAAAAGCAATAAGAAAGTTATCCCAAATGAAGCCTCTGTTTGCACCTTGATAGTTGATATGTGAGAAACTACGAGAGCCGCAATGAAAGCAAGCACCTGTAGACAAAGATAGTTGATATGTGAGGAACGTGGTAATTTTTCCACCGGCATTACAGGCAGCATGGGGCGAACACGACAACATATTCGTGAGACAAGTATGGAAGGCACGCAACAGACAAATCAACCTCCCAACAATATTGACTTGCAAATAAGTGTATCATTCCCATGTTAACACTGAAGATTAATATGGAATGAATGTCTAGCCAACATGTGTGAAGAGGTTAGTAATTAATACAAGTAACCGATAGTCAGCAATTGACCTGCAAATAAACATGTTAGATCCACTTATGAGTGATGGCGATGGATGTGCAATAGATGTGATAATCCCGCTAAAAACATATTTGAAGAAATTCTAATAAGTACAAACACCTACAGTGCATGATAGCTCGACTGTAGAAAGTTAAAAATGAAGCCCATCGTGCTATTAAATCACGCTATCAGATCTGCAACACTCGTACAAGTGGACAAAAGACATTTCTCAAGCTTCAAATGAAATCTTGCACAAGCTTTAACGACAATTCATTAATAAAGGAATAATGTCGACGAAGAACCCAACCCTCTGTCTGCAAGTAGACGTAATTGATAAGGTTCGATGAATAAAATAAAATTGCTCATAAGTATCCTGATGATGACCGCATTCACAAAAAACCTCAACGGATGGGAACCAAATACTTGAAAATGCCTCTCAATTTCCCATGAAAATTCAAAACTCAAAAATCACCAAAACTTAAAATTTTAAAATTGAAATAAAAACACCAAAGCGCTTAAAGCAAAATACACATCCACAATCCACAACAGTTTGACAAGGTGGACAAATGTGAAAAGTACTTCAGCTTGCAAAAAGTAAGTCAAGTAAAGAATATCACTATGATTCATTCTCAACCTGTCCCTTATCAATAAGGATGTGGCACATGTCTCTAACTACTGGCTTCGTCATCCAATGGCACCACAGGTAAACAGTTCTGACCTTAACCTTCTAACATTTGATTTTGTCACCAATTGACACCATTAAATTACGATCATAATCAGAGTCTGTATGTTCCCTAATGACATTAAATTACTGAGTAATAAATCAATAAAATATGATTGATAGGGCACAAATTTCTTTGTAAGATAATGTTGATTCAAATTTGTCCCCTTAGACAAATATTCATACTTGATCTATAACAACTCATGGCTACCGATAAGGATCCTTCTGTCAGGTTGAGTTGACTATCTCCTCTGACTAAGTAGACTATGGACCGTGATGACCAAGGACGATGGAATCGTGGGATCCTAATCGGATCTATCATCACTCCCCACACAATCCGCTTTAAGTGTAAGGTGTTAAATTTCTAATTTTAAATATTATATTTTGAATGCCCAAATTATGCTACTACTATTAGGGGTGTCAATATTGGACACGACACGAAAACCCGACCCGGGTTCCAGAAATTGACCCGTTTAAAAAACGGGTCGGGTCCGGGTTGACCCGGCGGGTTGCCGGGTTGACCCGGCGTGTTGCCGGGTGCCGGTTCAACCCGCCAACCCGCCAACCCGTTAGTACTAAAATTTGAAGTTCAAAAAAATTTTATATTAAAAAACTGTTTTAAAAATCAATAAAAATGTTATCCCAAATGAAGCCTCTGTTTGCACCTTGATAGTTGATATGTGAGAAACTACGAGAGCCGCAATGAAAGCAAGCACCTGTAGACAAAGATAGTTGATATGTGAGGAACGTGATAATTTTTCCACCGGCATTACAGGCGGCATGCGGCGAACACGACAACATATTCGTGAGACAAGTATGGAAGGCAAGCAACAGACAAAGCAACCTCCCCACAATATTGACTTGTAAATAAGTGTATCATTCCCATGTGAACATTGAAGATTAATATGGAATGAATGTCTAACCAACATTTGTGAAGAGGTTAGTAATTAATACAAGTAACCGATGGTCAGCAGTTGACTTGCAAATAAACACATTAGATCCACCTATTATGAGTGCTGGCAATGGATGTGCAATAGATGTGATAATCCCGCTAAAAACATATCTGAAGAAATTCTAATAAGTACAAACGCAGATAGTTGACTGTAGAAAGTTAAAAATGAAGCCCAGCGTGCTATTAAATCACGTTATTAGATCTGCAACACTCGTACAAGTGGACATGCAAAAGACATTTCTCAAGCTTCAAATAAAATCTTGCACAAGCTTTAACGACAATTCATTAATAAAGGAATAAAGTCGACGAAGAACTCAATCCTCTGTCTGCAAGTAGACATAATTGATAATGTTCGATGAATAAAATAAAATTGCTCATAAGTATCCTGATGATGGCCGCATTCACAAAAAATCTCAACCGGATGGGACCCAAATACTTGAAAATGCCTCTCAATTTCCCATGAAAATTCAAAACTCAAAAAATCACCAAAACCTAAAAATTTAAAATTGAAATAAAAACACCAAAGCGCTTAAAGCAAAATACACATCCACAATCCACAACAGTTTGCCAAGGTGGACAAATGTGAAAAGTACTTCAGCTTGCAAAAAGTAAGTCGAGTAAAGAATATCACTAGGATTCGTTATCAACCTGTCTCTTGTCAATAAGGACGTTGCACATGTCTCTAACCGCTGGCTTCGTCATCCAATGGCACCACAGGTAAACAGCTATGATCTTGACCTTCTAACCTGTGTTTTTGTCACCAAATGACACCATTAAATTACAGTCATAATCAGAGTCTGTATGTTCCCTAATGGCATTAAATTATTGAGTAATGAATCAATAAAATAAGATTGATATGGCACAAATTTCTTGGTAAGATAATGTTGATTCAAATTTGTCCCCTTAAACAAATATTTATACTTGATCTATAAGATACCATTGGATGAAGCAACTCATGGCTACCGATAAGGATCCTTCTGTTAGGTTGAGTTGACTATCTCCTCTGACTAAGTAGACTATGGACCGTGATGACCAGGGACGATGGAATCGTGGGATCCTAATCGGATCTATCATCACTCCCCACACAATCCGCTTTAAGTGCAAGGTGTTAAATTTCTAATTTTAAATATTATATTTTGAATGCCCAAATTATGCTACTACTATGGGCTAGATATTATGTATCTATTTGACGACTACCTTAATCGAAAGTTCTCTCTCGTTATCGAGAGGAGTAATTAACTATAGGTGCTTGTGCTCATAGAAAACCTGAACTCAAATTATAAAGTCCTAACAAAATGAGGGTGAAATATATATATAATGTCTTATTCAAAACCCCAATCTGCCTACTGAAAATTTGTCTCAGAACAAAGTCGTTAAAATTCTTCTCGATGACCCAAAAAAGAGAAAGGAGCCTCGGAGAGGCCGGGGCGCAAATTTTTGAAGCCCACATTAAAAATTTTGGATTGTATTTTTTCTATAATTAAATTAGGTAGGACTATTTAACCTATCCTTGCTGAATAATTTTGAATTTAATATATCTAATTTATGTTCAATTTTAAGTATAAAACAAAAACTAAGCACTCATTTTATGTTTAGCAAAGTGAGCTCACCATATTGAAGTATCAAAAGAGCTAAATTGCTGCACATCAAATCAGACTATTTTTAAGTGTGCAGCATACATTTGCAATGATGTTATCAACCTTAAGAACCAAACCATCTCTTCTATATCTTAAACTATTGATTTGATGGTTTGAAAATTGAAATGACCTAATGGACATTTTTCTTCATTCAACTTATCCCAATTATTTTGAATTTTACTCTTTTTTTTTTCTTTCTAAGTATTACTTATGTATATCACAAATAGCTCACATTAAGCTCGAGTCAGCCCGACTAGCTAAAAGAGGTTAATCTCACTTGTCGATCAGATCATATCAAATCAAATCTATCAGTAGCGACATATGAGTTCATTTTATATTTGAAAAGTATTAGTCATATGTCATGTAATTAAAGAGATGAAATTAACATTTTTTTTGGGCAAAATTTTATTATATTGTATTAAACATTTATATTTGACCTTTTAATGTAATTTATTCAAATAGTCCTGCCTCTACTCCCACTTACAAATAGAGGGTCAGAAGACAAGCCTAAGGAGTAAGGGCACACTAAGGCTTCATTTGGGATAGTTCTTTTGGTGCTTTCTAAAACGGCTTTTTAGTACAAAAATTTATAATTCACAAAATTTATGTACTCAAAAGCTGTTTTAGAAAGTAGCAAAAAAGTTACCCCAAACGAAGCCTAATTTACTTATCTCGATCAAAGTCTCTCCTTTTTTAACAATGAAACATCATAAAGTTCTCTTCTTCTCTCTCTTTTTTTCGATCGGTCTCTTTCTCCCTCTCTTTTTTGTTTCTATATTTTTCATAGTTAAGTAATATTTGGATATCACCCACAGATAAATTTGGATTCAAAAATTTATCTGTTGGTTAGTATTTAAAAATATGAGCTATTCAAAATTTTTGTATATTTTTTTAATACAAATTTTATGGCTAGGGAAAATGGATTAAAGGAGGATTTAAATTTGTGCTATAGCCCTTATCACAGTCTTCTCTAATCAAGAAATTGAACTCTTAATATCACATCACCATTATATTAAAGCATGCTTACCATTAATTAATAAAAGATTAATAGTGAAAGCCATATTCTTGTCATTTCTTATTTGATTATTATATTTTTTTTATCAAGAAAGTAGATAGGGTATCATATGCTCAAATATTGTTATAAAGTAATTTCCATCCAAATATCAATCAGAAAAAAAGATGGGTATTCCTTATGCACCATTGCAATGTTGGCCAATCTAAACTTTAAAGAATCATAAAACTAAGCTTAGAGCTAAATTTCAAATATAATTTCTTAAAAATATATAGCACTACTAAAATCATGCATACAAGATCGTTTTCAAAATAATGCAAAAATCGCCTATAAATAAATATAATAATGCGTAAAACCGCTAATATAGTAGCGAGCGAAATCACTTAAATTTCAAAGTTGGTGCAAGTTGGACGCAATTGCGGCCCTCTTGTGGCTAATTTGTAGTTGCGATACGCATGATCGATCG
This sequence comes from Dendrobium catenatum, assembly GCF_001605985.2. Lineage (NCBI taxonomy): Eukaryota > Viridiplantae > Streptophyta > Magnoliopsida > Asparagales > Orchidaceae > Dendrobium > Dendrobium catenatum. The sequence goes on along the minus strand of NW_021319083.1, from coordinate 10,591,999 downwards.
CGAGCAATCGCTAATTGACTTTGAGACGATGCATATTACGATCCATTGAACCACCGCGACAATGGTCACAAATATCCGCATGAAGTTTAAAGCCCTAGTGTTTGTTTTTCAATCACATGCTCATCTTACAATAAAATAAACATCACATCAACTTGCCATTAATCATCCTTAATTTTCTTACAAGTAAAGACACCAAAGCTTCATATTGGATGAATTTCTTGCTACTTCTTAAAGCAGCTTCTTGCTGCTTAAGAAGCAGTAAAAAAACCGTTTCGAACGAAACCTAAAAATTACGTGCCTTTTTGCTCTTTTTTAGTCAAAAACCTCGAAGTTAACTCCAATACTTAGCAACCTTGTCATTAGCTTCCTTTCTTTCCTAAAAGCACAATTAATTAATTACTAATAATAAATATTTTTCTTAAATAATTATAATTTTTATAAATAAAAAATTAAATATTAAAAGAAGTTATTGAACGTGGCTACAAGAAAGAGTAAGAGTGGGTTTGCAAGAAACTCAGGCTTCGTTTGGGACGGATTTTTTATTGCTTTCTAAAACGGAGTTTTAATAAAAAAAATTGTACTAAAACTCCGTTTTAGAAAACAATAAAAAAACCATCCCAAATGAAACCTTAGTAAAGGTGAGAATGTGGGGCAGTTGATTTTTCTCCATCATCGTTGATAATGCAGCATTTCCTTGTTTTTTCTCATGAAAGAAAATTTCAGGGAATATGCTCGCATCCCTCATTTTTCACGCATAAAGTTATCTCCACTGTAATTTCTATTAAAGTGGAAAGAAGGCTATTAGTCAATATCAATCTAAAGCAAAAGGAGAGTATTAGAAAATACTAATGGTTGGTTTGACTTAAAATGAATAAAGAGTAGTTCAACTTTTATGTATTTAAAAATTATTAGATTAGAACAATTTTTAAATATTCTAAAAATTCTCACCACCGCTCGCTGTTACAATATGCCACCACCCACCGTCACACTCCACTTGCCACCACCAGCCACCCGCCGCTATATATATACACTCATTGCCATTGACTGTTGCCCCACCCCCAATGCCTGCCACTACCCTACACCATCGCCGCCTGTCATTGTCGATGTTGCTATCTTAGTTTTATAGATTCACAACTCTCTACTCATGTCGATCTCTAAAATAAAAATCATATATCGTCTTAAACAAGCACTTTGCCAATGATTTGCAACTTTGTTGGAGTGCTTACAGCAGCAAGGTTTTTTTTCTTTAGTACAAACTATATTTCACTTCTTCTGTTTCATCATGATCAAATTCCAATTTATATTTTAGTCTGATAGCATTCTATTCACAAGAAATGAAATCGTGTAGCTGTCTCTAGTCTTCTTTGAAATCTTGAGTGTTGGTTGGGCGTGAAAAATCTAGCCATTGTTTATTACTTTCTTAGAATTCAAGTAGTGTCAAATTCCAATGGTCTCTTGTAATCCAGTATAAATACATCATTGATATTCTATAGCAGTCAAGTATATGTCTCTAAACCAGTCGAGTCAAGTCAAGTTCAAGTCAATCATGTCCAGAACTTGAGCTTTATTAATTAATCAAGTTTAAGCCTACTCATTTACTATTGAAAAGAGAAAATTATTATAATTTAAGTAATTATTATAATAAAATAATGGCAAGAATAATAAATTAGAAGAAAAATAATAAATAATGACATAATATAAGAAAGTGAGATAATTTTTAACAATTCTGCACTTAAAATCCGGAAAGCTAATATATTTGAGATATAATTTTTAAATATTTTTCAAAACTTGTCAGCTCACGAGATAATGAGTCAAGTCAAGTCTAGCTCAAGCTTAGCTCATTAGCTCATCGAGCTTGGCTCATGAGCTATATAATCAAGTCGAGCCTAAGCCGTCTCACAAGTCAGCTTGACTCACTTACACCCCTAGAAAAGTACCATCAATAGCAAACCTATTGTAACCATTTGCTCACCAAACAAGTTTCGATCAAGTTTCTAATCTGTTTTTCTTGATCTTTAAGTTATATTGTCACCTTGCAAGTTTGTTGTGATGTTTATCACATGGAAAAATATTTATTTTGTTGTAAATACTGCTTATGTCATATACCTCAAAATCATTTAAAGATCACACATAAAATTTCACATCAAGTCATAAGATCAAATAATGAATAACATGTAGGCACAAGAAAATTAATGTATTTCACAATTGACATAGCACAAGATACAGGCAAATCAAGATGAAGATCAATCATGTGCATAAAATTACATTACTATATCATCATTCTTTAAACTATGAAGAGTAACTTGAATGTGAGTGTGGGTTCCGAAAATTCACCCTTCGACTTCTCCACGACCCTTTTTTTTCGGTAGCTACCCTTTTTTTTGTCGGTAGAAGAGGAGAGTTTTAACCAGATTAAGTTCCAGGGTAAATTTTTAGAAGGCAGATAGTGTTTTAGATAAGACATCACCCAAAGATTTCACCCTCATTTTGCATGGACTTTATGCTCTAAGTTCATGCTTCCTATAGGTGCTAGCCTCTATAGTTAATTACTCTTCTCGATAACGAGAGAGAACTTTCGATTAAGGCTAGTCATTAGAATAGGCACTTAGTACCCAACATATAGTAGCATTAATATTGGATATTGAAAATTGAAATTTTATCGTTGTGCATTTAAAGAAAATGGTGGGTGGAAATGATGATGAACCCGATCAAGATCATATGGTTTTGTCATCCCGGGCCATCATTGTCCCTTGTCTAAGTGAGAGGATGTAGTCGACCCAACCTGACTGAAGGATCCTTGTCGGCAGTCATAGGTTGCTTTGTACAAGGGTATCTTATAGACTTGGGTGAATGTCTTCCTAAGGGGATAGATTTGAGTCCACTTTAGCTAACAAAGGACTTTGTGCCTTATCGATTATACCCTATTGATTCATCACTCAATGATTTAGAGTCATTGGAAAATATGCGTGCTCTGATTGTGACAATAATTTAGTGGTACCATTTAGTGGCAAAACCACCATGTCAAAGGACCCTAGTCATAACCATTTACTTGTGATATTATTTGATGGCGAAACCACCGAGGACATGTCACATTCTTACTAGCAAAAGATGATTTGAGAAAAGATCTTAGTGATATCCTTGACTAGACATTCGTTCTTTGTAAACTGAAGTAATTTTAAATTTATTAACCTCGAAAAATTATTGTGGAGAATGAATGGATTTTTGCTTTCAATATTTAGGTTCTTTGTTTCAATTAGGAATTTTTAAATTTTTGAAAAGTAATATATTTTAAAATTTTAATTTATAATTGACCCCAAACAATTTGAGATTTGGGGCCATTTTTTAATTTTATGTGGACCTTTTTGGTTTAGATTTGTATTCAACACGGTCATTATCGGGGTGAAATTAAAGTTATTTCAAATTTTGCATTTATTGGAATTTTTTAGGCATTTGAGAGGGTAGAGTTCCCTCCGGTTGAGATAAACATTCAACACGATCATCGTCGATGATTAAAGTATTTAGTTATTTGAGAACCTTATCAACTTTGTTCGCCTGCTAACAAATGATTGGATTCTATTATAGACCTCAAGAATTATCATATGAACACTAATAATCGAGAGTTTATATATATACAATAAGTTTCATTTAAAGGGTCATTGAAGACCTAATATGAACTTTAAAAATAAATAATCTCGGTGGATTTATGATTAAACATTTGTTGTTAATTCAAGTTCTCTCAACTCCTATCCTTTCAAAGAGGAGGATTCGACTTGAATATTTAACCCATGTAGCACTTTCAGACCTTTGAATTAGGAGTTCAAAGCAACGGTCATAGCACATGCATACATTAAATTCATGTGCACGCTTCTCAAAATAGTGACTCGCTTCTAAAGGAGGTAGTTAATTTCTTGGGGTTCTCGCTTGCTTTCCAAGATTGTTGCACGTTCTCAGAGGTGTCGATACGCTTCTCGTTGTGTCACATTTAGATTTAGTGAATTTTAATTTAATACATGAGGGACATTTTGAAATGTTTAAATATAATCAATTATGTAAGTGATTATCATTGGAAAGTGCACAATATTTCATTTGAAATTTAAGAAAAACATCTTATATTCGCTTGTACGAGTGTTGCGGATCTAGTGGCGTGTGCTGAATTAGATTTGATCGTTATGTGCAAGAAGAATATTATCTAGTTTATTTTGCTACTCCAAGTTACCATATCCTTCAGCTAAGCCCATGGGAGTGTGCTTTTGCCTATAAATGAGCAGTATCGTTTGTTACGAATCTCCCAATATCACTTGTAAGCAAATTAATTCATTTAATATGATAACTTGGCACTACGAATTCCTTGCTTCTGCTGATCAACTCACAGGTGAATTGTAGTGTTTTTTGCATGTTTTTTATCTTCACTCGTAAACATACTGCTTTGTGCATAAAAAAATCCTTCATTCATGCCCATAAACAGTATATATATTATTCAAAAGTCCATTAATATTGCTTATAGGCAAGTACTGACCATTTGAAGGTTAAAGGGATGTGGAGTTATGGGTTGTTAGGTGGGAAGGTTGCAGTTATAATATGGATAGGGAGATGTTGAGCTAAAATTTGGAGGTGGAATGGGCTGCAAGTGGGTTGTTTTTGTTGGGTTCTGTAAGTGAGATTTGGGCTGGATTTGTGAGTTGGAGAAGGTTGGAGGTAGTGGTTATAGGAGTGTTAAAGAATGAGCTAGGTTTATGGCTAGTTGGGCTGGTTGTCTGCTGGGGCTAATGGGTTTATTGTAGAGGAAGAATAGGCTGCAGCTTGGCAATGTGGAGTTAGAAGCAATAACTGCTGTATATTGGAGATCTGATTAGTGGAGAGGGAATGGGTTTCTGTTGCAAGGGAGTTGGTGCAAGAGTTGTGAGCTTTAAAATAGGTAATAGAAGAGGTCTTGTTGTCAGTAGAGGAAGGTGGAGGCTGTAGTTGATAGAGAAAAGTCTGTTTTGCCAACGAATGACCCATAAAGGTCCGTTTTGGGAATGGACTTTTGTTGCAAGGGAGTTGGTGCAAGAGTTGTCGCCTCAAAACTCGTGCAAAATTTATATTTTCGCTCGCTCGAATGACCCATACAATATGATCGTCATTTCTAGGTAGTCTAGATGTTCCAAACGCAACGGCAAAGTCCGTTTTGCGAACGAACGTAATTTGGGCAATGTCGCGCAATGCGACGTTCGTAGGCCATCGATTTCAACCATCTTCACTCAATTCGACTGCGAGGGGTCCCCTTTCAGGTAATTGATGCTCTGATCGCATCATCGCGGTCCATTTGAACATCGGAGGTCGTTTGAGCAATTTAGTAAAACGCTGTGTTTGCCAAAACTCGTGCTCACTAATAGTTACTCTCGTCAATTTCGCTCGCACGGATTTACCATATATGTGAAGGTCAACAATGAGAAGAAATTAAGCTTCATAGAATGAGATAAAACTTCCTATCTCAATTCTATCGATAAAAAATTGATCTAGTCGTTGAATCACCTCAAAAACTCTCTTCTCTCCTCTTATTCCTCGTTGAAACACCAAAATGGTCTTCAATTATTCTTTTGGCAATCTCATCATCCTGCATCAAGATTCGTGCAAATCAAATGTGGATCTAAGCCATTTGATATTGCTAATCTTACCACTAATGCCCCACAACGTAGATGTCTAAGTACAATATTCTCCTTTGAAGTACTTAACCAACATAAGAACTTCAGCACAGAATAAAAAAAAAACCAAATGAATGAAGAATTACATTACAAGGCAATGAAGAACTCTTAAAAGAAATGAGAAATTCCTTCCAATTGTTTGGCATATGGCAGAAAACATTCAAGTTTACAAGTACAAAACAGGTCAAATAATTTAAACAAAATTTGATGATTTTACACTGATCTAATCATATATTGCTATGCCACAAAACAGGGATTGGGAACAAAAAATTTCTCTTGCTTTCATATACCGCAATGAGAAAGGAATCAAAAATTTTCATCAACATGGTTTAAACTAGGAAAGATCCTCCCCAGATTCCTCCTCTGATTTGGCAGAAGAAGAGTCCTCAGTAGAACTCAAGTCTACTGTAATTGGTTTGAGATTTTTAGCTGGCTTCTCATCCTCAGAATCTGAGATGACCTCAGTGTAACCTGCATTCTTAGTTGGTCTTTGCCTCATCCTTTTCTTTGTCAGCACATGATAAGCATCAAAATTTTGGCGGCGGCGAGCTGGTTTTGAAGGTGGAATCACATTTTCCTTATCCGAATCAGAGTAAACCTTATTATCATCTTCATCATCGGTTCCCGTGCGATCACCGAATCCATCATAATCATCATCTTCACTGTCACAATTGCTGAGGTTATCCCAGTTCTTCAAATCATTCCTAATCTCAGAACTCTTGAGGTCTTCATCATTGCCAGAGTTTTCATTTAGGGTATCCATGTTTCTTCCATTTGAGGAAGGATACTCCTTACTCAAGCCATTCTTGTCTTCTTCTCCATTTGCCTTTCTTGGTTTCACATTATTTGCTTCCCTGAATCACAAAGAGCTGCCTATAGTTAAGAGAGTTCCAAGTGGATGAGCTTACAAAGAAACAGATTGATTAAAATAATTATAGCTTTAAACAGATTGATTAAAATAATTATAGCTTTAAACAGATTGATTCAAATAAGGATATAAAGCAGAAGGATTAAAAGGTAAAGGAGCATCTGACTAAGCTTACGTTGATATCATTATGGCCTCATCAATAGAGCGATCATACTCATCTGTAAACAAATCAAAATTTATCAGTGACTAAAAGAAAACCTTAGAAAGGCTTTTGCTTATTCTTGGGAAATTTGTAACATAATGAGTAAAGGAAAATCAACAAAGAGACCGCTCACTTGCAACATTGGTATGCATGGAAATTAATGAAATATACCAAATTAATATTTTCAATACTAAATTGACAATAAAGAATAAAAGCAATTTTACATCTAAAATATAAGTATTCATTGCATACCAAGGATAATTAAATTAAGAATGAAGAAAAAACGTAAAGTGATCTCCAATTGTGATCAAACTCTACGGCTTTATTTGGAACAGCTTTCTTAATGCTTCTTAAAGCAGCTTTTTAGTACAAAAATTAAAATGTTTGTACTAGAAAGCTGCTTTAAGAAGCAGTAAAAAAGCCGTCCCAAACGAAGACTAAATTGTTAAAGACAAGAAAAAGTAACTCGATCAATCTAATTGCCCGCCATGGAATAGGTTCATTTCAACCGTTAAAAGCATATTTAAAGCACAATAATCATTCAACATTTCTTCAGAAGTTTAAAAGTGAGGATGAAGTGTTATAAGCATGTGATTCTCCTTACTGATTTGAGCAGGTCAGCTCAACTGATTATGGGCAATTTGGAAGATTGTCAAAATGCTGCTAGAAATATAATGAGATCATAAGTGAGATACATATGCCATACCAAATGTGTATCTTGCGGGCCTACGAGTGCGGCAGGAGCGAGTGGTCCCAACTCTACAATTCAGAAAACCTTCCAATTGTAGAGCTAGCCTCTCTTGCTGGGCTTTCTTCTATAATCCATATAAAGGTGAAGTTAGTAAGGGAAAAAAGTTTGAAAAGAAATAAATGAAATTAAAAAAAAAAGTATCAAGCAGCTCAAAAACACCCTCCATCGCTAAAATAAATAAATAAATATAATCGTCAGTGATATTTGAAGTGGGAGCAACTCTAACAACTACTCTTAGCCATAAAAAACTACAAACTTAACCTTTTCAATTTTCTTAAGAACAGGAAGAATCTTGGCCTTTATAGTCTCCCCTACTAAGGATTCTCCAGGTACCTTGCTTGATGAAAGTCTGTCCTGATGTTTTCCAGAGTAGAAAAGTGAGTTCATGCGATATTAATCCAAATATAAATCATGGGTGAAGAAATCTTACCATTATTCCTTGAAATTCTTCAAGATTAATAGCTATTGTTTCCCAGTGAGAATCAAATGTTGGCGGTTCCACCCAATCCGTTCCTTTTGCTTTCTGTTTAGAGCAGGTTTTACCTATTTCTCTGTACAGCCTATAACCAATTACTCGGTCTCCTTCATACCTTATATAGGTAAATGCAAAAAGCAGAGAAGATTATCATTTCAGAATTGGAACAATAATATAACAATAGGAAAAAAATTCCTACTTTAATGAGTTAAAGTTACTTAAATAAGAAACCCTATGAATAGGCTGTCAATTGAGCCAAGCCATAGGAAGGCTTGAGCTCACAAAAGCTTTTTATGAACGCAATTTTTGGGCTCAAGCTTAAATTTTGGCTAATCCTCGGCTGATCTCAAATAGAGTCCAAACCAACCCATTTTTTGAATTTATGTTTATTTGAAGATGTTATGTAGTTTGTTATTAACATCCCAACACAAGCGATGATATTGCCTATTCAAGTTGTTGAGAATTAATATAAAACTTTTAAATGTGCATCACTAGTAACATGAAAGGTAGATGGCATGCACAAATCCTAAATAATGATAGTATTATTAAAGTGCGTGATCCTGGCAGAAAAATAGCTCTGGCTCAGCCTGTTTTTAATTTGGATCCTAAAAATTAGGCTCACGTTTGATTTTAGCTTGATTTGATATTTTGCAGGCTAATCGAATCAACATATTAAAGGATACAAAGCGTACTAGTGACTCTAAGGAACCAATTCCTAAACTATAACATTTCCTAAACAACAACATGGGAAAAGATAAAATATATGATGAAGAGATATTTTGATCTATGGAATATGATAATAAAAGACAGGAATCATTTCTTTGTTAACTTTTGTAAAAGTAATTGCTAAAGCCTACATGTTTGCCTTAATCATTATTACTGCTGATAAAGTAATGCTACAACTTAGGAGAGTTTTGCAAAAAGATCACAATAAAAAACAAAAGAAATAGCAAAGGTCAGCAAAGTATACTTATCATTCTCAACCTCGCCAAAGAGATGCAAACTTGCCACCAACATTGGAGGGAAAAAAAGAGTAATTTTAATTGTATTTAAAAATTTAGTGTGATGAATACTAAATTTTCATAGCTATATCTATATATAAGCTTTAAATAATGAAGAAATTAAAGCCATAAGAATACAAAGAGATAAAATTACATGAAAGGTCAAAATTAAAAAAAAATTACATAAATATGAGTTAAAAATATTTATCTTTTCATTTCTTCGTCACATCATGTCATAATCAATAGTAGATCTTTATTTCTTGTAATTTATGTCTCTTCATAAAAATATTGATCTTTATATCAATAAGTTCATCATCAAACTGCGGACCTGACTATAAAGTTTTTAGCAGTGAAGAGGTATGACATAAGGTATGATAGGAAGATCCTGACAACCAAGTGGAGTGCCTATGACTCACTGAAATGTTCATCAAACATTTCAATCAGTGGTAGTCTAGCAATTACTAGATAACCGATAAATTTGTGAATGAAATGAAACTTGCATGCTGATTAAATTAGCAAAATTGAGTAGTAGATATGCTGATACAAGTGGCAATTTCATGCAAACAACATGCTACTACCAAACATTTTTGGAAAAATATCTAAAATTCAAAAAAAAAAATTCTGTGCAAATCAAGTAGTAGGCAAACCATCAAGAAATATGGGCAATTGGGCATTTTTGTATTTTTAGTTTTGTAGGCAAGGAAATTGCAAAAAACAAAGGTAAATCTATATTTTTTATATTCTTTGTGTAATAATAAGTTTCTGGTCATATGATTTACTTTTTTTTTAATAACAAATCTATTTCAAATTTTAGAGAAATGTAATGTCTTTATTGATTTATAACTATAAAAAGAGATAAAAGGCCATAAAAAAAATTTGTTAGGTGCACGCAAGAATCCCAGAAAATGGTGGAATGAAAGACAACAGTAAGGAGGGTGATTAAAACTTGCAAAAATTTTATGAAAGCCTCATGAAGATAAAATTAATGGTGCTATTCAACAATAGAAATCACAAACCCAAAGTAGAGCATTATCGAACCAATATATAGCTTTAAATAGTCCACATATGATGGCCACTCCTATGCACATGTCAATACCCATTCAAAGTTTGTCAGATGATGTCTTCTTTCAAAATTTCGATGTCAACAGTTGATCCAGCAATGAATGCAGGGTTGAAAGAGCATATAACTGTCATTGTTTTGGCTTGCAAGTTACCCCCAAGACTCCAATAGGAAAATTCAACCAAGTCTCGATGAAATTTTTGTGTGGGAGAATCAAGGTGATTTGGGAAGGATATGTGAGGATGATAGTAGAGAAAAGAATATATTTTATTAGGGGGGGGATTTATAGGATATACAGTTGTATTTGGTTGATTTTAATTTGGGAAGTAGGTAGTTAAGATATGGTTTTGTGATGAAAGGCCCTATGGGAAATATTTAAATAAGATGGCAGAAAGGAGGTGCGGTCAGGGGATTGTTGGTGGGTTTCAGCCTTAGGTGAGAATTAAATCCATGAAGAAAAAAGGGTGATGGTGATGACCATGAGATGGAAGGTGGTAGGATGAAGGTGAAGGATTAGAGTATGGGGTCGAGAAGCCTAGTATGATGGTAGGAAAGGTTAGTAAAATAACAGTTTAACCAAGAACACATCATGTAAAGTCTATGGGTTGAAGTTTGCTTCGACAGCACTTGGGCGGGTTGCAACAAACAATTCTTTTGATTTGTTTATGATTTATTGAGGATAGAAAAAGACTTACTCTTACTTGAGAAAAAAGAAGAGGGAATAGAGAAAAGAAGATGGTTGAGAACCCTAGAGTTGTAGAGGATTTACCAAGCAAGGAGAAACAAAAAAGATCAAAGGGGCTTGAAGGGGTCAGCCAAGAAGGGAGGGAGGAGAAGATGATCTTTCTATGAAGATCTTATATTAAGTATTCAATGAATTCCTTCATCAACGAGGGTCCTATTTAAATAGTGGAATATAAGGAAGTCCATCCTATGTCCAAAATCCCCCCTTGATTTCTATACAAAGCTAAATAACACAAAATTCTTCACATTCCATGCAGATGAAACATAAAAGAAAAATAAAAATAAATTATGTCCACTGAGAAGAATGAAGCCAAATATATAACAGCAATGTAATTTGGACAAGTATGTTAGTGTGTCCTACATCACATTTGAATAGGCAATCAACAACCAGCGTAAAATTTGTCAAACAATCATAATCATGTAACGAAAAGCATTATATTGCATATATAACTCCTTAGAATATATATAACATACATATAGAATAATTTGCTTATCTATGAGAAAGTGTTGAACAATATGACAGAGCAAAAAGCATAATGCATAAAATCAAAGCTATAATACCAGTAAGTAACTCCACTATCACCAACCTCCATCTTTTCCTTTCGAAAAGAACCAACTATGGTTCCCTTTTTCAGCTCTTCTGCTATAAATTGCAATATATCATCTTGCTGCAAGGAAATAGCCAACTTCCATAAGATATTAAGAACAAGGAAAAGAGAAGGAAAGTTAACCAAACTTATTGGAATTTTGACTCGCTCAAAAAGGAATGGTAATGGTAGTGATGCCATAGATATTAATTATAAATATCACAGTCAGAAGAATAACCTCTGCACGAATATCACAAAGTGCTTTTAAGATCAACAAACGAGTAGTTGGATCAAGTTTCTTGTATAATGGTATCTCCCTCCTGCACAAATTAAGGAAATGTTACATAACTAAAATGTAAAAACCACGAAAGGCGTAGATCGGATCTATAAATACCCATGATCAGCTCTTAGTGGATTCTCTCCTTCAGCAACCTGGTCAAGCCATTTGTATAAGTTAAATTAAACTTTATCGTTAAGCACAATCAAAAGGTTAATCAATCTATTGAGTCAAGAACTTCAACCAACCAATGACCACCATTTTGCAAGCTTCCTGCAAACAGATGTGATCCATGCATCAGGATCTTTCAAACTTTTATTTATTGGAGGAATTCCCTGCCAACAGTGCACCCTCAGTTTAGTACACATTAGACCGACTATAAATCTTATTTCCATATCATGTGTGATAACATGAACAAATTGCATATAAAAAGGAGCTAGAAAATAGAGAACTATCTAGCATATTCAAGCCATAAAATTGTGAGATGTATAATGAATAGACATAATTACTAAATTTAGAGGCACCTTGGTGATGAATAGTCTCCTACAAATTAATCTTTACAAGTCATTATCATCATTTTTATATTTAACCAAACATTTTTTACAGCTTTATGAATCCTCATTCTTCTTTTGATCCTATTGAGTATTACTTAAGGTGTTAAGCCTACTTAGCACGAATCTTCTCACCCAATTTTTATCCATGCAACCTTTGTTTTATCTTTTTTTTTACTGTTTAATTCTCCAACATTAACTTTATCTACTCACTTTATTAGTTTATTTTCAACCATTTATTATATATGCCAAAATTATCTTAAGTATTTTCCATTACCTTATCTACAGTAGATGATATTCTCATAATCCCTTTGGTTTAATCATTTTTCAATCTATCAATCTTAATTTTTTTCATACAGACATCAATCTTAAAATTCCCTCTCAGTCAAGCTCAACTTAGCTATGAGTGACATCTTTATCACCCAACCTTCAAATCTAACAAAATAATCATCTAAATATAATCTTATACAATTTACCTTTAAGACTAAAGTATATTTCATATTGCACATTTTAACAATACAATCTTAACTCTCAAAGTTATAACCTCACCCATATCATCTTTCTTGTTTACAGTAGATCTAAGTTATTTAAACTTAAACCTAAACCATTCAGGTACAACTATATCGTTTAGTAATATTGGTCATTAATTATTTATATAAACCCAAAAAATATACAATATTACAGACTTACTCTTTATTTTACAAATCCTAAGATATTTTCTTTATTATTCAAACTTTTCATTGATTTGAATAGTTGACTTGTCATTTCGAACTATGTCAAGTATGAAAAGCAAGCATACATCATACATCATAGCCCAACACTTTGAATGTCCTTTCTAAGCATGAACATAGCCGGTACAAAAAGATAAAGTCTAAACATTGACCATTGATGTAATCATAATGTTACTAAAATTATTTCATTGCTCCACAATTGCTTCTAATAGCTAATGCTTCATCATACATAATTTTAGTCATTTTGACATATATATTTAACATATTTTTTCCTTAATGAGCATCAACACCCAAGATTAAAGCGAAAGACATAACAACTCACAGTTAGGGCTCAGGATTCCATCAAGATAACCCGCTTTCGACGCTCACCTTCCTAGATACACACACATACAAATTGTCTTCATAAAGGATATTACAAGTGTAGAATTAAATTTATCCTGCAATATTGAGATAATTCCTCTAAGTTAATATTCCATTATTCTCTCTCTGTCATAACTTCACTATATGGGGCATAAATTTGATTCACAGAAATTCAAACATGCCAGAAGACATTCCTTATTCATAAATATTAAAATGTTTACTTACAATCATTTGGCATTCTCTTAATCTTCAAACTCTAATAAGAATACTTGCTGAACAAAATATTCATATAGTCATAATTCTCAAAATAACAAATTATATCTTATTTGGACATAATACTTTACCTTATGCATCTTTTTAGAGCTAATTTTAGATTTATTTATAGCATACCTCATATTCTTATCATTATACTCTTAAAGAATTAATTCCAAAAAAAATATCTTTCAAGATAGTACTTTCATATTCAATTAATGTGTTCATTTTTAACTAAGACAATAATTATATTTGTTTTTAATGCATCCAACTTGATAAAAGTTATAAATCTCTTTTCTCTTGCTTAACTATTTTATGCATCTCCTCCACTCTTTTATTATTAGTTAGCCAATTATATAAACAATCAAAAGCTTTAACTTTTATGTTGCTTATTATATATTTTTAAATTTTAATATTATTTTGAAGACTAAAAAGATGCTAGATGTGTGGAGAATAAATGTGTTGATTCATATTTTTAAAAATAAAGGTGATGCATAAGATTGTGCGAATTATAGAGGAATTCAGATGATGTGTCAAACTTTAAAATTATGGGAGAGAGTATGGAGCATATGTTACGACGTGATACTAATGTTTCTCAAAATCAATTTGGATTCATACCGGGTAAGTCTACTATGGAAGCCATACATTTATTGAGAGGTTTGATGGAGAAGTATAGAGAGAATATGGAGGATCTTCATATGATATTTATTGATTTAGAGAAAGCATATGATAAAGTTCCAAGAGAAGTGCTATGGAGAGTTCTAAAAATGAATGGAGTTAATAATGCGTATATTCAAGTCATTCAGGATATGTTGCCAGAGCTGTTACTAGTGTTCAAACACAAGGTGGTTTGGCCAAGTATTTTCCAATTTCAGTTGGATTACATAAAGGATCAGCCTTAATCCCATATCTTTTTGCTTTAGTCATGCATGTTCTTACTAGAGATTTGCAAGAGAATGTTCCCTAGTGTATATTTTTGCTGACAATATTCTTCTTGTTGATAAGACTAAAGCGGGAGTTGAAGGTAAACTTGAATTATGGAGGTTAACCTTAGAGTCTAAAGGTTTTCGTTTGAGTATATCTAAAACCAAATACATAGTGTAATTTTAGTAGTAATAGATCTAGTGGGGGTTTGTGACTTTGAACGATCAAGTCATTAATAAGAGTACACGTTTTAGATTTCTTGGGTCTATTGTTAAAAGTGATGGTGAAATAGATGGGGATATTATTAGAAGAATTCAAGTTGGATGGTTGATATGGAGGAATGCATCAGGCTTGTTGTGTGATAGAAAAGTATCACTCAAACTTAAGGGAAAATTCTATAAGATGGTGGCTAGACCTGCAACGTTTTATGGCGCAGAATGTTGGCCATTAAAAGAGAAGCATAATTATTAAGTTAAGTGTTGCAAAGATGAGGATGCTCAGGTGGATGAGTGGCTTTACTCTTAGAGACAGGATACGAAACGAGCATATACGTGAAAAAGTTGGAGAAGCGCCAGTGGCAGATAAGATTAGAGAGAGTCACCTTAGATGGTTTGGTCACATAAAACGACGGCCTTCCGATGACCCAGTTAGGAGAGTAGATGTATTAGATTTGACTCATGTAAAAAAAGGTAGAGGTAGACCTAAATATATTTGGTTAGAAAATATTAGAAATAACAATTCTTTATTAGATCTAAATGAGAATTTAACTCTTAATAGGACACAATGGAGAAAAAAGATTCATGTAGCCGACCCACGTAGTGGGATAAAGGCTTGATGTTGTTGTTGTATTATATATTTTCAAATGCATCAACCAAATATAACTCAAGAAACAAGTAATGTTTAGAAATGCATCACCACATAGATACGGTCAAGTTAAATGCATCCCAATACTCATCCAAAGGCTATATACAGAAAAGAATGAATAGCAAATTTAAAAAAACCCACAATTTGTGACCTGTTTATCATTGTTACAGAGCATAATATACCTAGGTAATTTTCTATAAATTAGTGAGCATTGCTTTTTATTGGTCGTCATGATAAAAATGGAAAAAAATAGCAAGAACAATGCAACTCGTTCTCCATCTAGCACTCAAATGCAGGATAGAAGTGCTCAAAATTTCAACCACCAATTATTTAGCTTAGGTTCCGTGATTGCTCTATAAATACGGCGTCTTCCAAATTGTCAATCATGGAGGACAGTTTCCATTGATTGTGTAGGAAAAAAACGCACTAAGACAAGAACTAGCAATTTAATTTAAGACTGAAAAACACATAAGAGTTTAGTTCTATTTCTAATTTTCCAAACTAGCCATTTGAAAAACACTCACACAAAGTAGTGCATTTAACTACCCAGATCTTAGTTTGCAAGTAAACGCATAATATTTTTTTAAGGAACTCTTTGGCTAGCACAAAAGAATACCAAGCTGTTTGGTTGAATGCTTATACACTCATTAGTCCCCACGTGAAGTTAAAATGAAATAGTTTTCTTGAAAAATCAGAAGTTCTGGTGAATTTCCAAGAGAAATGACACGTTTAGGTGGATTTCCCGTATAAAATAATAAAATTTAGCTGTAAAAGAAGATACTGGAGTGCAATTTCAATAAAAATAATCCACACCAAATCCAGAAATGTAATGAAAAGATGCAATGCTTATATTCTGGGAGGCTTTTTTACTCAAATCAGATTATATTCGGATATTTACAAAAGAAAAGAAAAACAATTGTAGTGAACCAACACAGCGAAGCAAACTTAAAGCTATTGCATTCATATTTTAAGAACTGAAACAGCCAATTTGCTTTCAACTTCCATGAAGAATACATATCATCGGTCAAATGAATAATTCATATCTCCCCTTACCTTCATTTACTAAATATTTTCCTTTAAATCATCAACTTCATACAAAGCAAACAAATATCTAGGGCTATAAATGAGTCAAGTTGAGCACCACCATGTTCAAGCTAGTTAATTATTTTCTTATTGAATCAAGCTGAGTTTGAACACAAGTTTAAGGTCATGCTCAAGCTTGTTCATCAAATCTATTATCAAGTTTGAATCTTAATCAAGCCTCAAATAAAACTAACTAAATATATGTGAATACCAATAAGTTAAAACTTATAACCACATCAAGAAACACAAATATAATTATTATTGTACATGTGAATTTGGCTTTATTCATTTTTTTACACATAAATAAAAATAACAAATAAAAAGATCTTTATAATGATTTGTTTTTTTCAATGTGATGACATATTTTTTCTATATTTAACACCATATGCAGCACAACAAGAGCAAATAGAGAATGAATATAAATAAAATTGACCCTAAATAGTTAGGATAAGACTAATGATGATTTATATAATGATTTGATCATTATGACTGCCTATCATTCTTATATTTTTACTAATATACTCTACTAAAAATACATAGGCCCATAAATTTGAAAAAATGATATAAAATGATATATTTTGTAAGCTGATAAAAAAAACATTAAATGTATAAACTCGACTATCAAGTTGCTTGTTTTATAAGAATGACCATGTTCACGACATAAATAAATAAGCAATAGAAAATTCAAGCCTATCTGTTTAGATATGAAGCTTCTCAATTTGTGCTTAAGCTTGTTCAATTGGTTAAGTAAAATATCACAAACGATACACAATCAAACGAGCACAAACTACAAAAAAATGAACAACATAATAACAAGATGCTAAATTTCATCACATCGCCCAATGAGAAGCAAATTCTTCTCACGGCCATAATAAAAATGGGAAACTAAATAATCACCAAAGAAAACTTTCCAGGTACAAGAAAAAACAAAAGGCCCGACCTTCAAAAGCGCAATGTGAATCCGTCCCAAGTTCTTGTTAGCTGCAATAAGAGCCGTCTCAATGTCTTCAGCGGGAATCATCAGATTCCTCGGAATAACCGGCCGAAAAACCTGCAGCGCAAAAAGAACCGCAAATTAAGCGAGAAACTCACCGAAGCCTAGGGCATCCAAAATCGGGACAAGTCACCAGCAACTAAGAACGAAGAAAAATAAATGACAAACGAAGCTCACGCGAAGGAAGTTAAGAACATATGCGAGCTCCCAGCGCTGCCGGAGCTGTATCCTGGCTCGTTGCTCATCAATCAGCAAGGGGTCAGCATTCAGATCTCCAAGAAGCAGTTTTTCCGGGATGCAATTGCTATGGGTGGAAGACCTTAAAAGCCGGCGACCTTCCGCCATTTCAAGCAGCGGAAAGCGGGAAACTTGGGGGGAGAAGAGAGAGAATGTGGCAGGTTAAGGAGATTAAGTAAGAGATTTTGGGGGTAAAGACATAGAAGCGGTATAGGGAAGGTGGACGAGGAAGCGAGGACAAACAGCGAAGAGGAAGAGAAATGAGGCGCGCTATCGAAGGACGATGCCGACCGGTGATATTCTTTTTTTCAAATTGAAGTTAAAAAGGTCTTTAGGGTTGATAGGTGAATGACACGATAATGACACGATCAAATGCTACTATGAGTCACATTGCATTTTAAAAAATTTCTAATTTAAATAAGTGTGTCATAAATTTATTTAATAATAAATGTATCTCATTTATGAAATATATTAATCATATTATATTATAAAGTATTATGTTGAAAGTAAAATAACTAATTTTAAAAATAATAATAAACAAATTATATAAAAATTCAAAGAAAAATAAAACTCGGCAAGAAAATAAAATCAATGCACAATAACTATTAAATTATTTAAGTAATATATTTTTAAATTATATATCTATTATATTTTTTATTTTTTAAAAATGTACAGATAAATGATATGTTCAATATATATCATGCACATATTAGATAAGTGCATATGTTATGTATGTCTGACATGACATACTCTATTATTAATAAAATTCAAAAAATTAAAATAAAATAAATAGCTCTGATAAAATTCTAATTGGCCATATAACACAGTGCATTACTTTTATGATGGATGAATAATTATTTGTGTAAATGAATCATAATCTATATTATCTCACATTGGTGGACCATGTGGCTGGCTTGGGTTGGTTCCATAGACTGCAACCAATGATTGCACGGTGGTGTAATGATTGCACCGCTTGCAATCATTATCGCAATGACCATAATAATGATTGTCGCATAAGCGACACCACTTATGCATAAAAGTGGCCTCCCGGAGCCATCTGATCCTCTACTGTTTTAAGCGGACGAGCGGACCGTGGAATGACGAGATCGTGACCATTCATCGCGAGATCAAAGGTCTTGATCTCTCCACCGCGAACAGAAGTGTAACCTGAACCCCTAAAACATAAATCGTCTCGTTCTCACAAACAACTAGATGGATTTTAATGAAATTTAAAACTTAGATTCTACGAATAAACAAAATTATTTTGGGGGGAGGGGGGGTATTTGGAAGATTTAAAAAAAACTCTCATTAAAAAGTTATATAGATCTAAGTGTCGTGATCTAAATCTAAAGTTTTTGAAGAATCTCATTGTTGGATTTTAGAAATTTTTAAATATCTAAGCTTGTAGACTATCTATGATTAATATTTCTTCAGGAACCCGGGTTTGAGAAGCCTTGGATTGTCCACTATAAGCCTTGGATGGTTTTCAAGAAAGGGTGGCCAAAAATCGATCATCGGTGGTCCTGATCGGTTGGGTTTCACTTGGGAGAAGTGGAGGGAGTCTAGGAGAGCTCTCAAACAAAATATCTCGGGTTGAGATAGACTAGGGTGAAAGCAAGAGCAAATGTCTCCTTCATGTTGCCCTAACAGGCCTATTTATAGACTTAGGCTTATGATCAACATTTAGGATCATCTTAACCATCTTCCTTGGCGGTGGTTTGGGTCAAGGGATCGTTTGGAAAGTTTTAAATGCATTGAATAGAGGGCATTTGACGTAAATAGGTCAAATTTTACCATGAAAGGCTATGTTTGACCAAGGCATGGGTTGACCTAGTCAACATTGTCAATTGGACCCAAATAGGTGGGAGATTGAGTCAAGGATGATTTGAATTTGATTGAAATTTAAAAAAGGGGATTTGGGCTAGTTGGGTCAACCAGGTTGACCCAGGGCCTGGGTATAGGCTCCACAGACTGTATTTGACCTACTGAACTCAATGGGAGGAATCTTGGGCCTGGCTTGGTCAATTTGACCAAGTCAACCCCCCTGACCCAAGTATGGGTGAAAACAATGTCAACAATTCCGTATGTATAAGACAATTAACATTCACTATAATCAAATATCTAATTTTGTTTACAAATAAATTTCATTAATAAATCCTATGACTCTTTCACCATAATTCATATTCCTAAGATAATCCTTGACCTCTAATATTACTTTTGTCATTATTTAGTTAAGAGGCTCAAATTACAGAGGTAGAAGTACATGGTCGGACGTATTTGAAATTTCATCCACTAAAATTTATAATAATAATTATCTCTAATATACTGAAAGAACCATTAAAACATTAAAATATTAAAATAAGATGATATACATATCTTTCTCTCGGAGCGTCGCATCAATGATACACATTCTCTCTTCTTCAACATATTTAAATTCTTTGATAATATTTGTGAACATTTTGCAAATATATAGTGAGTCACAACAAATTGAGTACATTATCATTCTAATTTATAATAATACAATGCATTTATAATAATATTATTGAAGGCTATAATATTTGCGGTGGTTGAGTGAGTAATTTTTTTTTCTTTACGATGCATGTATATCCAACTCACAAACATGTGATTTATGAGAGAGAGAGAGAGGGAGAGAGAAAGAGAGAGAGAGAGCATTAAAATACCAAATCTTTTTTACGTGGAAAACCAGAAGAGGGAAAATCACAAGGCCTCATCCAGGTGAAAAGATTCAACTAAATTTGAGTGAATTATAATGATTGATCCATCCCTCGACATTGGAAGCAATGAAATTATATTAGTTTAGTGAGTTGGGCAAATATCTAGCGATGATCATGTAGAGGTTTGACGGTGTCTGAGACAGGGTAGTGATTCGATGATGGTCGGGTGAGAGTTTGGCAACGATTGGTGGCTGGGGGGTGATCTGAAGATGGTCGGGTAGAAGTTCAGTAGAGGTCGGCAACCAGGTGGTAATCCTGTAGTGGTTAGCGCCCGGGTTATGGTCCGATGATGGTTCAACCAAAGTTCAGCAGCGGTCGACAGACGGGTGGAAGTACAAAATTAGTCGATGGCCAGGGGAAGTTCGATGATGGTCAACTCAAAATTTGGCGATGGTCGACTACTAGGGGGAAGTCCAGCGATGGACAGGCAGTGGTCTGAAGATGGCTGAGTGGAAGTTTGGCGACAGGTGGAGGCCATGTGGTAGTCCATAGGTAGTCAATGATCGGATGGTGGTCCGACGATGGTCAGGCAAAATCTAGAGGGGGTTGGTGGTCGGGTAGTGGTCTGACGATGGTAGGGTGGAAGTCGAATGTCGATCGGTGGAGGTTTCATGGCAGCAGTGTTAGAGTTCTTGAAGTCTCAGAGCTCTCTTCAATCTCTTGCTAAAGGTCCCCCCTCATATATAGAGTTGGAGAATATTTATAAATTTTCATGAGTGACACACCCCATAAATAAGAAGAATACCTAAGGCAGGTTCGGAGTGCTCCATTAGATTGCCCGTATTGATACCACTTTATAGAGTATTTTTTACTATTTTATTGTTATTTTACTGTTTTATTGTTATTGTCATCGATTTTATGAATACTACTGATATTGTTACCAATGACACTACTATTATTACTTGTTGCGTCCAGGAGTATTCGCGGCGGTAGAGAAATATAAGATTTATCGTCTTAGCGTTGTACGAAAATCTGGCACGCAATCAGATAAGGAGAGAGGGTATAACATTTATGAGACACCGAGATTTTTACGTGAAAAACCCCTGTAAAAAGGGGAAAAAACCACAGGGCCTAGCCCAGTTTGAATGAATCCACTATTATTTGCAGTTGATTACAAATGAGGCCCTTCCTTGGGAGAAGGCCTTAGCTTGATGTACATCTTATGGAGTACATTACATGATGTAAATACAAAGACTACTATCAACGTATTCGCTTTGTTGGAAGGACTGCAGTCGGCGGGCGACGTAGGTCAGGAGGACCGTAGTCGGCGGGCGACGCTTAGAAGGTTATTCATCATCGCTTCATTGCAATTTTCATTTTTCAACTTCCATAATCTGATAAAATGAAGAACACAAAATATCAAAGTCAAAACCTTCATGGCTTCATCTTCTAAAGCTAAACTATCAAAAAGTACTAATAGCAATGAGAAACGAGATACAAACAGTGAAATAGATTAGGGAATGTGTGAAGCGTAAGCGTAGACGCCTTCGTTCCGAGTGCCGACGAGACTAAGAGGCGGAGACTGGAGAGGAGACTGAGAGGCGGAGAGGAGAATGAGAGATTCGGAAACCCTAAACAGAACTCAGGAGACGGAACGAGACGAGAAGTCGAGAATCGAGAGGCGAGCCGCGAGAGCTGAGACTGAGAGCATATGAGTCGCTCGACGCCTCGACAGATGCCCTAAATATTTCAAGTCGCGGGTCAATTCGGGTTTTTATCGAGTTTCCGGGTCAACCCGGACCCGACCCGTTATTTAACCGGGTCGACCCGAACCCGAGAATTTCGGGTCGGTTTCGGATCGGGTTTTCGGGTCGGATCAATTGTTGACAGGTCTAATAGTCATGTGATAAAGGTTGGATGAAGATCTGACGGTGGCGACTAGATGGAGAGGGCTTGCCGACAATGGTGCTCTGAAATTCATGCCTTATAGCTCTCTTGAATTTCTAGCCTAAGGTCCAAGTAATCAAAAGATCCATCTCATGTATATAGCATATGTCTATTTATAAATCTTGAGAGTGTTATGCTCTATAAATATGAAGAAGATCTGAAGCATATTTAGAGTGCTCCATTGGATAACCCATATTAATTATCTCGATTATAGAGCGCACCCATTCAACATTTTAGTGCCTCAATGATGTTAAAATTAAGTGATCTTCGGCTCGTTTCTTTTGTCTTATTGATTCACTCGATTTGACAATAAGAATGTAATATTTGGACATCAATTGGCCACTCAATTACTATTCAGAAGCTTTCAAATATGCATCAAGTCATTGATTTGGGCTCATGTTGACACATTTTGAACCGATTCTAGTGTTGTTGGGTTCGCCCCATTAAAATGTTTAGTTTGACTAAAAGTTTACTAAATCTAGAGTTTGAATGGTATTGAATTTAATTTTGAAAGTTTTAAATTTAAATATGCCTCGAAATTCATGCCTAATCAATGCGATTGTTGATAACATATAAGTTGCCCCCATACTATCAAATTTCGAAGCTCATGGAGTCCGAAATTTTGTGTTTGCGCCTAAAATATTTGTGAAGTAAAATTATAATCTCAAAAAATTTATGAGACCCGGCTCCTCCTTGGACAAAAATGTGGATTTCCCTTTAGGTTCACGAATCAAGTAAAATATCTTTAATTATAATTTAAGTGTTTCATGAAGTTGCGGTGTTGTTCATAACAAAAAATGATGAAGAATTCCACTTTGACATAATTTAAATTTCTAAAAAAAGTCATAGAGGCTCTATGGGCTCTAAAAGTGCAAAAATTGAGTCTAGACTAACATTTTAAAAATCGGACTAGACCGGCTGGTCCGATCGGTTCAAATGTGAACCGATATGAAGTTCGATCTGGTTCACAGCCTTAACAACTTGCTATGCACTTAACCGATTAGAATCGATTTAAACCACTGGTTCAATCGGGACTCCCGGTCCTTCAATTTTACCGGCAGGTTTAAAATAATATTAAATATTAAATAAATGTTAAATTTAATCAATTAATATAAATATTATATATTAAAACCATTAAATAAGTATTAAATACTAAGATTAAATTTTATTTGTAATATACCTACATGGCTCAACTACTCCATATAAACTCCTAACATGAGTAAAAACAAAAAGAGTGAGTTTTTAATATAATATATTTATAATTTACATTTAAATATGTAATTTAAATAAAAAATAATTAATATTAAAGTATATGTATATTATTATTTATTATATCATCTGGTTCGACTGGTCGAACTATAAACCTCTCCTTTTTCCGGTTTGTTGTCTGATCCGATTTTCACAACCCTTGGTCTAGACCTCGAGAGGACCGCAAAATTGTTTGAATGGGTAAAAATTTGTGCACACAACACATGAAGACGCATGCACAATGACCCCATATTTTTTTAAAATTATTTTCTTTTTAATTTTTTTCAAAAATAGAAATATTTGAAAGAATTTCTAATTTTTTTTGGAAAGGAAATAATTAATTATATGTGCATTTATTTATTTTAATTAAATATTTTCTTTTTTAGTTATTAAAAAAGGAAAATGTGGGGTTTGGCTTTAAAAACTTCAAGAAAATATTTAAAAAAATCAGAAAATTCAGTGAAAAATTTTCCGAACATGCTCCACTCCTGGATCTATAAATACCTTTTAGGCTGGGAAAAAATGCATTGACTTTTGTGTAAGTCCAAATTTTTTATTGTAAATTAGCTGAAAGACAGATTGGTAGAATTAAAGATCACCGATGTCGATTAAAGCTCATTTCTCTTGTACAAGTTTATCTCTTTTATTGACTCATGTTACCTGACGTAGAGATACATCAGGTAGCCTATAATATATCGCCACGTGCTCTTACTCTTTACCGCGCGGCCCGACGACCCAACCCGAAACGAATATGCGCGGTATTTGCTCGATATTGCTGGGTACTACTCGGTATTTGTTCGGTATTTGCTCGGTATTGCTCGACATTTCTCGCAGGTGAAATGTCGTTGAAATGCTGTAACTTCCGGTTCGGCGGCAGGGAATGCCGGATGAACGAAGTCGATCAACTGTAGAGGGTCGAAGAAGCACGCGAAAGAGAGGAAACTACCTTTACAGCTAGCGAACTCTGTTTGTTGCCTCCGATCAAACTTCGTAGCTTCTGATCCGGTGGAAAGGGAAAGTCGTCGATGGAGAAAAGTCGAACGGCCACGAGTGGAGCCGAAGAAGCACGCGAAATGGAGAAGGTTATCTCCACAGCGAGCGGGATCCCGTTTTTGCTTTTGATTAAAATGTTGTAACTTCCTATCCCGAGCAAATACCGAGCAACTACTAAGCAATATACCGAGCAATATCGAGCAAATACCGAATAGTACCTAGCAATACCGAGCAAATACCGCGCATATTCGTTTCGGGTTGGGTCGTCAGGCCGCGCGGTAAAGAGTAAGAACACGTGACGATATATTATAGGCTACCTGATGTATCTCTACGTCAGGTAACCTGAGGCAATAAAAATTATAAGAGACCGTCAGCGGCGATCAAATATAAGATTGAACTTCTATAACTTCACTTATCTAGTAAAGCTTTTCAATTGAGTAAAAACCATTCAAAAAATTTCTAAATTTATTGATATATCTCTTATTAAAATTAAAATTTTTAATCTAAAATATATTATGATATGGCCAAAGAATTTCTCTTATTTATTCCGAAATACTAGCTAATAAGGGAATTTTTATTACATCCGGTGTCCTGATGTAGCTTTACGTTTGAACACCAATAAAATGGTGCCACGTGTTCATATTTTTACAGCGCGGCCCGACGACCTGATCCGGACACAGACCCGGTATTGCTATGTATTGGCTGATTTGTGCAGACCGGGATATTGCTAGGTATTGCTCGGTAACGAGAAATATCATTCTACAAAGACCAATACCGAGTAATACCGAGCAATACCCCGGTTTTGCTAGGTATTGTTAGATATTGCTCGGTATTGCTAGGTATTGGTCTTGATAGAGCGGTATTTCTCGTTATTGTCAAGCAATACCTAACAATACCGAGCAATACCTAGCAAAACCGGGTTCCGTTCCGGGTCAGGTCGTCGGGCCACGCAGTAAAGAGTGGGAATACGTGACGACATATTATTAGCGTCCGAACGTAGAGCTAACGTAATAAAAATTACTAATGAGGGCTGCTTCAGATCTCGTTCGCTCTATTTCTAGCCATAATGCAGCCACAACGCTTCTTGCTCTTCACCGCATCGAAGAACCCTGTAAAACCAACCATCAGCTAATATCAGCCGTTCATTCACCCAACCTTTTCTTCACTCCCATCCGATCGGCCGACCATTCAACGGACGGTCCAGATCTTATTTAGGCACCCCGCACTGTGAAGATCTCTTGAGACTCGTCTTCCCTTCGTCGTCGAGTAGTTTCGATTCGAGGATTCTAGAAAGGCCATTTCTTTTCTATATATCTCCTTTACTCGCGTCTTCTTCCCCTCTAAGCTGCAATTGTAGAGCAAAAACCTTTCAATCGACGCCTGATCGATCAAAACCCTCTTGCCGGCGGCCTCAAAGAGCTCCTCCCAGGTTTGTCTTAAAAACATAATTTTTGATTTGTCGCTATCTCCTCCTCTCAGATCTGCTTCCTTCGGTCGGAGAAACCTTAGTTTTTTGTAGTTATAGTACAAGTATTAGATTTTTGATGCATCGGTGTTTATTCAGATAAATATTTTTGGTCGGGATCAGTTTAGATTATCGGTCGAAGATGAGCGTGGTAGGTTTTGACCTCGGTAATGAGAGCTGCATTGTTGCGGTAGCCCGGCAGCGGGGAATTGATGTCGTTCTGAATGATGAATCCAAGCGTGAAACTCCTGCCATTGTTTGCTTTGGGGAGAAGCAACGCTTCATCGGCACGGCTGGAGCTGCTACTTCCACCATGAACCCTAAGAACGCCATCTCTCAAATAAAGCGTTTGATTGGCCGGAAATTTTCAGATCCGGAGCTGCAGCTCGATATCCATGCCTTTCCTTTTGCTGTCTCTGAAGGACCGGATGGGTTTCCGCTTATCCATGCCAGGTACCTTGGTGAACTGAAGGCCTTCACGCCCACGCAGGTCCTTGCCATGGTTCTCTCAAATCTGAAAGGCATTGCTGAGAAGAATCTCAATGCTGCAGTTGTCGACTGTTGCATTGGGGTTCCTGTGTATTTCACTGATCTGCAGAGAAGAGCTGTGATTGATGCTGCCACGATCTCGGGTTTGCATCCTCTCCGTTTGCTCCATGAGACAACGGCAACCGCTTTAGCTTATGGGATTTATAAGACTGATTTGCCGGAGAATGATCAGCTTAATGTGGCATTTATTGATGTTGGTCATGCAAGTATGCAGGTCTGTATTGCTGGATTCAAAAAGGGGCAGCTGAAGATATTGGCACACACATATGATCGATCTCTGGGTGGTAGAGATTTTGATGATGTCCTATTCAACTACTTTGCAGTCAAGTTCAAGGATGAATACAAGATTGATGTTTATCAGAATGCTCGTGCATGCATTAGGCTCCGTGCAGCGTGTGAGAAGCTGAAGAAAATGCTGAGTGCAAACCCTGAGGCGCCATTGAATATTGAATGCTTGATGGATGAGAAGGATGTGAGGGGTTTTATTAAAAGAGAAGAGTTTGAGCAGATTAGTGTTTTGATACTAGAGCGTGTTAAAAGACCCCTTGTGAATGCTCTTCAGGAGGCTGGTTTGACAGTGGAGAACATTCATTCTGTTGAAGTTGTTGGATCGGGATCTCGTGTTCCAGCTATTATTAGAATTTTGACTGATTTCTTTGGTAAGGAGCCAAAACGGACAATGAATGCAAGTGAGTGTGTTGCTCGTGGCTGTGCCCTTCAATGTGCAATTTTGAGCCCTACCTTTAAAGTTCGAGAGTTTCAGGTACTTTCTTTTTCAGCAGCTTGCGGTGTTAAAATGAGAACTATGTCTTTTAATTTAATTCTTCCAGTTTTTTGTTACTCTCACATTTTCTCCCAAATATGGTATTGGGACTTTTTTGACAGTTGCATATAGTTTCAGATTATTCTACACCGTGAATTCTTTGTAATTTTTTGTGTAGTTTTTTCTGTTGTTGAAGAGTCTTTCATTATTGCTGGTGTGCTTGAGGGATACAATGATCTCTCAATAATGTTTCTTGCTTATTCAATGCTCATGTGAATTAGTCAATGTTCTACTTTTAGGCTCAGTTAGTTGGTTGTATATGGAAAATATGTTTTAGAAGATGATATTTGTATCCACTCATTTTACAAGTGAAAGTAAAATCGTCCTATCTGAGAGGAATTTTGATGTGGGGAATAATCATTGGATCGTTGGAAGAATCGGACTAGCAAGAAGTAAATCTCAATCCAGGGAACTAAGACAAACACCAAGCTTCAAAAGCTTCAAAGATAATAATATTTCATCAATACTCATCCTACTACAACATTCTATATATAAGCTAACATAAGAACTTTCTAGAAACATGTATAAAACTAGATCTACTATTCCTAAGGAATACTATAACTAAAATGTTCCATATCAAATTTGATATCTAAAACCATGTTCATTTCTACCTCATCCAGCTCAATGATGGAATCTACTGATCTGCTGCTTTCCAAAAACATGTTTTCTAACTTCAATATATTGCCATGTTTTCATGATTATAAGATAAATCTGTCCTTGTCACCATTTTGATGGGTAGTGTTGCCTGGCCAGTTGTACATATCTCATTGCAGATGATTATATGATCCCTTTGAGATAGCTGTGTAAATCTTTTGAATAGTCACTTGAATCTGATAACATGGAACAAAGTACTTGTGCCTGAACATTTTGCTAGGAATACATTTTGGTGCATTTTGATACAGCCCGTTGGGATTGAATGTTCAATGTTTTGTTGGCTGGAATGACATATACTTTTAGCAGTCATCTAATGGTTAAAATGCTCTGTTTCCTTCCTGCTGTACTTTTCTGGTAATATAACTGCATATGTTAGTTCAATAATGTACTGATAGCATTATTGCTTCTATTTTGAAGGTACATGAGAGTTTTCCCTTCACCATTTCCCTGTCATGGAAAGGGTCCAGTAATGACTCGCAGAATGAAGCAGCAGATGCTCAACAAAGTGTAGTTGTTTTTCCTAAGGGGAACCAAATCCCTAGTGTAAAGGCTCTTACCTTTTATAGATCCAATACATTCTCGGTTGATGTCACATATGCTGATGTCAATGATCCTTGTATACCTACCAAAATCAGCACATATACGGTATGTAAATGTGGGCATTCAGCAGTAAACTATGTAGTCTTAGAGCCATGTTTATATTTTATATGACCTACAACTTTGTTGACGTATTTATGATCCTAGCAGATTGGACCTTTCAAAACTACTAGCGGTGAAAGGGCAAAGTTAAAGGTTAAAGTTCGGTTGAATCTGCATGGGATTGTCTCTATTGAATCTGCAACTGTAAGTCTCAGAGCATTAGCTGGATTTTTTTTTTCTTATAATAGTTCTTCGTTCTCAGATATACAATTATGAAAATTATGCTTGGTAGTTGCTGGAGGAGGAAGAAGTAGATGTTCCTGTGACAGTGGAGAATGCAACTGGCAAAGAAGATGCTAAAATGGATACAGATGAAGCAATTAACAATGATTTAGCTGGAACTGATGCTAATTTCCAAGATGCTAA
Organism: Dendrobium catenatum; assembly: GCF_001605985.2. Classification (NCBI taxonomy): domain Eukaryota; kingdom Viridiplantae; phylum Streptophyta; class Magnoliopsida; order Asparagales; family Orchidaceae; genus Dendrobium; species Dendrobium catenatum. The sequence goes on along the minus strand of NW_021319083.1, from coordinate 10,562,935 downwards.
GAGCACAGCTTATGATGCTGGTGTGGAAAATGACAAACAAGAGAGTGAAGAAAAACCTGTAAAGATGGATACAGATACCAAGGTAAAATAATTATTTTTTGAGTTTTTGGTGGTTGTTTTAAGAAATGCAGATTCATGTTTTTTGACTGGTACTTGGTTAGATCTTTTTTTTACTAAATTTTATTATTTATGTTGTATCAAAATTTGATCATGATTCTTTGTTGGAGTAGATTGTTGAAGTTTAATTTTTATTGCAGTACATGCGCTTTCAGTCAATGTGCTGGTTGTATTCTGTTGAAATCATCTTTGGAGTGTTCTAGACTAAAGAACTCGTATTTAATTTTACTGCATATTTGGAAGCTATTAGAAACTTCAAAGCCATATGTGTAGTCATTTTTGCTTTAATATTGGTGTTTGGCAATTACACTAGTCGTGAAAGGCAAAGTCACTTCTGGGTTACTGAGGCATTTGCAGAGAAATTACTAAACTCTGAACCCTGTGAAATAAGGTTCCATATTCTACCCATTCTGTCATGTTTTTGTTATTCAGGTGTTAACGACCTTAGAAAGAGAACAATAGCTTACAATGTAACTTGACTTTATCGTGAGAAGGGTTTGCAATGCGTTTGTTTTTTCACATGTTGGAAATGCAGTTACTCAGTATATCTTGGAAGATTATCTAAATGGTCCCATTAATTTAGTGAGCTACTAAAATGCAAAATAGTTAGGCTGATGATGCTGATGACATATTAAACACAATGCCAAGAAAAAATTGCCTTAGCATTTACTTATTCTCAACCATTCACTTTTGGAAAAGAATTTGCATTTTCTTTTGCATTGTCATATAACAATCATATTGTTCCATGCTATTAAATGATTAATTTCAGATCTATTAAATGTTTACTTTTTAAGAGAGTCGTCATCTTTAGCTAGTCATCTTCATAATCATAATGAATGTTTTTCCATTTATTTTGAGTTTACTTTATAAATTCGCATTTCACAATTGTTCGTATTGTGTGATCGATGATGAGTTAAACCTATTACGCACAATCTTTAGTTGAAGAATTTGCTATTTTTGTTATCTTTGGTCTACTCATTTTGCATTCTAATCTTTTGATATTGATTTTATCTGCCCATATAATAATGTTACTTACATAGTATTATTATTAATATAGTAATGTTATTCGGAGAACAGTGTTATATTCCAAATGCATTGTGTTTGGTTTAATGGCATCTTAAAGAATTTTATGCCATGTTGAATTAGTAATGTTGGTTAAGACCTTTTTTTTTCCATCTCTTTCAAGCCATCAAGATCTAGCTAATCAAATAGCTTTGAATTCGATTGCTATGTAGATCACCTCAATCATGAATACAATTGTTACCATTGATTACCTAATGTGAGAGACAAAATCAAACCGAACATCTTATATAAATAGCATAAAATTACATTGAAACAAATAACTCCTAAATTTATTTTCTCTATCTTATCTTTTATAGATTTTACTTTCATTTTTCTTTTAAAATAATAATTTCTCAAATTTCCATTAAAAAATTTGCTACATATTCATGGTTTTATTATCATTTTTGCTGCATTCATCTGGGCCATCAACATTCCCTTTTCTTGCCCAATAGTCAAATCATATAACATAGCCAATCAAATTTCAGTAAAAAGTTTACCTTTAAATGATGTGATTTTTTTTCATCACATAATATTCTTGAGGCATTCTTTGTAGTAGAACCAACTATCATATTATTAAAGTTATATCCTTTTTTGTATTCTCATTTTCTTTAGAATATATTTAAGACGTGTTTTGACTCATCAATTTTCTTATAGTAATATTGGCTGTTGAATTCTAACATCACACTAGCAAAAATAACATTTTTTGCAACCCAATAATTGATATAAAAATTCGTTTTACTTATTCTTGTTCTTTAATACAATCCTATTGTAATTAAAATCTCTTTGATTGCTCCATAATTGCTTCAAATATTTATTGATGCTTCATCATTCATATCATTAACATCTATGATGAGCCTATGACAAACACAATTTTTTCCATACTACAAAATCATTTCTCACCACGCTGATCATATGCTTTGTTTAAATTAAGAAAAACTGAATGAAACTTTTTTTTTTCTTTTCGATGCATTTTAATGTTTAAACATAAATTTACCCTTTATTGGATCTTCATGGCAGCCAAATTGATTCCTTTATAGCAACCCAAGTTTTCTAAATTTATGTTTTATTTCACTCCCATGACTTCATTGTTTGATTTCAAGATTTATACCCTTTTTTTAGTTTGATTCATATATAAATATAATCTTATAATAGCACTTTTTTTATTCTTTAGTATTGATACCAAAATACTTTTCTAATCATTTTGAGCCCCTTTAGTCTTTAATGTTTTCTATTACGGTTCTAAGCTCAATAGGTATCTTATATGGATGCATTTTTCTGTTTGATGCACTTCGTTTATTTCATATTTTTCAGAGTAATCGCATAATTTCTTTACTACATCTGTAATAATTTTTATTATTTTGTTCGATATATTTTTCCAAAATGTTTAAAAAATGTTTAATAATTTCTCAAAAGCAACATTTTTATCTTTGCTTAAAGTTTTCATTTTTTACTATTATCTTAGAGAAAGTCGCCTTAGATGGTTTGGTCACATAAAACGGCGGCCTTGCGATGACCCGGTTAGGAGAGTAGAGGTATTAGATTTGACTTATGTTAAGAAAGGTAGGGGTAGACCTAAAAAGACTTGGTTAAAAAAAATTAGGAATGACCTTTCTTTATTAGATTTAAACGAGAATTTGACTTTTAATAGGACACAATGGAGAAAAAGGATTCATATAGCCGACTTCACGTAGTGGGATAAAGGCTTGATGTTGTTGTTGTTGTAGTATGGCACATCTAATTTTGATTAACCTATTATTTTGCTATTTTAAATTTCTTAGTTTTTCCTCCTTTGTATGTATATTTTTCTCTTTCATTAGTACCTAGCTTCTCATATAAATGTTATGAGATAAAACTTTTCATTTTCTCAGTATTATCCTTATGAGATTTTTAATTTTGTTATAATCATTATAAAAAATTGATAAGAATAATTATAATCCTTATGAGTGTTTTTCATTTTAATATGTATATAATTTATACAATCATATGGATGTTTCTAATAGGAAAAATATGAAATTAGATAATAAAATTAGTTATAAAATAATTAAAATAGTCCATAGATTGATGGGTCATTGTTATAACATTCTAGTAAAAAAATTTCATACCTATTTACTTCTTTCTGTTTTTTTTTTTCATTTGGGGATTTTATGAATTATCAAAGAATTCATGTTATGATTATTCGTCACTTTTTATTATGGCTGTCAAACTATCTAATGCAACTCTCCATTTTTCTCATTCAAGACTTGAGATATAGCAATGGCTGTATTAGCATTCTAAACAATAAGATTTAGTTTAAGTGAAGTGTATTAAGGATGAAGATAAAAAAATGCTTTTATTAGAAGAGGGATATTCAACAAAGATGGATGAGATTTTTTACTAAACTTTTCAATGAAGATTGTGAGAATACGATTTCTTTTAGTGATATTAGGAATTAGCATCCTAAATAAAATAATTTTTTTTTATTATTGTATTAGTAAATTTGAAGCTAGAGAGATTTAAAAAAAAATGAAGTGTGGAAAAGTTGTTGAACCTAATGATGTTCCAATTGAGGTGTGGAAATGCTTAGGAAATGAAGGAATTTCTTGGCTTACTAAATTTTTTAATATTATTTTGAAGACTAAAAAATGTCATATCAATGGAGAATGAGTGTGTTGATTCTCATTTTTACGAATAAAGGTGATGCATAAGGTTGTGTGAATTATAAATGAATTAAGTTGATGTGTCATACTTTGAAACTATGGGAGAGAGTTATGGAGCATATGTTATGATGTGATACTAATGTTTATAAAAATCAATTTGGATTCATGTCGAGTAGGTCTACTATGGAAGCTATATATTTATTGAGAGGTTTGATGGAGAAGTATAGAGAGAATAAGGAGGATCTTCATATGGTATTTATTGATTTAGTCTTGGGTCTAATTGTTCAAATTGATATATTGTTCAAATTGATGGTGAAATAGATGGGATATTATTAGTAGAATTCAAGTTGGATGGTTGAAGTGGAGGAATGCATAGGGCTTATTGTGTGATAGAAAAGTATCCCTCAAACTTAATGGAAAATTCTATAAGACGGTGGTGGGACCTGCAATGCTTTATTGTGCAGAATTTTGGCCATTAACAGAGAAGCATAAGATTAAGTTGTGTTGCAGAAATGAGAGATGAGGATGCTCAGGTGGATCAGTGGCTTTACTCTTAGAGACAAGATATGAATGAGCATATATGTGAAAAGATTGAAGTAGCTCTTGTGGATGATACGATTAGATAGAGTCACCTTAGGTGGTTTGGTCACATAAAATGGCAACCTTCTAATGACACGATTAGGAAAGTAGATGTATTGGATTTGGCTTGTGTAGAGATACAATTTAAAATACTTGGTTATAAAATATTAGAAATGACATTTCTTTATTACATTTAAATGAAAATTTGACTCTTAAAAGGACACAATGGAGAAAAAAGATTCATATAGCTGAACCCACATAGTGGAATAATTGCTTGATGTTGTTGTTGTAGGTGGTGCTGATTTTATGAATTATTATATTTTACTTTTTTAAAAGAGTTTTTATTACTTCATAATTTTATTCCAATTCTCATTATTCAAAGCATCAGGGATTGATTTAGGGCTTGAAGTAGCATGCATATTAGTAAGGATGATTTGGCCATTGTAAGAAAATTGTTTGTATGATTGAACCCACATAGAGTTTTATTTGTGAATAATATTTCTTTCATATAACATCAAAGCAACGATCTTCTTCATTAAAATTGACATAAAGAAACACATCCCATGACTATTGTAGCTAATTTGTTAGCACTTGTATAGGGCTCTTGAACCCAATGACTATTGTAGGTAATTTGTTTATAATGTGAGCCACTATTAAAATAGCTTCCCGTAATGTTATTTTGGAGCTTTCTTTTAAAAGGAAGAGTTATTGTTATCGTAAATATGTGATTGTTCTTTTGTTTACCCACTCAATTTTGCTGGGTGTCTTTTTCTTGGAAGCTTGAGGAGAGAGAATGTTTAAAACAAATTTTGGCTTTGTTAGATATGACACTTAATTTCAATGGTAAATTGATTTTTGATCATGATTAAAAATGTTGAAAAGATGGAAACCACATTACTTGTGGCTTCTAGTAAAAATATATGTAAGAAACGGGTATAATCATTTGTAAAAAAACACAAACCACCCAGCCCATAGGTGTTAGGTTTAAAGGATGGTTCTGTTATGTTAATATGGATGAGAGAAAATGAAATAAGGGTTTGTGTAAATCATTGGAAATTAGATGTTTGTGTTTTGCTAGCTCATAAGCATCACAAGACATTCTTGATATCTTTGAAGAGTAAAGGAAACTTAAATTTGAAGATAGCTAAGGATGGATGACCAAGAGTAGGTTTGAATTTTTGTTTTACGGATTTAAATGGTTGTGTGGAGCTTTCTTAATCGAATTCAATGTTGCGGAGACCCTCCTTTTCTCTAACAAGTTCAATTGTCCACCCCGTTTTATGTTTCTAGAGGACAATTGAATGATAAAACACAACAATGCATTAAAATGTGACTGACCATTAGACCAATTATGGTTAGTTGAGATAATTATTTACATTTAAATAGGGATGTCAAAATAGGTTTTTAGATCGGGTTCAGGTTCGCCCAAAAATTGACCTGCCTTCAACCCACTGACTCAAAGTTGACCCAATTTACAAAACGGGTTAGATTACCGGACTCAAACCCGACCCCACACGATGACCCGCAAGGCATCGAGGCGCGCGCTGGTGCAGATCCGAGCGCATGTAGGTGGTGCTAGTGCGGGTGTACTTGCGAGCCAGCGCGGGTACAGGAACGCTGTCGCACCTGCTGTTGGCGCGAGCATGTGTGTTGTGGGTGTAAGTGCAAGAGTTTGGGACCACTACGGACTAGGTGACCCGAGTCAGTTTTGGGTTGATTTCAAGTTTTCTGGTTAACCCAAATCAGACCCGTTCGCAAAATGGGTTAACCCGAACCCAAAATGTTATTTTTGGTCAAATATTGCACCCCTACATTTAAATGACATATTGAGTTGATATTTTATAATTCTCTCATTAGATTTGGATTGCTCTCCTCAGTTTGTAAGGAGAAGGCAAAGGGACATGGTTATAGTTATTTTTCATGAGGATGAAATTTGTGGTAGTAATTAATTTACAATAGAAAAGATAAAGCAAGTCTGCAATGAAGGAAAAAATTGGTTGTAAATTAAAAAAAATGCATCAGTGAAGGCTGTAAGACTGAGATAATGTGGCAATGAAGGCTATAGCGATGGTAATACAATAGAAAGTAAACTTAAAGCTCGGAAAACATCTAATTGAAAAAAGTTAAATTAATGAGTAGAATTAGCTACAATGAATACAACAGTCCATGGACTAATGAGAAGGTAGTAGGTATCCCGTAGATTAATGAGATTTATGCGAAAGAGGAAGGAAATAGGATGAAAGTCTTGGTGAGTGTGGGTCTCAATTGGAAGAAATCCAATAGGATTAGTTGGAAGGAAGAGAATGCAACAATGAATGATAAAATTGCAATAATGTGGTGATGGAGTTTGCATCTATGGGAATCCAAAGAAAATGAAAGCCTTTTGTTCTGATATAAGAATTGGAGAGAATTGTTTGAATGTATTTTGTCTCAACATGTAAATTTTTTTTTCCAATCCTAGAAAAGCATATAATACGAGAAACATATGAAATTAAGGAGTAAAATAAATAGGTACAAAAGTCAACAAATTGATGAGTAGGCAATGTGGATCTTACAAATCAATGAGGTACAAGGAAAAATGAAGGAATAGGGGTAGAAATTTTTGGTGATTGGGATTCCTAGTTGTCAAAATATCAGCCTTATATCTTTTTAGTGTACCATCAGTTTTATATTTCACAGAGAATACTCATATGTAACTGGCTGGTCATTTTTCTACTGGTATGTTGGTGATCTCCCAGGTATTGTTCTTCTTCAGGGCCTGCATTTAATCTTTCATGGTACTTTTTTTAATTTTCATTAGATACCGCTTCAAAAATATTATTAGGAATATAAATATCATTGTGTGTGATCAGGGAATTTTTGTATGAAGGTGATAAGTTATGGAAGGATACAAAGTAGGTTATGGGATACACACGAGATTGTTTTGGTGAATTTGTGTTTACCTCAATTTCAAGAGATGGTTCAGCATAATTTGGAGTTGTACACCTAGAATATACTTCTTCAAACCTCATGTTATCCATAATAGCTTTGTCCTCAATTTTCCTGACTTTGATTTCAGGTTTAAGATGATTGGTTTGAGGTGGAGCTAGAAGGGCGAGAGGGGAAGCTCTCTTTCCTCATCTTCCTTAGTATCAACCTTCCCCTGAAGATGAGGTTTGGTGAAATAAGGTTTTTTGTTCATCAAAAGTAAATGTCAAAAGATACAAGGATTTTCTTAGTGGAGGGGTGATAACACTTATAACCTCTCTTGGTGGATGAATATTCGACAAAGATACATTTGAGTGCTCTTATATCTAATTTTGTTCTATTTTAGTTGTGAATGTGAACATAGGTAGTGCACCCAAAGATTTTGGGTGTGAGGTTTTTATGGGTTCAAAATTCAGGGTAAAAATGCAGATAGAATATTCATTGGTATTTTAAGTCCTAGGGTTGTTGAAGGTGGTCAGTTTATGAGACATGTGGCAGTTAGAATGACTTCCCCCAAGTAGGATTTGGGTACATTGTGATGGAATAGAAGTGCACGGGTGGAGGTAAGAAGGTGGTTATTTCTTTTCTACAACTCCATTTTGTTGTGGGGTATGAATGTAGAAAGACTCATTAATGATACATTTCTTTTGAAAGTAGGAGGATAGAGTTTGGTTAAAGTAATCCTTAGTATTGTGGAAACAATTTTTTTTTATTTTATACCGAATTTGTTCTAGATCATGGTGTGAAGAACGGAGAGGATAGTACTAACATCGGATTTATTTTTGAGGAGAAGATCTTAGAGACTCGAGTATAGTCATCAATGAATGATACAAGCTATCAAACCTCTAGGATGTTGGGAATTTTTGAGGTCCCCAATATCATTATGAATAAGGTATAAGAGGGTATGACATTTCTCAATTTTGTTTGAAGAATAAACTCATTTATGATTGACTAACTCACATGTTTCACAATAAAAAGATTCATTTACAACTTTTAAAAAAAATTGGGTGCATATTTTTTAAGACATCAAAATTTTAAGACATTAAAAGATAGATGTGTTAATCTAAAATGATGAAGTCAAATCATAGATTTTTTATTAAATAGAATAGCCATTATTGATTATAGTGGATTTGATCAGCTCTTGCAGTTAGTACAGTCCGTCTCTCTCCTTAGCAAGTCTAATTTTCTTTCCCGATTCGTAGTCTTGAAATAAGGAATAAGTAGAGTTAAATAGAACTTGACAGTTATGATCACTGATACGTTTTTGTATAGTGATTAGGTTTGTGGATAATTAAGGTATTTGAAGCATATTTTTGAGAGTGAGGAAGGGAGATAAGAGTATGTCTCCTTGGCCTGCTATTGTGGTAAGAGAACCATCAGTGGTGATGATTTCCTTATCACTTGGGTAAGGAGTGTAGTTGATGAAGTGGGCAGTGGAGTGTGTTATGTGATTTGTGGCTCCTAAGTCTATGATCCCTATATCTTTTAATTGATTTCTATAGGCACTTAATCCAATGGATATTTGAAACTTAACCTGAAAGTGTAAGAGAAGAAAATGTAGGCGGTTTTTCAAGGGATACCAGGAGTTGTTTTAGCATTTCAATATCTTCTTTGTTAAGCTTTTTGAAGTTGGACTGTGTTTTTGGGTTGGGTTGACTTGTTGTAGTGTTAGCTTGTGATCTTCCCTTTTGTTCACTTTGATTCCACTCTTTATTTGAGGCTTTCCATATAACTTCCAACATATCTCCTTTGTGTGTCTTGATTTCTTATAATAATTGCACCAAAGTGAGTTTTTGTCTAAGTTTTAAGGGATCCTTACCTATTTTCTTATATGACGCCTCTTTGGCTATATCATTGTCGAACTTTAGCAACTTTTTGTTCCAGCATTACCCCTCGTTGGCTTTCCTTAACATGAATGAGAGAAATTGTCTCATTTAGTGAGGGTGTCTACTCTTTGCCAATGATATGAATTCTAACCCAGTCAATTTTTGTAATTAATTCTTCAAGAAATTCATACACTCTATCTTTCACAATAAAGCTTTTTAGGATAACAACATTTTCTGGACACTTGGTCTCTATGCATTTGTAGTGATCAAGTTTTTTCCACATGCTTTGAAGGAGAGTGGCATATTCAGTCACGATCTTGCTTTCTTGTTTATGCTTTCCACCTTTACTTTAATTTCGAAGATTTGTGCAGCATCCTGAGCTTTTGAGAAGGTTTGCCTGGCGGTATCCCATATATCTTTTGCAATAGATAGAAACATATAAGTATTGCTAATTTATGGAGTCATAGAATTCCACAACCATGACATGATCATGGAGTCTGCTTCATCTCATGCCTAGAAATTTGGATCTTCTTCTTTTGGTCCTACTCCAAGGAGGTGATTCATCTTTTCTTTCCCTTTCAAGTAGGTTGAGATCACTTCAAGTAATTTTTTCCGTTTAAGCGATAGGAAAGTTGTATATTTTGGAGATCTTCTCTTTCTTAGTGCACCATGTAGTCCTCTATAGACCTTTGGGAGCAGTTAACTTCAGATATTTTGGCGGCAAAGGACAACGATGAAGGCTATATTAATCAAGTCATCGAGGTGCAGAGCAGCAATGAAAGTGTTTGTTATAAGAGTAGTAGCGACAACAAGAGAAGGCCGACAATGAAGGTACAACAACAGAAGGAAGATGATCTCGCAACATCAACGACAATGAAGGCCGGTGGTGGAACTCGCGGATTATCTCTTTAGGCTATGATATCATGTTAAATTTAGAGAATTAGAGAGGAAAATACTTAATTTTATTGCGCAAAATTATCCCTATTTATAAATCTATATAAGATATCTTAATAAAGAAATAAATAATTACATAATCATGCAAAATTGCTCTAATATAATCCTTCCTAAATCAACCACCCAAAAATATGGAAGGAGATCGGCGTGATCTAGGTGAGCCTCCCACGAATTCTCATATTGGCCATGTGATCAATTGTCAAGGGACGAGTAGGATTTAATTGAGATCAACATGATCCAGGTGAGCCTCCCATGGATTTCCATCTTGGCCGTGGGATTAAGTGTCAAGGGATGACTAGGATTTAACAACATTATCTATCGAGAGGAGTGGAATGACAATGGCGGTCTATTTTCTTTGTAAGATTGAATGATTGAATGAGGTTGAATGTAAACTAGTAATTGATATATATATTTTTGGACTCAACTAAAAGATTTCAATTTGCCTCTTGAGAATGAATGATTTATCTATGGGTGTCAAAATGAATATTTGTGTTGGGTGTGAGCGACAAAGCGGGAGGCAGGAGCATAGGTGTGAGCGTCAAAGCACGCACGTAAACGAGCTGGGTGGGGGATTCGCGTGCAGATGCGACCCGATCCTTTGCACTGGCTAGTGACAATGTGAAGGAGACAAATAGAAATGCTTCAAAGCCCTTTCATCATGTTTTAAGTCTTATGCGATAACATTGGGCTTGCTGCTTGCACTAGCTTTGGCAAACCCCTGATCAGTAAGGCAGCTTATATATATTTATATATATATATATCTTTCAGAAGCTACTTTCTCAATCATATTTATGTCCCCCCCCCAAAAAAAAAAAACTGATTTTAAAGGCGAACTTTTGGAAAATATGCGAAAATTTTATCATCTAATTAGACGCAATTTTTTTGTTGGCTGCTTTAACTACAAATTCTCATGGCGCATGCACAAACGAAAGCAAAGGTTGGGATGGCCTGAGTTATCTTTTCTTCCAGGATTAAATTTGTTTATGGATCAACCCTAATTTAGGGCTATGCGATTTCAAGCTACCCAATTTTCAATACAATGGAATGATGTATTGGTAATCTATGGCCTCTTCAATTAAACTGAGCTTCCTCCAAGAAAGTAACCCACAGTCTATCCTTTATGAAACTAGGAACAATAGTATATATATACCATTATTGCATGCGAAACTTCACACCTTCCTTGATCTCGAAAGATGGGAGTGTATTGAATGATAAACCTAATCATTTATCAGTATTTCCTTAAACATTTGTTTTCTTTCTACATTTTCATCATTCTGAAATTAACCGACTATGCAGGCTGTTGCTTCTAAGAGGAAGGTGAAGAAAACCAATGTTTTAGTTGCTGAGGTTGTTTATGGTGCAATGGCACCTACGGATTTGCAGAAAGCTGTAGAGAAGGAGTTTGAAATGGCCCTTCAAGATAGAGTTATGGAAGAAACTAAAGATAGAAAGAATGCTGTGGAGGCCTATGTATATGACATGCGAAACAAGGTAGAACACGACCCTTTCTTAAAGAATTTGAGAACATTACGTGATCTGATTGTTTCTTAGCTATAACAAGCTTCTCCTAAAGAAAAATAAATGTTTTCCTTATCAATTTACGCAGGTTCATGACAAATATCATGAATTTGTAACTGCATCAGAAAGGGAGGAACTTATCGCCAAGCTTCAGGAGGTTGAAGATTGGCTTTATGAAGACGGTGAAGACGAAACTAAGGGTGTTTATATTGCAAAACTTGAAGAATTGAAAAAGGTTTGTAGTGTTTTTTTTTTAATGTTTTCACTAATTATAGTGATTCTGTTTTGCTGGGAATTAAGAAAGGTAGGTTCATGTAAGTGCAGCAAGGTGACCCCATTGAACTGCGCCACAAGGAGTGGACAGAAAGAGGACCTGCTTTCGGCCAACTTGTTCATTGCATTAGTAGCTACAGAGAAGCAGCATTGTCTAAAGATCCTAAATTTGATCATATTGACATTGCTGAGAAGCAGAAGGTCTTCTTCTACTGCTTGACTTTCAGCTATATTTTTATCTAGATATAATTGATGACTTTTGGATACAGATTACACTTTAGCAATGGCTTTATGTTTTTGTTTATAGGTAGTCAATGAGTGCTCTGAAGCAGAATCATGGTTGAGGGACAAGCAACAGCAGCAGGATGCCTTGCCGAAATATGCAAACCCTGCTTGCTTATCTGCGGATATTAAGAGGAAAGCTGAGACACTGGACAGGTGAAATTCTATTTCAGATGGTTTATTGGATTCAATTGAGGCATGTTATACTTGCCGAAATAAGATGAATATTATTTAGCTGTTCTTTTCTATATCTTAGGTAAAAATTTTAGGAGTGGAATCAGTTGTAATTTACTAAAGGTGGGATTTATTTATGACTCACTTGCAGTGACTAGCAATTCATTTTTAATAGGTTTATACATCATAGCAAGTTATCATTATTTATTTATTAAGATGTCATATTTATTTGATGATCATCGATTGGTGAAATTATTCTGTGCGGGCATGGTTGTTGTTCGGAGGCGAATCAGGACCCGCCACATCACTTTTTAGTTGTATATTTGTGCTGTGTACTGGGTGACGTGGTGCATCTTGATTCGCATCCGGACCGTCTGGTGACAGTACAAAATAATTTCTCCAGTTCCTATAGGGCTCAATAATTAACAAACCTGGTGAGCATGGTGTTGCTTAGGTGGTGTGCCGCCTACATTGTATTGTATTCAATACTGACGAAAATATATTGTATATGCAGGTTTTGTAGGCCAATTATGACCAAGCCCAAACCAGCACCCGCGAAACCCCAGACCCCTCCTCAAAGTGAGGCGGAGCAGCAACCGCCACAGGATGATAAGGAAGAGGGTGGTGCTGATCATGAGTTTGAAGGAAACAATCAGGCCTCAGCTTCTGCTGCGTCTGAGCCAATGGAGACAGAACCTACCGCTTAGCCACCTGAATCAATTCTATGTCATGTTTCCCTGAAGGTTTTATTCTTCTGTTTGAACTTTATAGCCTTAAGTTTTAAAGAGTTTTGGTGGCTTGGGGGGGACATACGCGGTAGGTTTTATGTGTTCTTGGCACTTTATAGCTTTCAGATATGTTTTTGGTCACGTCTTGAATGTTAGCTTGGTCTTAGAGATAATGCTTCTTTGATGGGGGAGCTTGTGCTTTTTCTATTATATATAATTATTTCAGTGGCCTGGTTCCATGTTAGCTCTTGTGTCGCTGGGTGAGCTGTGAATTTTTTGACAGAACTCAAAAATTAATATATATGCTTGGATTTATATTTCTATTTATCATTGCTTGTAAATTGTTAGACTTCGCCTGCTTTTGGTATTTTATAGAACACCTGGAGTCGCTTTACATTCCTAGTTTGATTATCTGTTCTGTATACGTGTGTTTCTGTGAAGGTTTGCCAAAAACTTGGTTTGCTTGTGAATTATTTCTATAGCTTGTTTTTAATATGGTAAAAATCAAAAGAAAAATTTCACTTTGTTTATTTTTATTTTAGAAGTATTATCAAGTTTGGTTAAAAAAAATCATGAAGATGCAATACATTTTGATTGAGATGAAAAATAAATCAAACATTTTATGAGATTTAATTTCTGTTATGAAGAATGACAATAGGGGCAGAGTATTTTATGCAAGATTTTTTTTAAATTTTTTATTAAACTGCAGTTTAGATTGACTGTTTCATTTACACACATGACTTAGTGGTAAATCCAAAATATAAAGCATCCAAAGGTCTTAAGAACAGTGTAATGATTCACGTTCAGTGAGAGTTGGGGGCTTCTTAGCACTAACAAACAAAACAATTGATAGTGAGTGTTGCTCAAGGAATATCAGTGCCACCGAGCATCTGCAGCACAGCCATTGCAGCTTTCTGGTAACGATCTTTCTCTTCTTCTAAGATTTTGCTCTTAGCACCTGCAGACTCCTTGGACTTCTCAATCTCTTCCACTATGTCCCCAGAGCTCTGTTCAATTTCACTATTCTGTTGGAGCTTCATTAGAAATAGAACCCAACGTGTACTATGACACCAAAATATATAATAAAAGATTTTTTGTACACTCTTTAATATTGAAGATCAGAAAATTATCTCATTCTAGAGTCAAGATTAAGTTTTTCTTGATTTCAACTCAATTTTCATTTTTATTCTTTTTTTTTTCTCCATTAAAAAGTGGTATCAATGTCTACTTGGACATGAAAAATGTAATCACGTAATACATAAATGAAGAATCATGGATTTATGGGAGGAATAATTATTTAATCCAATCAAGTAAATTAAGAACCTTACGTATTCATCTTCAGCATGTTCTGTATGGTGTCTTGTACTTGTTGCGACACATCTGTTACACAATAATAGAGAAAAATAAGGGTTTTTTGCACTAATGGGATTTTTAAATTGCAAAAATCTTCGAACAATACATAAACAACAAATACTAACTAAACAGCATTTCTTACAACGGTTGTCCTCCACAACATGAAAAAAAGCTACTAAGCATCAGCTAGGAAAAGCGAATTAAAATATTGATTATATTTAATATTTAGGGTACTAAATTTAGATTTAAAATTTAATATTGTATCACTGCAACATCTAAAAACAGAAATTTCTTTTTTAATATTATAATATGTTTAATTCTTATAGAGTCGAATGCGTTAAACCAAAACTAATGATATATGCTCAATAGTTTTTGATACAGTGTTACTATTAAATCTGCATGGGCCGATACAAAGATAAACTTTAAAAACAATATCTATTATTAATTAAATGAAGACCAACTACATGATTAATTTAAGAGTTTTAAATAAGATTATTGTAATTTTTTTAAAATATTATGCAAGGTTTAAAGGTTTTTAACCAAATATAATTTGCCTATAAACTACAATATTATCATTTTCTATTTCAATAAAAGTTGTAAGAAAGTAATTAATTATGTCAGCTGATTAGAATAATGATGTTGCGCCCATTGCATGCAAGAAAGTTCTCAATCTTCTTAGGTAATCCTAGCCTCTACACCTCTGAAGTGTTGGGCACATCCGCCTCAGCCGCTAATCAGCTAAATACAATTTCAGGATTTAATTAAATACAGAAATTGTATAAAACTTATAAAATTCATAATAAAAACTGAAATCTCTATGGATTCATAAAATTTAGTTGAAAATTTTAAAAATAAAATAGGGGTTCTTTGTTAACCGCATGCAGAATATTAATTAAATATTATATAGTGTTGATTAAATAATTAATGATCCTAATCGCCTCTTACAACCCTCAAATCCATTTGAGAGATCCTTTGAGGTGTCTTACACACTCTCAATTTTCTCAGATTAATTTGAGGTCTAAAAAATTTTCAATGAAATTTTCAAATTTCTAAGTAATAAAATAACTTTGAATTAGGAAAATTTATTAAAATAAATTCATGGGTTCAAATGATTTACAATTTAAAATGTGAACTTCACTGATCACTATGATCAAAAGATTTTTTTTCTTAAGAAAATTCATGGAGGGGCCTACACGTTAAATAAAAAAGGAATTACAAGTTCTTAGTGAACCCTCAACTCTCTAAAAATAAAACATTTAAAGTAAAACCAACGAGCCAATGATTCAATCTATTACTATAAAAAAGCAAAACAAAGAAAGCAACCAAATAAGCAAACCACCAAGAAGGCCTAAAGCCATCCAAGAGAGGAACCACAGAAGGCACGAGCAACAAGGCAACAACAATCAGCCCCAATCAACAAAAACAACAAAATACCATAGTAACCTATAAAAAAACAAGGAAAGAAAATGCACAACAGAGGAAAATGAAATAATAACCCCAACTGCAACAACAGATAAGAGCCCACAAGCATCCATGTCACACAAGCGGCCCCAACACAAAACTACAAAGGCAACAACCACCCAATCGGCAAAGGGAAATAACAACAATAAGAAAGCCCAAACAACCCAAACAGTCATGATTTATTCTTCTTCTTCTTCTTTTCCCTGACAACATTTTCAGAAAAACCCTCAACCATCACTTGAACCACATTTAAAGTGCAATCATCATTCAGACAATTAGATAAATCACCATGAGTTCCCTCAGAACCCTAATCTTCGCCTGATTGCAAACAAATCCAATCCGCATGGCCAACAAGAATGTCAACCAAGCAATCCCCACGGCACAAAGCATTAATATCAACATTAAAACTAGGAATAGAAGGTAAACCAATTAAATGAGCTTTATCAGAAACCAACAATCCATCATTAACATTGACAGAAACAGGAGGAGAAACATTCCCAACAGGCCTCAAAGCCACAGTGAGGTCATCCATAGTATTGTACTCGAGCGGAGAAACCCAAGTTTCCAATTGAGGTGTCTTAGCGAAATGATTATTAGGATTACAAGAATGAATTTACGCAAATCATTATCAGCCATAGGAATGTTCCCACCCCCACATACCACAAGGGTGGTAGCCGCTAAAGAGGGATTCAAAGAATTCACAACCTTAATATTCACGTCATCAAAACATTAACAATATCAATACAAGTATCCCCATTAACCACCAACTCACTAACCGGCATAACAGGAGTCAAATTAATGATAGCTACATTATCCATAGTTTCCAAAACACCAATAACATTCCCATCTGAGCTAACAAGATTAACATCATTGGCAGTAATAATCACCGACACAGAAGAAAATAAGCATGTCACATTGGCGATGATGGTCAGAAAGATCATAGTTGGGTGACGACTGGTAGCAAGGCAGAAGTTCGGCGACGGCTGATGGCCGGAGAGAAGGGTGGCCGTGCGGTGCAAGCTTGAGAAAGTAAGAGATAACTTTTATTTTTCATCTCTTTCTCCTCCTCTCATGTGAAGAATGAGGGGATATTTATAGTTTTTTGGGACTAGCATGACCAATAAATAGGGAGAAGATCAAAAGAAGTTGGGAGTATTACCAATGGACGACCGATATCAACTCCATTGATTATAGACAGTTTATCGAGCATTTGAGTGCCTTAATGATGTTAGAATTTGGCGATCTTGAGCTTGTTGGATTCGTCTAGTCGAGCCGCTCGATTTGAATATGGGCATGTCACATTTGTAAATTATTTTATTTTCCAATTTATGGTTTGAACCTTCTAAATACGCTTCGGGTCCTATATTTGAACCCATTTGCCCTCAGATTGGATCGAATTTGGGGCTGTTGGGTTTGTCTTTTTGAGACTTTCAGTTCGATTATAAGTTTGCTGGAATTGAGGTTCAGATGACTCTGCATTTAATTTCAAAAATATCAATAAGAATTTGCCTTGAGATTCGTGCCCGATCAAGAAATTTTTTTGATGATATATCAGAGCACAAAAGATTGACTTATGTAGTGCAATCAATGGAGTGAAACACTGCTAAGAAAAGTTGAAATCAGATTGAAATAATCATCTAAGTTGATCTTCACGAGTTAATGTCCAATTCACACGGATACTTCGTAGGGAGCTCACAGTTTGGAGAACCTATAAAGACCTGAATCAAATCATCAGTTCTGCCACAGAAAACTCTCTAATTTTGAGCCGGTTTCAGCGTTAAACCAATCGGTTCAGGTATTTATGGGAAAATGTGCATCAATTAATGCGCAAAATAAATATCAACAATCTATTTCCGACATATTACT
Organism: Dendrobium catenatum; assembly: GCF_001605985.2. Taxonomy (NCBI): domain Eukaryota; kingdom Viridiplantae; phylum Streptophyta; class Magnoliopsida; order Asparagales; family Orchidaceae; genus Dendrobium; species Dendrobium catenatum. The sequence continues at coordinate 10,545,139 of NW_021319083.1, read as the reverse complement.
GAACGGTTCTATCAGACAGCGAAATTATCCATTTATGTTACAACATAACCCTTAGAACTAAGATTTCTTGGCATCAACATTAACAGGATCTAATCAATAGAAAATTGGGAACAAATAAAAAACTAATTGAATAAATAATCCAAACTGAAACGGTAATCTAGGGATGAAACGACAAGTAGAGATGTCAATGAGCAAAAGGAAATCGAAAATCCAATTTCGGGATTCTACCAAACGGATCTATTGACAGCGAAATCATTGTCTAATGTTAGCACGAACCCACTAGAACTTCTAAGATTCCTTGGGGTTAATAGTATTGGGAAAACATAAAAGATTTAGTTCCAAAATCGGTGAAGTCTTTACTAGGGTTGTGGAAATAAACGAACCGTATAAAAGAGCAGAGATCGGAGATTCCGTTGCCTGTGGTGCCAGATCTAACCGGTGTGAAGAGACAGAGACGATCGCCTTCGGAACCTCCATTTGGACCCCAAATTTCGAATCCCTGAATACGAAGATCTCGAGCTCAGCAATGGAGAAGAGCGATCCAAGAAGATATGGTTGGTGCTCTTGTCCTATTTATAGTTAAGTTCACTTGGAGGGAAACTAGAAAATGATCCGGTTTTGAACACGGTTCGTTGATCGGCTTTCTAGCAAATCTAACCGTCCAATTTTACCTATGCATAAAAGGGCTATGACATTCTAATTTGAATTTGACAAAAAACTAATATCCAATTATTTATATTTAAAATGATAGCAATTAAGGTTTCGTTTGAAACAACTTTGTACTACTTTTCAAAACGATTTTTTAGTACAAAAATTTCAAATTAAAGAAATTTTTGTACTAAAAAGCTGTTTTAGAAAGCAATAAAAAACCCATCCCAAACGAAGCATAAATCGAATTTTTAGTACAAAATTCTCTTTCTCAAAAGAACATTTTTGCACTAAAAAACTATTTTATAAAGCAATACGAAAGTTGTCCCAAACGAAGTCTAAATCTCAAACATCACAACAAAAATAGAATTTCTATTTTTTTTGCGTACATTAACATTTTAAAGTTTAGGTGATATTCATAAATATATTTATTTATAAGTTTATTGTTTCATTATCTTGGGGTTTACGTATTCCATAAACAATAAGAGAAGTTTGCTTTAACCTATGCATTCTTTTTTTTTTTTTTGGATAAAACTCACAAAGGGGTTTACGTATTCCATAAACAAAGTACATGTTCTTAAAGAACCAGAAGCTCTCTAAAAATATAATATTTGAAGTAAAACCTATGAGCTAATAGTTCTATCTATTACAATAGAGCGGAAAATAATAAAAAGAAAAAGACCAAAAGGGAATCAAAGAAAACCAATCCAAAACAAAGAAGCAGCATCAACCACACAACAACAGAGGAGCCACAACAACCGCTGAAAAAAGACATGCACAATTGCACAAAAAATAAAAAAAATGGAGATAGACCAAAGGAAGAGAAGCCCATGCAACAAAGCCACCACACTTAAAGAACATCCACAGGACAACCCACACAAACAACAAACCACAAAGAGGAAAGGCCACCAGAACCGAAGACACAACACCCACACAACCCTGTCGCAACATAAACCTCCCAGCCACCAACACTCCTCACAGTAATACCAAAGATTGCCCCACCCAGCAATAACGCCATCCTCTAGAAGACACTGACCCAAAAATGCTATCAGAGAAGAGAAAAACAAAGACAATGTAACACAACTTTTTTAGGTTTTGCTTACGACATTTACCAACACGGGAAAATGCATTTGCAATAACACGACTCACATTCAAGCTATACAAATCATGAAATGAATCTACCTGCTCATCCATGTCATCCTCACCAATCCCGCAAGGCGAGGAAGGTGACCCATCGAACCAGTCAGAATGCTTCACACAAGTACCCCATAATCTAGAAACCAGTTTAGATTTCTAGGAACCAAGTCATTAGCATAAGCACCCTCACCTCCAAAGCAATCCAAGTCCGCAAAAGGAGAAGAATCTTTAGTGCCATCAAAGTTCACCTCAAGAGTAGGTAATTTGAAATCACTCTAATTATGATTCAAAATATCTAAATTCTCCTGAGCCAAGACAGTAGTAGAAGGCAACACAAGGTCATCCGAGATAAAAAATTTGGGCCTAACTAAATGCTCCCACATCACCAATAACAGGGGCGATAGTTTCATGCAAAGATAATTCAACACACACATTGCCCTGAGCATAGCACATCATGAGGAACGATCTCACCCGCGTTGAAAGCCAAATGGGGATGAACTTGTTTCCAATTATCATCTTTTTCCTGCATAGGTAACTCAGCCATATCCCCCACATTCATATTACTAGAGTGAGCTTTAGCTAAATAAGGGTGTAAAATGTGACATTCTACTTTCAAATGACACAAAGCTTTGCAGTGATCACAATAAGAAGGAGATTCTTTCATTTCCACAAACTGAATATAACCCAAAGTTTCAGAACCAAGCCAAGCTTGATCAAGATAACGTTTGGTAACATCTAATTAACTCAACAGGAACACGAGCGACCAAGGGTCTTTTGCCATTAGAGGTAGCATTATCTGTTCTTAAGGTACGACCAAACAAAGACCCCAAAAAATGAAGGATACAAGGAGAAAATAGGTGAGGACGGAGATTGGGGAAAGATACCTAAATCGGAATGGTAGGTGATTCCACATTAATGTCAAAATGAGGAGTTCACTTAAACAGTTTCATGAAGGAATTGCTAAAAAAATAAGAGCGATTAGAGAACACACTACAATAATCTAAATCGTTCACTAACTTAATCAACACATTCTTTGAGTTGAGCAAAGTGATAGAAAATTCACCAAAAAATTTTAAGTTAAAAATTTGTTTTTTTGAATAGCATCAAGAGGTGGACGACGTCATGAAAATTTTCCAACCAAAACAAACGCCCTGAAAATTCACGAAGTCAAAACCCTGACTAAATATCCCTAAAGAATGTGATTTTGACTTCCCATCCAACAATCTGGTGCCAATCAAAAGATTAACTGCCATTCAAACTAAAAAATGGCCGAAAAAAGAAAAATTGGAAGAAAAACCAGAAAGATTAAGGAGAAAAGAAGAAAATTACCCATAAAAAGCTTCTATAAAAGGCAAACGCAGCAGCACAGAGAAAACCCTAGCCATTGCGATACTCCTTACAATTGGTTTAACCTATGTACTCTTCCACATAGAGGAGTATTATCTAAGGTACCATGAAATGCTACACTAACCTAATAACTTTGGTAATGAAATTGCCATAACATTAATGTAGAAAATTACAAGATCTCGAACTTTTGCTAAAAGAAACTATGCAAAGTTGAAAGCAAAATGGTGATCTTACATCTACTATTGATCACCTTACAATGATAACAATATTGCAATGGATTGACATCAACAAAGCTCAAAAGTAAGTTAAATAATTCTTGAATTTATAAAATAAATATGAAATGAACATTTTGAAAGATCTAAGTTACAACTTAAAACTTTAACAAACTAGATTTTTATTCTATGTAATCAATAAGCTTTCACTAAAGAAAGTGTTTTTGCCAAAGTAAATTAAAGTTTTGTTCAAGACGGTTTTCTTACTGCTTCTTAAAACAACTTTTTAGTGCAAATTTTTTTATCTACATAATTTTGTACTAAAAATCAATTAAAAAAATAATAAGAAAATTAACCCAAATAAAGCCAAGAGATTTAAGAACAAGACCTAATTATATTAGCTCGAAGAAAATCTAAATAAAGAAATAAAAATTGGGGTTCTTAAGCATAAATCTATAAATAAACATTGCGCAACACATGAATGAAAAACTTGAAGTAAATAAGTATTCCCAAAAAGATTTGAAATATAATGCTATATATGCTTACCAAAAGATGTGAGTGCAAGCTCAAAGTAAAGCTTAAATAATGAACATCTTTTATAAAACTCTCAAAAGAGATAAGTGTTTGAATGCTTTGAAGTTAGCTTACCAAGATAAAAAGTTTTGCAATGAGGGACAAGCTATTGGAGAGAACTCAATTTATGCTCTTAGCTTTTTGTTTGAGAGTGTTTGAGGAAGAATAATAAATGTTTTTTAATGCAAGTAGGAAATAATTTTGGAAATATTTTGAAATTAAAGAAGCCTTGAATAAATATTTTATTTTATTTAGAAAAACTCCTTAAATGACTTTATAGTCACTAACATTCAGATGTAGCAATCAAATCCATTAGTATTCATTTAATGAGGTGGAGGCAAAAACATGCATGTGTGGAAGCATGTGGACAAGCACACCAACATGCAAAAATAGGCTTGCTTGCATGGAGCCGTGATGCATGTTAGATTGTAAGTAGCAGACACTATACAACTCTCCTTGGTCTATTGGTTGAGAGCTTAGGCTTCCAACTAAGAGGTTCAGGGTTCGAGTCTATGTGTATGCGTAGTGTGTGTGAGTTTGCCTTAAATGGCCTAAATGTCCAAAAAAAAAAAAAAGTAGCAGACACTCGTCAGCCAAGCAAAACGCATAACCTGCGTCAAACAAAAAAAGTCAATCAAGAAGTTGCTTTAAATGAAGCATGATGCGTCATGCAAAATTATCTTGATCGGGCACGAATCTCGAGGCAAAATCAAGCCGGAAACTTCAATAATTAAATCCGGGAGCATCTGAACTCCAATTGCAGCAAACTTACAGTCGAACTGAGCGTCTCGGAAACACTACGGGAAAAAACGTGAATACCGGCGGAGTTTCCGGCGGATTTTTTTAGACGGTAATAAACGGCGTACTCACCGACGGATTTGTTCGACGTAAGGCTTGCGTCAACATTACCGGCGGAACATACGTCGGAAATTCACCGACGCCGTGTCCGCCGGAAAACCCGACGGTATAGGGATGCCTGAACCATTTCCGTCTATATATATATATTTGTTTGAATTCAACAAATCAATTAATAATTTTGAATGCATACAATCTCATACACATTGATGATGTTTTCAAGGTATGATATTGAATATATAGTATATCCAATATTAATATGTAATGTTTGATGTAAAAAAAAAAAAATACTTTCAATAGAATTTTGATGTAAATGAATTTTAATTGTTCAAAAAGCACGACAAAAAGCTTTTAACAATATTTTAGAAAGTATATAATATTTTGTGTAATTTTAAATGTTCCCTTTCTTGAGAAGGACAAATTTATGATTAAAATATATTACAATTAAGATATAATTTGACCTTTTTTCATTATTTTTGTAATATAATTATTTACTCTCTCTCTAATTAATGTAATTATCAGCTTTCATAAGAGTATATATATAAAGATAAATCAAATACAACTAATAATGCTCCCCTTAAAATGCATTCATGTGAAAACCAAAATAAGAACCAAGATACAATAACTAAAATTTAGGCTTTGTTTGGTACGGCTTTCTTCCTACTTATGAATACAAATTTTAGTAAAAAAATTATAATTTTTGTGCTAGAGAGCTGCTTTAAGAAGCAATAAAAAGCCGTCCCAAACAAAGCCTTAATCTCTACTCCTTTTGGCAGCGAAAAAAAAAAAAAGAAAGAAGAATACAATGATATAAAAATATCAGTGGAATTTAAGTAGACATAGAAGCCCTATATATTTACATATATGCAAAGCATAGTCTCAAAGTACAAAACAATTTTCAAGTAATGACTTTGCAAAAATTATCAGCTATTTGAAAATTAATGCTCACAAATTTTATATTAATATAACCCTCACGAACATGATTCCTAATGATTTAGTGTCTAATCACTATGTTAATATATCTTATTTTTCTAATCATTTTTTTAATATAAAAAATTGAGTAACATAATTAATCACAACTATATACTTAGCTTCAATAATGGATAAATCTATAAAATTTTACTTTCTAGCAGATTAAAACATAAGTAATGAATTCAGAAAATAGTGTCTAAGGTCTATTTTCTATTTATTTTTTGACCAACATAATCCACATAAGAATATACAATTAAATGACAAGATATTAAATTTTTTGGGATACCAAAAACGGAACTTTGGTGCACCTATTAAATATTGAAATACATTATTAATTGTTGTTATATGTAGGGGTGTCAATTTTGGGTCAAAGGTCGGGTTTGGGTCGAACCCGAACTAACCCGGGTTCAAACGGGTCAACCATAACCCGACCCGGGTATATAAACGGGTTGATTTATGAAACCCGAATCCGACCCGTCGGGTTGCCGGGTTGACCCAACCCGACACGGCAAGGCGAAACACGCAGACGTGCAGCAACGAGCGCGGGTGCGAGTGGGAGCGCGCAGGCGGCCTGTCGGGTCAACCCGTGTCACGACCTAACCCGACCGGAACGAATCCCTTCGCGTCGGGCCGCGACAAATGTTGAAAATCCAGGATCTAGTTTTGAAATTTGCTTCAGACTTTCTTCCAAATCTCAGACAGAAAAAAATACATAGTTACTATAAACATCCAAATATACAGAACAGTTCATCTATCATTTTCTCCTTTCATCAAAATAATCATGTACAATACAGTGCATGGCTACCAACAGAAAGAACAGAACAGAAAAGTCATGACTGTACAAAAATCAAAAGTACAAAATACCTAATCACTGATCAGACACAGAACTGTTAGTCCAAGACTTCATTTCCTTTCTCAGAACCTGAAAAAATCACGCAGAAAACAAGGATGAGCTAACAGCTCAGCAAGACTACAATCGCCAATCAAAATCTCCAGAAATTCACAACAAAAAAATACATCAGAATAGTAGCCGTACAGAAATCAGATAATCGTACAAAAATCATAAAACAGACAGAATTGATATTTGATCAAACAGAAATCAAACCACTGACTAGAACTGAAGAACTGAATTCACCTGACATGATAGAATAATCAAGTCAAATTTTCAGAGTAGACAGAATCATACAGAACAAACAGAAGCGTATAGAACATATTTCAATTCAAATAAAATCACATTTCACACATCAGAATCAGATATCCCTGACCCAGACAGAATCTCAACGGATTCTGGCCCCTTATGCCTCCCTTGTGCTTATAGCACCAAAACTTATCAGATATATAAAATTTTTAGATCAGAACTCTTTTTCTTTTCAGATTTCCTTGACACAGACAGAATCTCAAAGAATTATGACCCATTATAACTCCCTTCTAAATCACAGCACATCAAAGCATTCATTTCAAAAAAAAAAAAAAAATAGATTTCGTCAGAAAAAAACGTCAGCGGCATAACGACAGTATACAGAATTCACAGATTTAGAAATTTACCAATTTACCACATATAATACAAAAATCATTGTAAGACTTTTATTGTACTGAAGCAATATTTTTTAACATCCAGATAATTTGTAGTTTGATTAAAACGCCGCAGAATTTCAAATACCCGGAAAAAATCTTCCAGAAAATACTCAAAACGTGCACAAATATCATCTCAGAAATATACCAAAAGTTACGCCATAAAAAGTTCATCAGTGCAAAACGAAACCCAAATTAGCTAACATAAACAAAATCTGAAATAGAAAAATCGTCAAAATACTCATTTCTGAAAATTGAGAAAGGCGGAATGTGCCTTACCTTGAGTCAGTCAACTTTTCCAACTACAACAACGGACGAAAACAGACTGAAGTCGCTCAAAAATCACTTTTCTTCCTTTTTCCTTTGGCTTTCTCTCTCCTGGATTTTTCTCTCTCTTAAAAAAGATCTCATTTCCATATATATATCCATGCAGATCGTCCTGGACGATCCAAAATCGTCCCGGGACGAATTGCCTACTGGACGAATTTCGTTCAGACGAAATAGTTATCGTTCCTGGACGAGTTGCTCTCTGGACAAATTTCGTACGGACGAACCCTACTTCGTCCTGGGACGAACTTCTCTGTCACCTGATTTTGAACCGATCGTCCCGGACGAACCTGGAAGGAAAAACTTCGTCCGGACGAACCTGGAAAGAAAAATGGCTTTCACAACCCGAACCCAACCCATTTTTGAAACGGGTTGATTTTTAGAGCCCGAACCCAACCCGTTTTGAAATTGGGTCGAGTCAAATCAGAAATTTCTGGGTCGGGTTCGAGTTGGGTTTTCGTGTCGTGTCAAATATTGACACCCCTAGTTATTTGTATTTTTGTTGGATTGACTAGAAAATGAACACGAAGACATACATCAAATATAATATGACAATAATGAATCTATCATAATCCCTAAGGGTGTCAATATTTGACACGACACGAGAACCCGACCTGAAAAATCCGGGTTGGACCCGACCCAATTTCAAAACGAATCGGGTTCGGGTTCCAGAAATTGACCCGTTTGAAAAAATGGTCGGGTTCAGGTTGACCTGACGGGTTGCCGGGTCAACCCGCGAACACGTTTTAACCTAACCCGTGGACCAAGCCCACACCGCTGTCGCGTGACACCCGCCCCGCGACCGCTTCGTGCGCGACCTTGCGCGACCAACCCCATGCGACCAAGCTCCACGCGACCGCTCCGCGGGACCCAGCGCGACCAGCTTTCCCCGGTCGGGTCGGGTCAAACCGGCAACCAGCCGGATCGGATCTGGGTTCGCATTTCCGACCCGTTATATATATCAAATGCAGGCTCCAATGGTGTTGTTAGTGTAAAAAAAAACTGAAAAAAATGGAAGAAGAAGGGAAATGAAAGAACAAAACACACAAACTTTTTCTTCTATTATATTCTCATACTCACATTAGAACTCTTTTATTTAAATGAAACATCACTTCACACACACACACACTTTCACTTACAATTAACTACATTTAATTAAAGGAAATAAGCCACATCCACACAAATGAAAATTCACATCCACATAAATGAGAAGTCATACAAATAATACGGTTAATAAAAACTAACTCATATGACAAAGATTTTGAATTTATCAACAAATTCCTCCTTTAAACTCAAAATTCCTTCCATCCTTCATGTCAATTGTCATTTTGCATTTCTCGAACAATATTGTGGATAATGACTTTGTGAATATATCTACTACTTGATCATGACTTGCTACATGAATCATTCTCATATTTCCTTCCTTCACATGTTCACGGATGAAATGAAACTTAACATCGATATGCTTGCTTCTTTCATGATGTATCAGATTCTTTGCTAACTCAACTGCAGATTTATTATCAACATGAATCTCGGTAGCATCTATTTGTTGGAGATTCCCTTCATAATACAAATTCCTTAGCCAAACTGCATGACACACACACATTGATGCCGCCACGTATTCTGCCTCACATGTCTAAAGTGTCACTATCGGCTGTTTCTTTGATGGCCATGTGAATGCCATATCTCCCATAAAAAATACATACCCCGATGTACTCTTTCGATCATCTATATCTCCGTACCAATCACTGTCGGAGTAACCCACCAATTTATATTCATCCATCTTCGAGTGAAATAATCCGAGTGATTCTATTCCTCGAATATAAATGCCTTATAATGTGTGTAGGTCGGCTCTTCCATGAACCGACTTACCACTCCAACACTATAAGAAATATCTAGCCGAGTGCTTGTGAGATAACACAAACTTCCCACCAAACTTTGATATTTTGTTGCGTCGACTCGATCTCCACCATCAAACCTTGAGAGTTTGTCACCTAATTCCATTGGCGTTGTTACTATATTACAATTTTCCATCTTATTCTTCTTTAAGATGACTTTTGAGTATGCTTCTTATGACACAAAAATTCCTGATTTTTCTTTTCTAACTTTTGGACCAAGAAAATACTTCATTAAGCCCAAATATGTCATTTCAAATTCTTGTTCCATCTCACCTTTTAAAATTTCAACCATCTTGCCATTATTCCCCATGAAAAGAAGATCATCAACATAAAGAGCTACAAATAACAAGTTACCTCCTTTCTTCTTTACATATAGTGCATGCTCATACGGGCATCGAGTGAACCCATTTTTCTTGAATAAATATCGATATGAGTATTCCAAGCTCAAGGTGCTTGTTTTAACTCATAAAGTGTCTTTCTTAACTTCAATACTTTTTGTTCCTCTTCAATCTTTTTGTAACCAGGTGGTTGTTCAAGATAAATTTTCTCTTCTATCACTCCATTCAAAAATGTAGACTTTACATCCATTTGATATATTGGTCATTCAAACTATGCCGCATAAAAGATGAGAAGTCGAATTGTCTTCATTCTTGTAACCGGGGCAGAAACCTCATCATAGTCTATCCCCGCCTTTTGTATGCATCCCTTTGCCACAAGTCGGGCCTTGTATCAATCTATCTCACCTTGAGCATTCATCTTTTTCTTGAACACCCACTTTATTCCAATAGGTCGTCTTCCTTTCGGTAATTATGCAAGTTCCCATGTCTTGTTTCGTTCAATGGACTTGATCTCCTCATACATAGCTGCTTTCCACTTTTCATTCATTACTGCTTCTTCAAAACTTATATTCTCACCATCAGCAAGAAGATAAATAAGTTGAGTTTCGCTAGTAGAATCATATAATTCTTGTAGGCTTTGCATTTTTTATTATCTTGGTTCTTGCTCGTCATCAGATGTTTGAGGATTTCTAGGTACCTGAGAACATGTAGGAAAATTTGTTTGTGAAATAGTTGGTGATTCTCCACTTTCCATTTGTTCTTCTGATGAATTGTTCCAATCCCATTTTCTTTCTTCATCCACCCAAACATCTCGACTTATCACCACCTTCTTGTTTATTAGGTCAAATAGTTTGGAACCTTTAGTTTGCTCATCATACCCAATAAACACATACTTCTTGCTTTTATCTTCTAGCTTTGTTCTTTGTTGATCTGGCATGTGTGCATAGGCTACACTACCGAATACTTTAAGATGCGAGATTGTCGGTTTTTTGCCACTCCATGTCTCTTGTGGAGTTTTATCTTCTAACTTCATATGTGGGCAACTATTTTGTATATAAATTAAGCATTGCATTGCTTCCGCCTAGAATTCCTTAGGCATTTCTTTACTCTTCAATATTAACCGAACCATATCAAGAATGGTCCGATTCTTTCTCTCAGCCACACCATTTTGTTGGGGTGAATATGGTGTGGTTAGGAACCTTATTTCTCCTTGTTGCTCACAGTAACTTGTAAACTCCGTTGAGTTGTATTCACCACCTCTATCAGATCGCAATGCTCTAATAAACTTCCAGGTTGTCTTCTCCACCATGGTTTTGAATTTCTTAAACACATTGAAAGTCTCATATTTTTCCTTCAAAAAATAAACCCAAGTTTTTCTAGAATAATCATCGATAAAAATAATAAAATACATTTTATCACTGAAAGATTCCGGAGTAATTTGCCCACAAATGTCAGTGTGTACCAATTCAAGAATACTTGATGCTCAATATTAGGCCTTTTTCTGAAATGAAATCCTTACATGTTTCCTAAGTATGCAATCTTCACAAATCTTGTTGGTGTAATCTACTTATGGTAGTCCATACACCATTTTCTTCTTCAATAATTTTGTAGGCATCCATAGTGCAAATGGCCAAATCGCAAATGCCATAGAGATGCCTTGTTTTCTACATCAACTTGCAAGCATTTTTCTCGTACATAAACCAGGTTGATCTTGTACATTCTATTCTTTGCCATATTAATTTGTGTAACTAACCACCCCTTCTTATCTTTCGATTGTAGAACTTGATCTTTCATGAACATTGAGTATCCTTTCTCCATGAGTTGCCCCATACTAAGTTTGCTGCTTTTAAGATCAGGTATATAATACACATTTTCAATTAGGCCTTTTGCACCATCTTTTTGAATGTAAGAAATTATATCTTGACCTTTTACTTAAATATTTGACGCATCACCAAATGAAACATGCCCATCCTCAACAACCTGCATTTCTTTAAACAAATGTCCATGCCGGCACATGTGGTTACTAGCACCAGTGTTGAGATACCAACTCGTCTCGTCACTAATGTTCTTTTCATCATGAGATATTATAAGAAGCCCATCTTTCACCTCTTCTTCTGTTACAAAATTTGTATTCTCTCAACCTTCTTTTCACCATAGCAATCTCTTGCATAGTGCCCAAATTTGCCACAATTATAACATTTTTCAAAGTTGCAATCCTTTGAATAGTGACCATACTTGCCACATTTATAACATTCAACATTTGAATGATTTTGTCAACTGCCTCTTCCACGACCTCGTCCTCGACCTCACCAATTTTGTTGATTTGATTGCTCCTTCTCTTCAAAGTGTCTTCCATAACCACTACCTCTTCCACCATGTTCATTTCCATGACCTCTTCTTCCTCGTCCTCTTCCACGAAAATTTTGAGAATATAGTACCTTATCATCTTTAATTGTTGCCTTTGATTGAAGAATTTCTTCGAGCGTCTCCTCCTTCTTCTTCTTTCATTGCTCATGTGCCTCAAGAGAGCCAGCAAGCTCTTCAACAGTTAGTGTGTTGAGATCCTTTGATTCTTCAATCGCGCATACAACATTCTCAAAATTATTGGTTAATGACCGCAATATCTTCTCCATTACCCGGGCATCGTTTAACATCTCACCATTTCTCTTGAGTTGATTTACTACGGTCTGCGCACGAGTAATGTAATCAGATACATCTTCTGATTCTTTCATCTTCATCCCTTCCAATTCACCTCTCAAAGTTTGGAGGCATACTTGCTTGACATGATTGACACCTTTGAACACTTTCTCTAAAATGTCCCACGCTTCTTTTGAAGTTGTCGCTCCAACAATCTTCTCAAAGCCCGACTCAGCTATTGCTTGATATAACAAGTAGAGAGCCATTTTATCCTTTGATCGCGTCTCTTTCAACGCCTTTAATTGGTTCGCTGTCATGCCCGCCATATCCGTCATTTGGACGAAGCCGTTCTCAACGACTTCCCATTCATCTTCTGCCCCCAACAATGCCCGCATCTGAATACTCCAATTGTCATAATTTGTCTTCGTAAGTCGTGGTAGTGGTATTTGCCCCATCGAAAAACTTCCAGAATTTTCCATGGAGCTCTGATAACAAATTGTAAAAAAGAAAAAGAAAAAACTGAAAAAAATGGAAGAAAAAGAGAAATGAAAGAACAAAGCACAAACTTTTTCTTCTTTTATATTCTCATACTAGCTAGCATTGCAACTCTTTTATTTAAATGAAACATCACTTCACACACACACTTTCACTTACAATTAACTCCATTTAATTACAGGAAATAAGTCACATCCACACAAATGAAAAGTCACATCCATACAAATAATACGGTTAATAAAAACTAACTCATATGACAAAGATTTTGAATTTATCAACATTTAGATCCAAGTTAAAATCATTTTGAAGGATTTTGAGCTGATTTTTTCAATGAATTTTGCTTCAAATTTTGTATGGACTTCATTGAAAGGTGATATTATGATTGAAGGGAATAATTTGATTTACGACCACCCTCAGAGAGTCTTTATTAACATTGGGAACTAGTCTTGTCTTGAAATTTTCCTCTGATCATAATTTCTTATTCCAATCTTGTTGAGATATGAAATATTTTCGAACATCCTTTCTGTGACGTAAATATTTATTTAATTTGACAAATTTGATTATATATTTCTGTGTACTGAATATATTTATATAATTCTAACTTGGTGGAAAGATAGATAATACACGCTCAAAGATTAAAAAATAATAATAAAAAAATAAAAAATGAATTAAAAAAAAAAAAGAAAGCTTCCTCAAAGATCTACCAGTTATAAATCAATGAATATTGCATGAAATTTTAAGAAAAGGGGGAGATTCCTACTTGCATCACCTCCCAAAGCTCAATATTCAATCAAATTATTAGCCAAAAATTTTTATCAAGATAGACTAAAAAATCATTGAATTTTCTTTGTGATTAGTTCTACATATGAAGAATTCGAATTACACTAATCTCAAAGCAACTCCATTGATTTTTATACAACTTATATTAGAATATCCAAATATGATTTTAATTAAGGCTTCATTTGTGACTGCTTTTTCACTATTTTTTAAAGCAATTTTCAGTACATTTTTTTTTGAAAGCAATAAAAAATCAGCAGTCAAAAGTTGTCCCAAACGAAGCTTAAATCTAGCTCAACTCACTTAATTACACCCCTAATCATGACTCATTAACGACTAAAATATAATGATTTAGTTAATTATTTCAATAATGACAGGTTAAATCATTAAATTTTCAATCAATAACCAATATATTTATCAAACTTAAGCAATATTTTGAATAATATTAATTTCTTCACATTTTAATATGCTTAGAATGCTAGTGATTAGTCTACTAGTCAAAGATCACCTCTGACTCTCATTGACAATAAAATTATTTATTTATTTTTTATTTTTTTATTTTTATTTTTTTTTGGGGGAAGTTGAGATCCATTGACAAATTTATTCATCACATAAACTAACATGACAATATTTTTATTTATTTATTTTTAAATATATCTATACCTACTCCATTTTCTTATGAACTTTGTTTTTTCTTTTATACTCTCTTGCTTAGTAAGA
>NW_021319083.1:10478854-10525810 GCF_001605985.2 Dendrobium catenatum | reverse complement strand
AGTTTTAGTGGTATACCTTCCCCGGGTTGTCCAAGCGATCCTATCCAAGTTCCAAGCTTTGTCCAAGCTCCACTCCAAGCTCCAAGTCGCTGTCCAAGGTATTCCGGACATCGCCGCTGCTGTCCAAGCTACTCCGGAGGGTGGATTTGCTGTACAAAGCACTCCCGACAGCAGTTTTCAGTGTTTGACAGCTCTCGGAAGCTGTATGGCTGCTGTTTACACACTCCAAACAGCAGATTTTGCTGTTCGACAGTCTCCCGGAGCTAATTTCGTCGTCGAGAAGTCGCCGGAGTTGAAAGAGAAGGGAGGAGAAGCCTTCCTTTGCTGTTTGGAAGATTTAGAAGCCCTCCCTTGCTGTTTGGAAGTCTCCAACAGATTCCGACTCGTCTCTAGGTCGCCGGAGTTGAAGAAGATGATGGAAGAGACCCTCGCCTTCGCCGGGAAACAAGGAAATGAGGCTATAGCAGCAGGAGAGAGCTTCTTTTTAGCCCAAGGAAGGAGAAGACATCAGCCAGAGCATGCTAGATCTCCTCTTCACTCAACTTCAGCTCCCAATAAAGTTTCTGGGAGGAAACGGCTTGGTCCGGTGCAAAAGCCGCAAGAACTGCAGGGGGGGCCGAACGTCTACTCCTCCTCTCTTCCTCTTGCTTCGCCTGGGACGGACGAACAACAGGAACAAACAAAATGGGGGAGCCGATCGCTCCCCCTCTCCCTCCCGCGCTCTGTCTGCGATGGGCGAACAAGCAGAGAGCCGAGAGGCTCTCTCCGTCTCCCTCTTTCTCTCGCTGTCTGGGACGGAACCACACGGTGGAGCCGAATGCTCCCCCTCTCCCGATCTCTCCCTCTTTTTTTCGCTCTGGGTCGGGGTGGAAAACACAAGAGGAGCCGAATGAGCTCCCCTCTCTCCCTTGCGTGCTCTGGGAGAGCACGAACAGCAGCAAAAAGCCACCGCCCAAATGGAGCCATCCCCCTTCTCACACGTGGAATGAGCATTTAGGGCAAGATTTCATGTAAAATCTCAACCCTTGATTTGGGAATTTGATTTGAAATTTTGATTTAGCCCAATTGATGAATTAGGGATGAAAATTGAGCCCAAATTGGACTCGACTTGAACCGTTTTGAGTCGGTTTGGGTCTGATTGGTTCCGATCAAGCTAATTTCATGAAATTAAACTTGAATCGACGTCGAAAAGCGTCGAATTGGGCTCGACGACGCTCGACGGGGTTTGAATTGGATTGATTTGATTTAAATTAAACTAAATTGATTTAATTTAATTAAATCGAGGCTTAATTTGAGTCAATTTAGCCTCGACGACGATCAATTGAGTTGATCGGGCGCGATCGAGCTTTGTCGGGCTCGATCGGGGTCGAATCGATGCGAAAATATTCGTCAACTTTTATTAACGAGTCATGTTCATGTTGATCTTTTTTACCTATTTATTAAACGTGTCAGTTCAGGTTGACTAGATTCAAGTCGGGTTAAATTTTAGGTCAGACTCAAACCCAATATGCCAACCTTTTTTGGCACCTCTAATTTTCTATTGAGCTCTCTAACTCCATCTTTTCATTTTGCTTTGAACCTCTATATATGCAAAACTTAGCTTTGTCTATTCACAAAGAACCATTTCCTTGCATCTAAGGTTGAAAAAAGATTTTGCTGCAACATCAAATCACAGGTTTACTAGACATGGTTAGCTTTGCTTATCTCAATACAAACCACCATAAGTGGCATACATCTTAAGGAAAAACAAAATGTATCATTATTAATGATATATTGCATCGCACTCATCTTAAGGCATCTCCAATGGAATTGATCATTTTTCACTTCAAAATATAGTAATAATCATATCAAATAGTAATTCATCTCCAATCGAATTGTTTTTTTTTTCTTTCACGTAAACAAAAATTCTATTCAGATTCTTTCTCATCTTCATTTTCTCTAAAAACTGAGTCTTTGTCAATAGTGCAACACCGGTATTGACGTCACACTATTCATAGCTGCAAAAATATGTTTCTTTTTGGCATTCAGGTGGAGGTTCATTGTGGCTGCAAACGAAAGTTTGCAATACGGTTGGAGATGCCCTTAACATTATATTTCTTCTGCTTCTATTCCCAACCAAGTTATCAAACTAGTCCAAGTAAAATCAAGATTAAAGCATCAAAATGAAAAAAAAAAAAAGTTTATTTATTATATTTTTAGATGTTAAGGATGATAGGATAACCAATAATGCACACACAATTACAATTGAATATTAATTAAATCAAATATTAGGCAATATTGGGAGCATAAGAACTAATTTTATTATATGATTTCAATCCTACTATACAATCAACAAGTAAATAAAAATATAAAATTAATCATATTTTAAGATCTTTAATTCTACTAAACAATTTTATTTGATTTGAAATTAAATAGTTCAACAGATTTATTAAGATTATAAGATACTATAATTAATGAAAATTGACCCTAATATCATACTATATAATATATTTATCATAATATGTGTTAATTTGTATTATTTAAAATTTAAATTAATCAAATATAAGAATCCATGGTATCATATGATTTGAATTATACATTATAATCAATTAGTAATAAATTTTGTATTCTATATAAACACCCAATGGTCAAAGTTTTATATCAAAACTTATTGATATAAATAGAGGTATAAAAACCCTAAATAAAAATAAGAACAAAGAAACTCTCTACAACTTTAAAGAACCATAGAGAGAGTTTCTAATGAAAAAAATTTTGAGTTTCTAACAAAGGTAATTTAATTTACTTTAAAGTATTTGGTTGGATGAAAAGCAAATTCAAGGTAAGATAAAGTATATACAGTGTATTTCATTCTAGTTCATTTTTGAGATAAAATATAAAAATTTTGAGTTTCTAAAAATAGAGGTAATTTAATTTACTTTTAAGTATTTGGTTGGATGAAAAGCAAATTCAAGGTAACATAAAGTAAATACGGTGTATTATATTCTAGTTCATTTTTGAGATAAAACATTATCAACCATTTTAAGTGAGAACGCTTTACAGTGCTTGCTTTTTTTCATGACCTCTACAACAGCTACTTCCTCCGCCCTCCGGTCGGCCACCGTCGTTGGTTTTTTTATGGATTTTTTTTGTTTGACTTGAAGTAAAATGAATGCAATGTAAAACTCACTAATATTGGTGACCGTTGACACGCTGTCATGGATGACCGGGCTGAACCGGTTGTGTCTCGACATACGGCAGACGTACGACAAGTGACAAGTGACAAGTGACAACTACGAATGATATTTATGGTTGGTGGTTGATGACAAATGGAAGGCGGTTGGAGGCACACCTGTGGATAATGACAAATTATATACACACACACACACACAATTTTTTGTGCATGTAATTTCTGAAATAACAAGTCTTTATCCTACTGTGTGGGTAGATGACATGAATCATTTTTTCTTCATTGTATTCTATTAAGAGCCAAATGCACATTTAAATCTAATAAAAAAGTTATTTTTTTAATACTTTCTTACGAAGCCTTTTTTTTAGCGTATGACTTTTTTAACATAGGCCGAATCTAATACATCTACTCCTAATAGTGTCATTAGGATGCCGAACGTTTTAAGTGACTAAAACATCAAAGCAAACTCTTTGTAATCTTATCTATCATTGGAGCTACTCCAACTTTCACTCGTTTTGTATTTTATCTCTAAGTGTAAAGCCACTCATTCTCATGAACATATTCATCTCTGCAATGCTTAATTTAATTTAATATCACTAATTTTTAAATTCTATGTTTTTTGGGTTCACTTAGACCGGGCTGAACCGGTTCACTAAACCTGTTAAAAACCAACAAGTTAGTGGGACCCACATTGTCCTTTTCTGCGATTACTGTAAGTGCCGAGGTCTTACCCCACTGGGCACATCCGGTGGCCCACCATGATCCCTCCATTCTGGTCGTCCATTTCGTCCATGTCTGATCAACGGCCCAGATCAAATCATATCTATCAGTTCCGTGATTTATTCTATGTTCTCAACATCACATTTATGAATATCTTTCAAATGATTGAAGATGACAAATTTAGCTAATTAATTAATTGTAATTATCCTTTTAAAATAGGAACATAAATTGAAAAAAAAATTAAGAAAATTATATATTTTTCAATCATTTCAAAGAAATCTATTTCGTGGGGGGAATGAAAATTAAATGATAAAATATTCATATTATTAAATACAATTTGAATCTAAAGAAAAAGATAAATTTATTTATAATTAGGGTTAGTGTTTAGTATTAATAAAATAACTAAATTAAATTTTTGTTTGGGACAATTTCTTTACTGGCATTTTAGTATAAAATATTTTTTATTAAAAATTTATTTTAAAAAACGGTAAGAAAATTATTTTAAAAAACATTAAGAAAATTATCCACATATAACCTAAGTAGTATAAATAAATTTAGCCAAAAATAATTGATACTGACTGCTGTGAAGTGAATAAGTTTGTTTGACTGGTAGTTGTACGTATGCTTGATGAATAATATAGAGCACTATATTAAAGCTGAGCTCTGTAGTATGAAATTTATTGGTGTGAGTTCCATGGTTGAGTGGCTCTGGCCAAGTGGAGAAACAATTTTGTGTGGAGATCGGATGTAAAATATTGTTCGGAGACTAATTAGAATGCGTCATGTCAGTAATATCGAGCCGCAGTACCAAACAGTACTGAGCCACGGTACCTAGCAAGGGGTGACTTAGCGCATTCAGGTTGGTCTCACAACGACGTTCGACGTCCGCACATAATATATATTTGATAAGAAGATTTTTTTTAGTGATATTGAGGCTTTATTTATGACAATTTTTTTACTACTTTTTAAAATTGTTTTATTAGAAAAATTTCTAGCTAAAAAAAATTATATTAAAAAGAGGTTTTAGAAAGCAGCAAGAAAACTGTTCCAAACGAAGCCTGATTATGAGAATTAACACCTAAGGAATTGTTAAGATTAGGCTTACATGAATTGTTAAAATAAGATTTAGATTTTCTTTGAGATAACTTTTTTATTATTTTCTAAAGCAATTTTTATTAAAAACATTTTCAATTCAAAAAAAATTTTTTAACTAAAAATAGTAAAAAGCAGCTCCAAACAAAGCCTTAAATGTTTTTTTTTTTTTTTTGGTTGAAGGAATCATAAGTGATTTATTGCACTTACGTGTGGACATAAGCTTGCAAACCAAACGAAATTAAAATCACTATGTATGGTTGTTTTTATTTAAATTATTTTAGTGTACTTTGATTCGCTACCAAAAAATTAGGCTGTTAAATTAGGTGCTTTCTGCACCGGTTTAAACCGATGCAAACAACACTGGTTAAAACCGATGCTAATTGTGCCGGTTTTAACCGATTCAAAATGAGGTTTTTGGCAGTGGTTCTAAAACCGCTCCTAACAACAGTTACGAAAAATTCAACTTTCTAGTAGTGATTCATTGGTGTTAATTTCGTAAATAGTATTAACACCTAGTCGCCCAGAAAATTTTTTTTTTGTTTGAAAGCCATGTTTGAAATTTTTTTCCAAAATAAGAAATCTTCTAAAATTAGTCTAAACCAATCTTGAATCCTTTCATTTTTCTCTTCATTTATTTCTTCAAAATAAATTATTTAGTTACTTTTTCTTATATACATTTAAATCAGTAATTAGTAATTAATACTATATATATAGTACCAAATGTTATATAAAAATCATTCAGTACTAGTATTAAAATATTAAAAAAATAATAAAAATAATAAATTATAATTAGAGCTGTCTAAAAAATAAAACTGATTTGGTTTTAAATGGGGGAAAATGTAATTTAAAATTTTAAGTAAAATGTAATGAATATTAGCTTTTGAAAAGCTAAATGAGAAATTAGAATAATTTGATTCATAATTTATCTTTAGAAATTCTTAGTTTAAATAATGCAAAAAGATAAACAGTGAAGTCATTAATTTGGTACTATTTGTTAAGAAGAAAGAATGCTTTTGACTAATTAAAGTAATTAATTATAAGCATTAAATATATGCATACAGATAAACATAATGTTTTGAAGGTAATTATTACTATACAACTAAGAACATAAATGTAATAAAGACTTACAAAAAAAAACTCATTGAATGTTCTAATTATTATTAAAAAAAAGTAATGATAGCTATTTTAAAAATAAAATAAAATCTATTATACTCTATAAATTTAAATATTTGAAAAAAAAAAGAATTAGTAGCAAATAATTGAAAAATAAGAATGGAACTTTGATAAAACTAAGGGGAAAAGATTATGCTATGATTAATTTTGCTAAAAAAATTAAATATTTTTTTATTAATTAAAATTATAGTTTTGTTTTGTAAGTGCTAGTTAATTTACTTTATTATATTTCCAAAATTGCTATTAAAATTTTGAAATTGAAATTTATGTTTCAACACTTTAAATTTGATATATTTATAGTTAGAATTTATTATTAAAAAAAAGTGAAGAACGCTTGGTCCTAGATATGTGAGTGAGTCAAATCTCAACTCAAGAGCTTGCTCAAGCTCGACTCAATAAATAGCTCGAGAGCTAAACCAGCCAAATTTGAATCAGCTCCGATTTGACTGATTAGCTAGCTAGCAAGTTAGTTTAAAAAATATTATTGTAAGATACACTTAAAATATATTAGTTTCTTAAGTGTAAGTACAAAATTATATAACATTTTCTTTTATCAAGTGAATTTAATAAATCAATATATAGTTTTTTGTAATTTATTACAATTATTTAAATTATAAATATTTTTTTTTTCATAATAAATGAATTAGCTCGTCAACACTGAGATCGACTCATTTACACTCTTAGATGGTCCAAAAAAAAATATAGTTACAATATTTGAAAATTTTAGAATATGATAAATTATTATTTTTAAATATTTTGAATGAAATCGATTCTTTGGAAAATTATTCAATGAGATTATCACAAAAAAGCTATAATATTTTCTAATTTGGACTCTGTATGATCTTATATTATATTTATCTATTCTTGCCTGTCTTCTATTAATTAATATATGATGTTGAGCTCTAATTATAATTAATAAAAATAGTAAAGATATTTATTATTATTTTAATTTATTTGTCATATAAAGGTATTTGGGATGTGACAGCAACAGAATAATGTCTGTATTGAAAAATTAATATGGGGGGCAACTTTTACATTGCAGCAATCAAAGGAAAAGTAATATGGAGCAACAACAGATTTTATTTTTATTTTTATTTTTTTTTGGTGAGCTGGAAAAGTAATAGCGATTTTAATAAAAGTTTTTTTTTGGGAAAATTAAGGGCGAAGCCCAATTTTCATTGATGTAAAGAGCCTTTTACATGTGTAAAAGAGGAAAATAAAATACAAAAGGGTGGAAGAAGTCCAAAAAAAGCAAAAACCACCAACAAGATGCAAAAGGGTGCACATGTAAACAATGGAAGCAAAAGCAAGAGCAACTAACAGCTCAACAAAAGCTCAAGAGAAGTCGAGGAGAATAGCATCAGGCGGGCAAAGGGCTCAGCAGAAAATGAACTGCATCCAAGACGCCATACGAACCCCACGGTTGCGAAAAATGCTATCAATATAATAATAAGTTGCATAAGGCCGCCGTCCTGAGGGGGGAAGAGATGCAATCCATACATTATCGCTCTCGCAGAAAGCCCATCATCAACACAAATTCTCAAAACAGAAATAGCAACCAAAAGAAGAAGGTAGCAACCCATGAGCCCACGGTCCAGCGCAACAGCCATATGGGGCAAGGGAAACCCCCCAACCATAAGCCAATCCCAAGCAGGTTCCAACAAGCCCATTCCAAACAAAAGCAATTGAAGAATCAATGAACAAATACCTATACAAAGCAGTTTCCTGCATGCCAACCATAAAATTAGACTAAAATATTGGGAAATTTAAGAAGAAGCTGATCATAAGACTTCCAATTTCTCACTTTTGATCTAATTCCTTTAGCAATAGCAGTAATAATATATGCTGGAGAATTCCAAGAGCCATTAAATCTTCTAAAATTTCACTCTTTCCATAAGTGATAAATAGCCCCACAGGTTGTAAGAAAGCATAAATTTTTGTCCCAGCTATTGAAACCATGCATAACATCAATATGATAAAAAACCCGAGAGAGATTCGGCCTCCACAGAAAAGAATACATCCAAGGAAAAAAAAAGCAATAAGAACCATATACGCAAAATCGCATCCAAAAAAAGGTGCTTGTGAGATTCAGGAAAGCCCCTGCAGAATGGGCAATGTGGGCAAATATTGAATAGATCGGGTAAGTAAGACATCCCCCGTTTTGAGTTTACCCATCAAAACCATCCACACATATACCGAGTATCTAAGAGCATGCCTTTTGTGCCAAATAAATTTATACCAACTAACAAGCTCCAAACTAGAAAAAAACTTATCAATGAAATGTTTAAAATGAAAAATAGAGGAGTTGTTCCAAGTAATGCTCGAGCCATTCAGGATAGGAACTTTAAGAATATCATCAAAATGTGGTCCGAAAATGCCATAGAAAACATCCAAAGTGAATTAAAGATGTAGTTAGAAACCAACAGGGGAAAACATCCATCAGGCTAAAAAAATTCTGCTAATGCTCTCCCATTACACCAAGGATCCCAAAACATGGACAAAGTAGAAGTAGAAGAAACATTAAGCCCGATGTTGTGCTTGACCAGCCGGGCCACAACATAGATAAGTTTCCACGTTTTGGAAGAATGATTAGGAGGAGGTTTCCAAGGAGAGGTGTACTTGTTTTTAAACTAAAGACCGATGAGGATTATTGACTATACATCCTGCATATAAAAGAACCGAATACACCGTGATACATGGAGTCAAAAGTTTGAATGTCTAAACCCCCATAACGGTTTGGCCTAGCAGTTGTATTCCAATAAATGACATGTAATTTTCTATCATTGATATTACAATGAAATAGAAATATGGAGCACATCCTAGTGATAAATTTACAGCACCCTTTTGGTATGATAGATCCTCTAATCCAGTATGCTATAGTATTAGCAATGTTGAATTTTAAGAATTGAAGTCTCCCTGCAAAAGAAAGAAATTTTATTTTCCAACCATCAAGTAG
This sequence comes from Dendrobium catenatum, assembly GCF_001605985.2. Taxonomy (NCBI): domain Eukaryota; kingdom Viridiplantae; phylum Streptophyta; class Magnoliopsida; order Asparagales; family Orchidaceae; genus Dendrobium; species Dendrobium catenatum. The sequence goes on along the minus strand of NW_021319083.1, from coordinate 10,516,700 downwards.
AGTATAAATTCTACTCAGTAGTACTTTGAAGTGAGAAGAATTAAGCCTACTGGAAGAAATAGGGAGGCCCAAATAAATGAGGGAGGATCCCACATTAGAGATCCCAAGAATGTCACAAATCTCCTCATCTGAAGTAATGTTGTTAGAAAGAATGATAGAGATTTTTTTCCTGATTAATGTGTAAGCCAGATGCAGCCGAAAAATAATCCAAAATGTGCACCAAATTGGATGTATTTGTAGGGGAGGCAGAGCCAAAAACTAGAAGGTCATCCACATACATAAGATGATTAAAGCTTATCCCATTCAAGTTTAAACCTTCAAAATTGATTTCAATTTTAGGGGAGTAAAGTAAGCAAGAGAGACCATCCATCATAATACTAAATAACATAGGAGAGAGAGGGCATCCTTGTCGAAGGCCAGAGGAGGACTTGAAACAACCTTCAAGAGAACCATTGAGGCAAATAGAAAAAAAACCTCAGAAATACACCCTTTAATGCACTAAATAAAATTTTCGGGATAGTCTTTTTGCCTCCTACCATTAAGGAGAAACTCGCGAGAAACAGTGTCGAAGGCTTTCTTAACATCCAACTTAGCACAAAAAAGATTGACAGATGTTTTGAATTCACAAAGAACTTCAGCATCAAGCAAAATATTATAAGTGGAACATCTTTTATGAATAAAATCTACCTGACTCTCATGTATAATAATGGGGAGAACTTTTTTAATTCTGTTAGCAAGCAGTTTATCAACAATCTTATAGAAGACATTACAAAGTGAGATTGTCCAGAAATAAAAAATGTTGGAGGCATGGGAGCTTTTGGGAATAAGAGTAAGAACAACAGCTTTTACGCATCTAGGAAGAGCTCTATATGAGAAAAAACTATGAATGGCTGCACAAACCTAAGGCCCCATTATGTATCAAGTCTTTTTATAAAATTCAAACGTGAAACCATGTATCCCAGGGGCCAAATTGGATGCCCCCGAAAAAACCACCACTTTAATTTCCTCATAAGAGAAAGGTGTAATTAGCTCCCTAGCACAATGCTCATGGACAAGGACCCCATACGGAATACAATAGAAATTTGCATTAATGGGTTTAGGAGCATTGAAAAGGTTGTTAAAATTCTAATAAGAGCACCCGTAATCTCAGTTTGAGCAGTAAATTGGCCCAATGGAGTATTGATTTCTTTCAAAATATTATGATTATGTCTTGCCCTGATTTTATCATAGAGGAATCTAAGATCATTCTCCCCATTAGTCACCCACTTAGCTTTGGCTCGCTGAGAAATTCAAGAAGCCCAGGCAGCTTCTAGTACATCTAAATTACCCAAAATCTACTTATAAGAAGCATTAAGGTGGTGATCTAGGGGATTACCTTGAAGATTAAAAATACAAGCAACTAGCTGGGATTTGAAATCTCTAATGGAGCTATTAATAAAGGTAGCAGAAGCCCAAGCCTTCTTCTTAAGAGCATCTTTCAGTTTATGTAAATAGGCATACAAAGTAGATATTGGGCTAGCTGAAGCCGAGAAAGAGAATGCAGTAATAACATCTTCCCATAAGCTATCAAAATTGACCCAAAAATTCTTAAAAAGGAATCTGCAAGTATTAGAAGTGAAAGGCTCTGCAATCAAGAGGAGAGGGGAGCGATCCGAGCAAAGGGGAGGCAGGACATTATAGCAGGCCTGGGGGAAAGCCTAAAAAAATGCAAAACTTACCAAAACCCTAACAAGTTTAATATAGATTGGTTGATCAACCCGTTGATTAAACCAAGTGTAGAACAACCCAACAGAACTTAGATCGACTAGACCACAATCATAAATCATATTATTAAGCTCCTCAAGTCTGTCAGCCAGAAGAGGGGAGCCACCGACTTTTTCAGAAGAAAATCTGCAGTAGTTAAAATCCCCAATGATGATCCACAGTTGAGAGGAATCAGGTTAATATCAGTTAGAGTGTCCAACAACATTCTTCTATCTTCAACAGAGTTCGCAACATACGTAATCGAGATTGAATAGAAAGGGAAGAATCTTAGTGTAAAGAACCATGAATGATTTGGGGGGAAGAGAAAGAGGGTGTAAATGTCAAGTGAGAGGCATCCCACTTAAGCCAAATCCTGTATGGATCAGAGTGCACAAAATTCTCACAAGATCCTTCATTCTAAAAAATACAGTGCGAATTGAGAAACAAAGGGTCCAAAACAGCAGAATTATGAATCTTTTCTTCCAAAATGCATAAAAACTTAAGCTTGTAAGATCTAACCAAATATTTACAAGCTCTGACTTTGATATGGCAATTATACCCCCTAACATTCTAGCAAGAAAATTGGGACAGATACATTAATGTTTAGGATAAGAGGATTTGGCCTTTTTTGTCGTTTTGGCTTTAGTTGCTGAATTTTTTGGAAGGGAGGATTTAGAAGTGGAATTGGTAGATATCTGCTCACTTTTCTTAGGAAGATCATCCCGTGGGTCCTATAGAAAGGGCTCTGAATATGTAAGAGAGACAAATTCATTGTTCATGGGAATGAGAGGAGAAGGGGGGGGGGGGTATTGTGAGGCCTTGTAGAGAAGAATGTGAGGAAAAAGAGGGATCAACTGGGAATGCGGGAATGTTCAAGTTAGGAATGATAGAGTCATTATCCCTAGGTGGAGATGTGTTAGGTTTCAAAGGAAGGCAATTATCCGGGGTGGAAGAGGGATCGGGAGGAGGAGTGGGTTGTTGAATGTTATGATTATGAGGAGCAGCTAACAGTGTTGAAGGTTTAGAAGGAATAGGGGGTTTGGAGGACTCTCCATTTCTTTTCGGTCCAGGGGCTGGTACTATGACCTCTATTTTTTAGAGGAGGAACAGAGGGCTTGAGATTCAGATTATCCGGATATAGGGAAAAGGGATGGATAAGCGAGCCAACACCTTCACACGGAGAAGGCTTCCAATCATAAACTACCTTAGAAGTAAGTTCTTCGCCATCTATTACCAGGGGAATGTCCTCCGGCAGCGAGGAATTTTGGAATATTTGTACACAAACACGAGTAAAAGACAGACGGGTTCTCTTAGCTGTGAGGGAATCAACAGCTAACGGTATACCAATGTAACTCACAATTTTGGAAATGCCCGAGGGGGTCCAAAGAGCCAACAGAAGATCCATTATTTTGATCCATAAAGGAATAGAGGCCAATTCATCACGTTTTCGGTTGAACTTGGAGACCATTTTTGAAGGATGAATGATTTCCCAAGTAAGAACCATGGGCCACCTGCCTAAACCATTTCATAATCTTCCATAGAAGTAAATTTGAGCGAGAAAAAACCATTCATGAGGGATAGAAGAGTAAGCAAACCTTTGAGTTGCCAAACCTTTTTCATGGCTGCAAGAAGCCGTTCGTAATACGAACGTTGGCCAAACGAGTACCCAACCAGAGAAAGATGCCATATTGAAGTTTCCTCAGACAAATCATTAGCAGAGAAAGAAAGTTTAGTGCTCGGGGGAACGAACATCATGGGGAAGATAGGGGTTTCCGCAATAGATTCGATTGTGGTATCGGCATAAGAGGGGGTCGAAGAAGGAGCAGGGCCAAGCAGGGATGTATTAAAAAGAAGAGGAAAATCATTTTAGTTGAGAGCCATAGGGCGGAAGGGAGGAAAGGCGGATCCCCTCCCAACAGGAGGGGAATGGAGGCGAGAGGAACCCAGCTGCGCGCGAGAGGCAAAACCCTAGTAGAGCTTGAAGCGAGACAAAAAAAAATGGTGGTCGATTGCAAAATTGTCAATTACTTAATAAAAATTCATTTGATCAATTTTGATTTATGAATATGAATTTTTGGGGGAAAAACTCATTTGGAGCAATTTGGATTTATGAATAAGATTTTGATTTAGACTTCATTTGGGACCGTTTTTTACTGTTTTTTAAAGTAATTTTTTAGTACAAAAATTAAAAATTTTGTACTATAAAGCAGCTTTAAGAAGCAGTAAAAAAATTGTTTCAAATAAAGCCTTAATGAGAAGTTGATTCTTCCTTTCAATTAGAGAAGTTGGGATTAAAAAAGTTAGAACCTGAGATTGAAGTGACTATAGCTACGACATATATTGGAGGGTGATGACAATTGAACATTACTAGTTGGATGACAATGATTAACGAATATTGTGCAACAGTCGAGCAACAATAGTCAATAGAAGATGGTGGTCGATTGTTGATGGTGGTCGTTGGTGTTGATGGTGGTCGTTGGTGTTGATTGTGGTCGTTGGCGTTGATTGTGAATAAGGCTCTGAAATTCTTTAAATTTCCAAGATCTCATCAAATTTAACTCGAAGACTTGATCCCTTTCATGTGAAGACCGGGAATATGTTTAAAATAATTTTTTTGAAGTAACAATGTTTTTTTATAATTTGAGTTAAAATTTCTAAAACATTTTATTTGATATCTCATTTTCATTTCTTCAATCATAGATATTCTTTCAACATTTAAGCGTCTCAATCAAAATTGAGTAAACTTGGGCTTTTTGATTTCAAATTTTAAGTGTCTTTCTGAATATTATCTCAGCGAGATGTTTATTTTGATTGTAAGCATGCGAGATTTTGAGATTGTTTGATCCTTCAATTAATTTAATAAAATTTTCAACTAAGCACAAGTACTTGGTTTGTGTTTGTTTGAAGTCAGATAGAAACACTTTTGACATCGCCTCATTTAAAAGTTTTGGCTATAAATTTTGCTAAAATTGCAATTTGTATGATCTTGAATTCATATTCGTAAAATTTTTAATTTAAATATTACATTATGATTAAATGGATTAAGAGTTGGTCTACTTTTCCATATGTATTTTGTCCTTCATAACAGGAGTATTTCAGAAGTCACACTGTTGCTCTGATTTTGATGCATGCAGCCAAAGTAGAGAAAATAAATATAAAGAAAGTGAGAGAGATTAGTACTGAATAAGATTCATACGTTTGTCTACCTATTTTTACTTTTGCTTGGCTCTCGGCATAGGGGCCAAAGAAGAAGGTAAAGATGAACAAATAAGAAGGACAAAAAAAAAAAGGAAGGTTAGTCTTTCCTTTTCTCATGTGGGTTCACTTTGCTATTCTGTGGTATATCTGATGCCCAAAATCCCTCCTTTTTATCACTGGCATTCTTCCATGAACTAACCTTCTCCATCCTTGGATGAACCGGGAAGACACCTGTGATTTCTGCTTTTCTGTAGATTTTGGATTATTTCTTTCTTGTGTTTCAGTGAGGAAAACAGGTTCAGTCTCTCCTTCTTTTCAGTTTGACATCTACAAAATCTGTTCTTTTTCCAATCCATCTTTTCTTTTTTCGGCCTTTTTGTGAGTGAGTGCTGGCTTTTAAGTTATAACATCAATGAATCGATTAAACTTTATAAATGAATCTGTTTTTTTTTTTTTCTTTTCTTTTCTTTTTTCCTTTTCCGAATGACATGATCTTTCTGATATCATCAAGTTCTGATTTTTTTTATAGGGAAGAAGAAAATGCTGAGAAAGAGGAGCAGAACTGTGCAGGAGGAAAGCAAGATACAGTTCTTGGGAGATTTTAGCTCAAATTCTTGCTTCTCCTATGATGCTTCAATAAAGCAGAAGGCAAAGAGTTCTTCCTTCTTCAGTATCCCTGGTCTGCTTGTGAGTTTCACAGGCAAAAGCTTAGCTGAATCTGATCCAATGAAGAGCCCTACTTCTCCTTTGGATTACAAGCTCTTCTCCAACATAGCAAACTCTTTGATTCGTTCTCCTAAGTCACCTGGAAGAAGCTGGGATTGCAGTAGAGTTGGCCTCGGCTTGGTGGATTCTCTGAGGGATGAGAACAAGAACATTCTCCTGGGATCACAGATGAGGTTAATCAAAACCTCAAACTCTAAAAATCATTTTGATTCCTTCGGGGATGAACAAACAGAAGACAAAGATATCACCTTTTCTCAATTTAGTACATCAAAATCGGAACTTGAGGAGATTGGAAAGATCAATTCTTACTCATCTGATCCTGAGCATATAACCCTAAAACCTAATTTTGATGTTTCATCCGTTGAATTAATTCATGGCTTTATGGATTCCCTTTCTACGAGTGAGGATTACACTTGCATCATATCCCATGGCCCGAATCCAAAGACCACTCATATTTTTGGAGATTGCATCCTGGAGAGCTCCCTGATCGAGTCTCAGAATTCTAAAGAAAGGGAAGGAGGATCTCATTGGATTATCAAAAGCTCTGAGAATTCGCCTCCTTTGCCCTCCACTGATTTTCTGAGCTTCTGCTGCTTCTGCAATAAGACATTAGAGGATAACAGAGACATTTACATGTACAGGTTAGCTTAATCAAAAAAGAGGACTGAATCTTTGCTTGATATGTTTATACCCTGTATTGCTGATTTTGTTTATAAATTTGTGGTTTTCAGAGGTGAGAAAGCATTCTGTAGCTGCAGCTGCCGTGATCAAGCAATATTGATCGATGAGGAACCAAAACTGGAGAAGAAATCATCTGATTCTAGTGATTCTCAAAGCTCTCCATCCTTCCCTGAAAAACTTTTCATGGAAGGAATGGAATTTTCCAGCTGAACAAAGATCAGAGACTAGCCTGGCCATCAATACCATTTATTGATCTGTGAATTGAAATAGCAAACAGCTTGATCGCTTGTCAAAGAGGAGTTGTCTTATGTGAATTCCTTGCAACCATGGACCATCGATCATGATCAGATTTCTTGGTGATGGCTGGGTACTGTATTTCATTTTCAGTTTTTTTTATTGCCTATTAAGAGGGTCTTCTTCTATGGTTAAAACTTACATTTTTCTCCTATAGTTTTGATCAAGAGAGGGTGTTAGCCACAGGATTGGCAACCCATTTTTCCATGTTTCTCATTGTGGACTTTGATAAGTTTTTTATTTATAATGAGAAGTTTAAATAATCTCTTTAATATGCTTGCATGTGTTCCTCATCAATCCTTAAAAAGTTTTTAGCACTGATAACAAATTTTATTTGGCTGGCCTGAAAGATCAATCAAATGATGCAATGCAATCTCATCTTCAGAAATTTCTTATTATTTCTTATTATCATCCACTTGTCATGTTAGAAATAAGAGATTTGAGAAGAAAAGCTTGAGTTTTTATTAAGCAATCTACTCCTATTTATAGATCTATATAAGGTGCATTAATAAAGAAACAAATAACTCTAAATAATTGCAGAATAATGAGTAATACAATCCTTCTTGAATCGGCAGCCTAACTATGGAAGGAATTAATGTGATCCGGGGGTCTTCCCACAGATTATTGTTCATAGCCGTGGGATCATCTTTTGAAACGAGAGGCTTAGATTTAACATGTCAAAATGTAGTGTATCCTTATTATTTCTTTGTATGCTTGTTTGGAAAATAATGTTTTTAGCTGCTTTATTTGACCTCTGATTTATCTTTAGAGTATAGTGCATCTTTCTACCAGTTGGCATCTGAATATGATTTAGAAGGGCAATTCCAATTTTGTTACCTAATTCAGAAGGCTACAGAATATGCCAATTCAGGCTTATTTTTGTACTAAAAAGTTGTTTTAAGAAGCACAAAGAAAGCCATCCCAAACGAGGCCTTAGTTCTCACACTCATAATCCTTCATTCACAAGAATCTGTGTTTAGTTTCTTAATTGACCATACTTGTCCACTAGTCGATGAAGATTGGCTCAAAGTCATTTGTTCTGATTCAAGACTGAGCAACATTTAGCCATAGGGTAGCTCAATCTATATTTAATTTGAGATAGATATAGCTCAATCTATATTTAATTCAAAAGAAAGTTTAATTTTGATTAAGTTTGCATCTCCTAAGAAAACTTATTAGACTAATATATATGCGTGTATTGATGCACGTATAAACATATATGTGTAGATGTATATATACATTAATTCAAGTATAAGATCATAAATAATAGCTATATAAAAGTGTTCAATCATGTACGATCTTTAGCTAGTTTGACCGACTCCAAGCCGACTCAATTCTTCTTCGATTCAATCTCTACATTGCCTTTGATCTTAACTCGATTTAGTAAAATAACGATCAGGTTTTTGAGCATTCTTCAATATTAGGTTTAACTCATAGGCCCGAATTGATCGGTTGATCTTTCGAGCTAAGCAACCGTTGTTTACCAATGGACATGTTAGGCTGAGTCATTGATGTTGGTTGACATATATTGAAAATTGCTTTTTTTTTTTTACTAGATTATTTTCATAGATTATTTTCATCAAGACAATGTGTCAAGACCTAATCTAATTGTAGTTAGGGTGGTCAAGCATTTGTTAGGATGTTACCTTCAAGTAAAATGTCACAACTTAGGTTTTGTTTGAGACGGCTTTCTTACTGCTTCCTGAAGCATTTTTTTAGTAAAAAATTATAAATTTTATATTAGACAGCTGCTTTAAGAAGTAGTAAGAAAGTTGCCCCAAATGAAACCTTAAACATATCAATGTGATGGATTTGCTAAGGTGTCACATGAAAGTGCTTCTTGCAATGTTCAATGCTTCTTGCAATGTGCTTAGACATGACTAGGGGCAATGCTGTGTGCAGGAGTTTTCAAAGGTTTGATAATCTTTGAATCTAGCCCTGGTGGGCTATCTATTGGTTACTTTGACATCTTTACTTCATGATCTGGAGACTATCGATACAGTGGTTTTCTTTAGATGTATCTATAGGGAAATTTAGTCAAAGACAAGCAACCTGTAGCATTAGTGGGAGATAAGAGTGAGCAGTGATGTATCTCATGTATATTCTCAAGAGATTGATCGTAATGTGGTATTTTCATATTGGGATTCCCAAGTTTTTCAATTTTAGTTCTTTTTTCAACAATTTTGGTGTTTTGGCTACAGTGACTGTTCCGTTTGGATCTCACCAATTACAACAACTATAGTATATTTTAGCTAGATCCCAATTACTATGGCTACAATTTTTGGTTTTATCTTCATGCCCACAATGCTAGACCTGCTTTCCCACATCAGCTCTTTACATAACTGCTAGTATTAAAGACCAGAGTTTACCTTCTTCTTCAAGGAAGAAGTTTTTTTATTCTTCAAGGCTTCGTTTGAGTTGGCTTACTTACTGCTTCTTAAAGCAGTTTTTTTAGTACAAAAATTAAGCTGCTTTAAGAGCAGTAAGAAAGCCGCTCCAAATGAAGCCTAAATGTATCATCCATCATGGCATATGAATGTTGTATAATTGTATGGTTACATCTACGGCTATTCTTATACAGAACATAGCATGGATCAAGTTTTGTTTGGCGGTTCTTATGGAGGTTGACATATGAAGTACCCCAAATATTCATGGCTGGAGCATTATGATGGACTGCATCCATCAAATAATACTGAGGTGCATATGCTATAGTTCAAGAGTTCTTGAGTTATTTATAGGGTGTCTTAGGCTTAGTTTGGGAAAGCTTTCTTCCTGCTTTATAAGATGGTTTTTTAGTACAAAGATTTTAATTCAAAAAATTTTTTTACTAAAAAACTATTTTAGTAAGCAATAAAAAAATGGTTCTAAAGAAAGCCTTAATTTTTTTTCATTATGTCATGGTTCAGACATTGTGCTTCAAAATATTCCTTCAGCTCATTATTGATATATTCCTTCCCATTGTAGGAGTAAAGAATATGAAGTTGGGCAAAAAATTGAGTCTTTATGATACGGTGAAAATATCAATATATATATATATATATTGATTTAGTACAAGAAGTGAACTAACAACTTAAGCTTAAAGCAAGAAAAAAAAACTGAGAGAATTGAAATGACAAGGCGCAAAATGAAAGATATTAAGGCTTCATTTGGGACGTCTTTTTTATTGCTGCTTAAAGTAACTTTTTAGTGCAAAGATTTTAATTTTTGTACTAAAACTATTTTAAGTAGCGGTAAGAAATTCGTTCCAAACAAAGCCTAAGTAGAATTTCTATTATAGAAGATAATGTACTTGCTACTGTAAATTTGTTGTTGCGTTTATAATTAAAAAATTTGAATTTCAAAAATTCAAAACTTTGAAAATTTGATGTTTAGATTTTCGAATTTTCAAGAAATATGAGTTTTTTTTTTTATCAATGTACAAATATTTAGTTGAGCATAATAATTTAGATAAGTAATTGGCCCAAGCAAGGTTGGCCACCCAAAGCAAGAAGGAAGGGATAATTATTCTGATAGCTACTGCATTCTCTCTCATACTTATTAGTGAGGCCAACCTCTCTCCTTTTTCCTCTCTTTATGCAATTCATATTGCTACTTATAAACTCATTTATACTTGTTGAAATGAAGAATTAAAGGCTAGTTTTGTGTTGTTGCAATGAAGAGTGAAGAGGGGGTTGGTGGCTAAGCTCATCCTTGAAAGAATTTGGCGATTCCTCGAACTTGTTATTTTAGTGAGTGGTAAGTACGCAATCTCCTTAAATCTTATCTTTCATTACCATAGAACTCTTCTACATTTATTCTCTCACTCTTATGCCAATTATCCACCTACTTCCTCATTAAAATTCACTCAAAAAGCCGATAAGGGCTCTTGGCCAGGGTTATGTCGAGTATGACCTAGTTTGGTTCTAGATTCCTTTTGACCTATTCATTGAGAAATTTTGAAACTTTCAAGACTTGAAGTAAACACGCTACTCTTTCATTTTCATGTTTCCTCCATGTTTTAAAAAGCTAAAACTTCAGGGTTTCATTTGGAACGGCTTTCTTACTGTTTCTTAAAGCAGCTTCTAGTATAAAAATTTTAAATTTTAAACTAGAAAGTTATTTTAAGAATAATAAAAAAGCCATCCCAAACAAAGTCTAAATCCCAAATAGAAAATTTTGACTAAATTCCCTTCTTCACTGCATAGCATATTTCCTTTGAATGGAATTTAATATCACTTCTTCACAACATAGCATATTCCCACTTCATTTGGTTGTGTGAAGTTAGAAAAAAAAAATTCTAAACTTTATTATTTTGTTTTGTTTAATTAAAAATTAATATGAATTTCAGCTCCCTAAATAAATTCACAATCCCTAATATAATTTTCATACTAAAAAAAATAAAACTAATTTTTATTATTATTTAAATTTATATTTTCAGTTACATACATATAAATAGACATCTAAATAGGCTCTTATCTCATATAGCTCTTTTGATTAATTGTTGGAGGCATTTCAATGATTTCATTGAGAAGCATTTACTCATTTTTCTATAAGCAACAAAATTTGTCAAAATCATCATAAATGGAACTATAAATACTATCAACACATAATAAGAAAATGTAAATTAATTCAAAATATTAATGAAGAGAAATAAATGTAGACTGACATCTCACCTATTGCTTTAATTGTGAAGTTTAATGAGGAAAAAAACATTATGCTTTTCTTTAAAAAAAGTGATTATGCTCATAATTTAGCTTAATTAGTTAACACTGTTTGCTAATTTATCTGAAAGTGTGTGGAACTGAATTGGATGGATGTGGGAAACAAGATTTTGAAAATTATATTAGAATTTGTTTGAGATTTAATCAGGAATTAGTAATAAATACTGAATTATATAATATTTATTATAGTATCATAATCATTTGATAAAAAAACATAAAAGTAAAATATATATGAATGAAATAATATAAAACTCTATTATCAATTCCTTATTTAAAATTCTAGTCAAATAGCAAAAATAAAAAATTAAAAAATTTTGACAGAGAAAAGTTTTAATAACATGTGAGGGTAAATGATGTTTTGTGGCTAAGTATGGTTTTATTTGGGGTAAAACTAATGGTTGAGCCTATGCATTAATTAAATAGGAAAATTACAAATCTTTAAAGGACCAACAACTCTCTAAAAATACAACATTTGAAATAAAACCTACAAGCTAATAGTTCTACCTGTTACAATAAAGGAAAGGAAAAAAAACCAACAACAACAAGCCAAAAGAATCATGTCGACACTAAAAAAAAAATAGCAGGAAGAACCTCGGCTAGAAGAAGAGGTCAAAACAACTAGCATATAACCACTTGCATAAAAAAAAATAAAGAAACAGGCAAAGGGAAAAATAAAGTCAAAGCCTACTAGCCAAGCAAGATAACCAACTCCCACAGTATCACTCACAAACCCCAACTAAACAAATGGGGACAACAAAAAACAACAAGACGACAAACAACACCCCTCCCATAAAAGCCAGCCGAAACCCAAACCAATAAGCCTCAACCAACAAACCCAGAGCCCAAACCTGACTACTCGCAAACCCCAACAACACACAGACAACACCCCACCCACACATGCCAACCAAACTCAAACACCACCAGACCCCAACCAACAAACCAAAACCCCACGGTTAGCCTCCACCCAAGCCACCCGCAACCAAAAAGCCAAACACAACAATCCAAACAGCCAAGCCCACAACTAGAAAAGCACACGAATCACAAGAAGAAAAACAACCAAGAAGAAGCCAACAACATAAGACATAACAAAAACAGAAAGAATTACTTCTTTTAAAATTTTCTCCTACGATGTTTGCCATCACCATTGGAGAAAGCTTTTTCAACAATGTTGCCCACCTTCAAACTATACAGTTTTAGATTTTCATCCACTGGCTCATCTGTCTTCCCCAACACCCCATAAGCCGAGGAGAAAGACCCATCCATCTAATTAGCTAGAACCACACTAGTGTTAATCAATTTGAAAGCCAACGCATCATTAGAAATAAGAGAGACCATATCATTAATAAATGACACATTCCCATTTGATCCCATAGTAATGGGAAACAAAGCCGGTTTCAAAGCAACCAAAGGTGAGACACCATAAGCAATAACCAAACAACTAGATGAATCATTTACCACCATCATGTTAACATCAAACAATTCCATGCTCATCACATCCAAATTGTCATGACAAGAACTAGGAGATCCTTCTCAACAACAACAGGTGAAGCAATAAGTTTAAGATCACCACCAAGCATTAGAGCCAAATTGATAGCCACCTACTTATTAATATCCTCATAAGCCTCTTGACTGAACATGCCAACTCCACTATAGGAGAAGCACAATGAGTACTAATGTTGTCAACAAGAGGAGCAAGAGAATCAATTCCAACCATATTATTCATAAGTCCGATATTTTTTAAAACAGGAACAACAACAACATGAAGAACAAGAAGAACATTGGAAATCAAAGTTTCGGGCTCCACTGAATGCCCCACATCACTAGAGTTTAAAATTCCATCTTCAAAATGGCTCGCACCAGCATCATCAACATTTTCATCAACAACACTACAAATGGCTAAGTATAATAATTTTTTTTAAAGCAAAGACTTTATTCCATTACTAAAAGGAATTGTACAAATAAAATCCAACAAGGCCAAGACACGTAGTCACAAAGCTTAAAATACCACAATAAGCTACAAATTTTCAAGCAATCAGAAAATAAAAATGAATAAAAAAATGGAAGAAAACAAAAGGAGGACTGAGGACCATCGGACTCAGAATCGCCTCCCAGTTGCCAAGCTTGGAGCCAGCCATTGGAGGCAGAGAATACAATTACAAGTCCCAATACCAATCAGATAACCACTAATGTTGCCAAGACAAGCAAGGCCATCAAGGGTGGCGTGTAGGAAACCTACCTCATTATAGCCATAAAGAATTACTTCTTTTAAAATTTTCTCCTACAATGTTTACCACCACCATTGGAGAAAGCTTTTTCAACAGTGTTGCCCACCTTCAAACTATACAGTTTTAGATTTTCATGCACCAGCTCATCTATGTCTTCCCCAGCACCCCATAAGCCGAGTAGAAAGACTCGTCCATCTAATCAGCTAGAACCACACTAGTGTCAATCAATTTGAAATCCAACACATCATTAGAAATTAAATAAGAGAGACCAGATCATTAATAAATGACACATTCTCATTCGATCCCATAGTAATGGGAAGCAAATCCGATTCCAAAGCAACCAAAGGTGAGACACCATAAGCAATAACCAAACCACTAGATGAATCATTTACCACCATCATGTTAACATCAAACAATTCCATCATCACCACATCCAAATTGTCATGACAAGAACCAGAAGATCTTCTCAACAACAACAAGTGAAACAATAAGATTATGATCACCACCAAGCATTAGAGCCAAATTGATAGCCACCTCCTTATTAATATCCTCATAAGCCTCTTGACTAGAACATGCCAACTCCACTAAAGGAGAAACACAATGAGTACTAGTGTTGTCAACAAGACGAGCAAGAGAATCAATTCCAACCATATTATTCATAAGTTCGATATTTTTTAAAACAGTAACAATAACAACATGAAAAACAAGAGGAACATTGGAAATCAAAGTTTCGGGCTCCACTGAATGCCCCGCATCACTAGAGTTTAAAATTCCATCTTCAAAATGGCTTGCACCAGCATCATCAACATTTTCATCAACAGCACTACAAATGGCTAAGTATGATAATTTTTTTAAAGCAAAGACTTTATTCCATTAGTAAAAAAGATTGTACAAATAAAAGCCAACAAGGCCAAGACACGTAGTCAAAAAGCTTAAAATACTACAGTAAGCTACAAATTTCCAAGCAATCAGAAAATAAAAACAAATAAAAAAAATGGAAGAAAACGAAAGGAGGATTGAAGCCCATCGGACTCAGAATCACCACCCAGTTGCCAAGCTTGGACCATCCATTAGAGGCAAAAAATACAATTATAAGTCCCAATACCAATCAGATAACCACTAAGGTTGCCAAGACAAGCAAGGCCATCAATGGTGGCATGTAGGAAACCTGCCTCATTATAGTCCGACCTCATAGCCTTGCCACCAATCCAACCAAAAGCCAAAACCCACCAGCGACCACATAAGCAAAAAAAAAAAAAAAACTGACCAAATAGAGTAGCACCCAAAAAAGAAGAACACATAACACCCCACTAAAGAGGATCTACACCCAGTCAAAAGAAAACAAACCACACCACAACAACATCAATTACTTCTAATTAAATTTATTCCTACACCTCTTTCCATCCCCCAATGGAAAAAGCCTTCTCAACAATGCAATTCACTTTCAAGTCAAACATCGCATTAAAGTCTTCCGCGTGCGCATCCAACTCCTCCCCCACGTCCCCACAAAGAGATGATCGGGACTCATCAAGCCAATCAGAATGATCCACACTAGATCCATTCAAAATTATTGCTAATTGAGCTTTCATATCCTCATTAGAAATAACATTAATCGGAACTTCAACGATTTGCACCAATCCTCCTGCAACCACCAAGGAAGAATCAGGAGTAAATAGAGATGGTTCATATGAGGAAACAACCAAATCACTTGTAGAATCATTTAAAACCACTGTGTTAACATTACACATGCCTATGTTCTCCACTTCTAAATTGTCTAGAAATGAAATAGAAGCTAAAGAATCCTTCACACCAACAGAAAGAGAAACACCCTCACAATCCTCATTACCATCAGAAATAACATTACAAACATCCAAATTCTTTGAATTATGTGCAGCAGCCTCCAGAACCACTGGAATAATGGGAAATTCTACATGAATAGATGATAACTCCCCATCAAAAATAGCCAAGGGAACCCCACAAGACCAACATCATTGGCAATAGAATGAACAATAGCCCCAGCTACCTCCACCCCAAGATCAGAATCCACCCCATTACCCTTAATAATGAGGACCTCATTAGTAGACGTAACATGACACAAAGGATTAGAAGTAGCATCACCAACATTTCCATCAACAACAACATTTTCCACAACACCAGTTTCATTCCCAACAGTCTTAAGAGGGGTTAGCAGAAGTTGCAGGAACATTCATCGGTATAGAGGAGTGGGTCGGAAAATCCCCTCGCACATGCCCAAGAGCTTTACAATGATCACAAAAGGAAGGGAAAGCCTCCATCTCAACAATCTCGATGTATCCAAACTTTTCAGGACCGAACCACACTTTGTCAAGATACTTTTTAGTGATGTCAAGTTCAACCAAGACACGTGCAAGATATGGCCAAGAACCAATGGAGGTGGCGTTGTCCACTTTTAATGGGTGGCCAAACAATGAACCCAAAGTGTGAAGAATATGAGGACATAATATATGAGGCCGTAAATTGGAGAATGAAATTCAAACGGGAATAATAGGGGATTCAACACTGATATTAAAGTTTTCATGTAGAAATTATGAACAAGGTAAGATCTCTGGTAGAACACCTTGCTATAATCCAAGTCACTGATCAATTTATTCAACACATGTGAGGAATCGAGCAAGGTTACCGAGAATCAGTAGTGATCGAGCTTAAGGTTGAAAAAAACTTACAGATGGAATCCAAGCTAGGACAATTGAAAGGAAAAACCAACTAAGGCATACTGGAAGGGTGCCGCAAGCGCAAGGAAGGATCTCCTCTTTCGAGATCCACAAAGATGGTAAAACATGAAAGTTAGTTGTTTTGATTTTCGGAAAACAAACATCATATATATAACTAGATAAAGCATCCAAGAAAGAATGTGATTTCTTGGATCCATCCAAAAAACTAGGATCCAAGCTAGAATCGATTTGCTGCCATACAGGCCACGAATGGCCGGAGGGGACGAAACAAAAAACAAACAAGAAGGCACAAAAAAACTAAAGAAGGAAAGGAAAACTTTCCTTAAGCCAATAGAGGCGGTAATGGCGGCAAAATCGCTGGCTGAAGCCCAGGTGGAGCAGAGCGGAAGAATCCCTAACTCCGCAAGAGAGCATCGCCAGAGAAAGCTTAAATGTCTAATGATCGATTCAAGGGAGAAAGCCATTGTGTATATCTCAAATGGATGAAATGGCTAAGTATGATATAATTTTACATTTTATTAAGATTAGGGTTTGAAACTAGTTGCATGAATCCAAAATAATATTTGTTTTATGGTTGAGAACACAAAATATGATTTGGTTTGGTTAAAAATTGATCAATTTTTAATAATAATAATAAGAGGCATCTTATTTGTAGGAATACGAACCAACCAGTTCGACTGTTCTACGATTCAATCACTAGCTCAAACTTTTTTTTTTTTGTTGGTTCTATATCACATTAATCTTCTTACTTATTTGAATCTCTTAGCGTCTGATGGTTTGATCCTATTTCAAAATTTTTATACCTTGGCCATATAAGCTCTACCTTTCTTGAATTCATGGTTTAAGTCTCACTTATTGCTATAATATGTAATACGTGCTCTATAATGTGGGTCCTTCTCATTTATGTTTTATATACACATTCTCTATAATTTGGATAGCTTATGCTATACAACAAGAAGATATTGAGGAAGAAAACTTATTATATCAATGACATGAAACTGATGATGTAATGCCCTCATTTTCCTTAGCATTCTATGATAAAATTTTTAAAAAGTTACGGATGATCTTTGTTAAACCATTATATAGAAAATAAGTTTCATATCAACAATCAAATAAATTTCTCAAAATTTAACAGAGAGGAAGATTAGATTTTTTGCTCCAAGAGTGAAGTTATTTAAGTTTTGTTTGGAACAACTTTTTTATTGTTTTTTAAAGCAGCTTTTAAGTGCAAATTTTGTTAGTTTAATAAATTTTTGCATTAAAAAACTATTTTAAGAAGCAATAAGAAAACCGTTCTGAATGAAGCCTTAATTAAAAAGCAAGATGCACATATTTTAGATATGAATGCTCCAAAGACACAGTTAAAAAAGATTAATATCATTATAAAATTGATATTTTCATGATTGCTTTAGATGCAAAACTATAAAAAAAAATGAACAGTAGGTTTAAATAATATCTTATAAAATTGTTGATCCTTAATTCAAGCTCCGTTTGGGATAGCTTTCTTACTGTTTTACTTTTCATATCACAGTCATAATATATGAAGCTGCTTTCTAGAATATATTTAAAAAGTCACTTTCTCTACAACAACTATACAAAACAGTAAAAAAAGCTGTCACAAATAAAACCTCAATGTCTTGAATCCTCAATATGGATACTAATAATTCAAAATTGTACATATTTTTACCCTACAAATAAGTTTTATCCTGAAGACTTCACATATAACAAAAACTATACTTAAAATTCATTTGCGCATTATGAAATTGATGCCCATTGAAATCAACATTTCATCTGAGCATTTGTTTGATCTTAATTTTTTTTATTTTAACTGTAATAACTGAATGTGTACTTTCAATGATAAAATTGCCAAGATAAAATTTTGAAATAAAATGGAAGATGATTTTCATGAAAGCTTATTCATAATATATATTGAGAAAGATAATGCAAGGAGATTTGAAGTAGCATTAACTAATGATTAATGAATTTGATGCAATGAAAAAGTATCAAGCATAATTTAATATGTCTGATCATAATAGCTACATTAAATGATTTTATTTACTTTTTTAGTTCTTTTTATAAATTTTTACTTAATTTTTTAATTTACTTATACTAGTTCATAAAGTAAAGCATCTATTTCTTTTAGTGGTTTTGGTTTTGCAACCTTTTCGTTAAATCCTCATTTAGCCACTACTTGCATCTTTTTTTTATCCCACCATGTGGGGTCGGCTACAAGATTTTTTTTTTTTTTTTACATACATACCACTTTATTGCATGCTATTTACATATATCTACCACCCTTAGAACAAATATGAGTGCATGGAATGAAATATTAAAGTTTATAGGGTGGTATGGGTGGTAAGAATGAAATATATGAGTGATATATTTGATTTTAAAATTTTATATGAGTGGTAAAAATGTAATATTAAAGTTTTGGGTATCAGATATGTAAATAACATGAAAAAAATTGGTATGTATATAAATCCTTTTTTTTTTCATTGTATCATGTTAATAGTCAGACTCTTATTTAAATCTAGTAACATTTTTTCTATAATATTTTATTTTTTAATTGTCATATGATGTTATCAAGATTTATCCATACTTTCGGGGGCATGGTGAGAAGGTTATTTGATTCATGCACCATCTATTCATATTTTTTGAAATATGTTGGATTTAATTAAAAGAAACCCCCTCTCATGGAAAAGATATGAAAATTCTAAGGAAATTATTGGACAAATTGTTGACACATTTCATGCATGTATGTGCTAAGTTATTTCAAGATGAGCACACAATACTCAAATATTTGAACAAACTAAATAAGAAATATGGACCTAAAAATATCTAAACATATTAAAGTGGAATAAAATAAAGTAGTCTTTACAATGCTCTTAGTAAGGAGAATATCATTAATTATGACAATTGAAGTTATTGTTTTCAAACTTAATGAGTTTTTGTGGATAATAAAGCAAGAAGATCCATCTTCAAGAATTCCAATAATAGAGTGGTCCTTGAAACCTACTCCAAAATTCCTTAAATCATCCTTAGCAATCTTTATTTTATTTAAGTAATTAGTTGTCTCCTAGTGATAAAACCCTAATTCTTTATTGCAATAGGTCTCTCTTTTTCATCATAATGTTATATTACCTAGCTTCTAATCTAGGCATCAATTCATGCTCACCATATCTTAGAAGATATTGGATGCTAAATTTGTTGTTAGTGAAACTATGACTTTTCTTGTAAGAACTGATACAAAATAAGAGATGAAAGAGGAAATAGAAAGAGAACTTAGGGAGAGATTTTTTTTGGAAATAAATTCTTATATTGCATAAAATGCTCGAGATTTAATAATAGCAAATTAATCATATTTTTATAAAATTATACTTAAAACTATTAATTATAGTATTAGGCCTATCAATGAAGATAGTTTTGATCCAATCCATTAGTCCAAGTACTAATAGTATTAGGCCTATCAATTATTTAGTATTTGAAGAATATGGATGATAGCTAACTCTAACTCCTCAATGTAAGTTTTTTTTTTATGCATCTCATGCATGTTATTACATAATTCTTATATGTTATAAATGAACCACTTGTAAGAAATTTCACAATCTATTGTGTAATCATATGCTAATTTTAGTTAAGTTTTTTTTTTTTTTTCTAAAGCACAAATTAAGCTCTTGATTGTTGATCCTTCTACAATGAAAACCTTTTTATATCATTGCTTATTAGTGAAGAATTTCATAAACTATCAAATACATTTTTTTCTCGGAAAGTTAGTTTGAACTTGTTTATTTAGTGGGACACAACTACGACATGTGAGTGAAGTTCAATTTCTCAATAAAATTAGATAGTTTTATCAAAAACAAAATGATTGTTATCATCAAGATCACGAGGACCTCAAGATCACGAGGACCTCAATTTCCTTCTAAATTTCTGCCAAATATTTCAATAACATATTCGTTTTATTTTTGATATAAGGCTCTAAGCGATTTCAGTTCAAATTAAAATATCATTTGATAACCTGACTCATACGAGTCAGGGATTGAATCACGGTAGTCCACTATATACCCAATGTGAACTTCAATTCATCATTAATGTTCACACATATGATAATAAATTTTGTTTAAACATATTATTTTAATTACATTTTAAGAACAATCATATAAAATTTAATTTTATAAAATATGAATATGATTCAAATTATAATAGTGAAAATTAAAGCATCTATCATATACTGGCCAAGGGTTAGAATAGCAAATCAGCAATGATGACAAGAAGAACAAGTTTTTAGGTGAGACATTGGATGCCATGATGTTTCAACCACTATTTTTTGTCATGTTGCCTTCTCTATGTGATGCCTTATCTTATTTTTATCTCTCATCACTTCTTTGTCAAATGGTGATGTAATTTGTACAATTATAAAATTGCATGAGTAATGTATTTTTTGTTATTGAGAAATTGCAATGTGTGTATGGTATCAAAATCCTTAATAATTTGATTGATAAGAATATAATTTTTAACTTTGAGGGCATATAAGAGATCATGTTTTTAACAATGGTGTTGTCAGGTCTCAAATCCTGGATGAGAAAAATGGAGGATTACGTTAGGTAGTCGATAGTCAGTATAAAACTTATCGAATCATCATGACATGAATCCATATTATAGTATAATATGTTATTGAAATAACATGTCTATAAAGTATCATATTGAATGTTTAAAAAGGGCGGCAACCGACCTTGGTCATATGGTAAGAGCTTCGACTCATTGGCAACCAAACTTCTTCCACAATTGGGTGATTCTTCCATTTGGGAAAAAACTTGTGTTGGTTAACCCCATATTAAAAATAATTTAATGTCTACAACAGTTTTCTTACTATTTTCTAAACGAATTTTTTAGTAAAAAAATTTCTGTAGAAAAAAGATGCTTCAGAAATCAGTAAAAAAATTATCCCAAATAAAACCTTTAACTAAAAGCTTATACAAAACCTGAAGAAGCTTTGTTTGGTTAATATCTTCTAAGTTTTCTCATAGTAATGAAAATCTGGAAGTTTATTTGTACAAAAGACTTATAATTTTATTTTATAATTATCTGATTTTATATTAATCTATTAGGGAATTTAATTGCATGGCATTCCAAATTATCATATTTATATATTTAACACTTAAATTTCAATAATTATTCATATAATATTTAAAATTTAAAATAAAATAAAAAATAATACCCTTATCACTCTCCCACTACAAAAAAAAAAAAATAATAGCTATTAGGAGGGCACATAATTTATTAGAACATCTTACAAAAAAATTGATTATCCAAAATCTAAAATTACTATAAATACCTTTACAATAAAAATAAAATCACATAGCCTTTTCTTTGTCGGATTTACCTTTGCAATAAATTTGAGTTGGAATATTTCATTTTTCATCCAGCAAAAAATTTCTCCAACCTGATATAAATTGACTCAGATATTCTTTTCAGTTTCTGATTTATTATACTTATCTTATTAATTTTTTTATTGTTAATTAAATATTATCATTTTATTTTATGTCATCCAACCAATAACTTTGGAAATTAGCAATTTATTGACATAGTATTCTTGCTTATTTTGATGATCCGCGATGCATTTAGGAGATGAGTGAACCAACTGATCAGAAACCACTAAAACAGGGCTGCCAACCACCGCAAGCCCCATTTGGCCCACAACACCAGAAACTTCCAGTAGTGACGGAGCCAAAACAGAAGGGGAAACAACATCATTAGCCTCATTAGTCTCAAACTCATTATTTAACTCACCACCAACCGGACAAACAGCACAATTATCCAGAATAACAACAATATTATCACTACCATCCACACCAACATTGGGGATAGAAGAAATAACTGGAATAATAGGAATCGATAGAGAAGAAGGAACAGACTTAATCAGCGACGGAACAGAGGGCTCCGATTTCTTAACAATTTATATCATGAACAGATACTCAATACTTCACAGTACCGAGCTCATTACTGCTCGGTACTGCAAAGTTCCGAACGTAAGCTGTGTCTGGTGTCCGAACCCAATAATTTCCCCATATAGATCGAAAATATTAACATTTAATCATAGGTAATATATATCTTGCAGCAGGTTGGGAAAAAGCAGTTTCGTTATCCCAAACAGTAGAGATTATTTTACTGTAGTTTTCAGATTTCAATACTTGATTGTAATGCTTCTTTTATTTTTATTTGAGCTTTGGAAGGAGAAACAAAAACTAATTAAACCAACAAATATATTCAAATAAAGTAGAATTATTGCAGCGGTGTAAACTTAGGCTTCTTTTGGAACGGCTTTTTTACTGCTTTTTAAAGCAGCTTTTTAGTAAAAAAATTTAACTTTTATACTATAAAGCTATTTAAGAAGCGGGAAGAAAGCCGTCCCGAACGAAGTGTTAGATTTCATTTGAGTCAACTTTTGGCCATTTGTTTTTCGTTGTTTTCATTGAATATTTTGTGCTGAGAATCTGCTTTTTTAAGCAGTAAGAAAGCCATCCCAAACAAAGCTTTAGTATAAGAGAATCTACTTTTTGTGAAAGTAAGCTTGCAAAGATGCTTAATAGATGTTCATCATCAGAAATTTGATTGGTGATGTGAGCAATGCAAAGTCTCTTTATACATCATCATCAAGAAATTCATCTGATGAAATAGGGATTATAACATAAGTATTTAAATTAGAAACTTCTATAATTGATTTTGAAATCATCTAAGCTCTACATTTTTAGTAAATTTACTATCAAATGCTTTGAAAATATCTCGATGAGGCAAATCTAAATTGCTTAAGCTTGCTTGATTCTGAAGTCATTAAGATACTTAAATGTTTTGAAAATATCAAATGATTATAGGGATCTTCTAATTATTTAAAGGAGTGTTGAGAATTTGATAAAAATAACTAAAATGTCATGACTAAAAAAATTTATAAATAGATTTTCATTCTACAAGTGAAAGAGACCATTAAAATTGTCGGAGCACCGCAAACATAGTAGCTGCTTGACCCCCTACTAGTGTTGGTTTTGAAAGGAAATTCACCTTGAAGCATAACCAAAATATGTAATCAAAGCTTCTATTCATTATTGGACTTAGGCTTCATTTGGGACGGCTTTTTAACTGTTTTGTAAAGCTTCTTTTTAATACAAAATCTCTTAAAATTAGAAAAAAAACAGTGGTATTAAGTTATCCCAAACCAAGCCGGCCTTAGGCTTCGTTTGGGGCGGCTTCCTTAATGCTTTTTAAATCAGTTTTCTAGTACAAAAATTTCTAGGTCAAAAAATTTTTATACTGAAAAGCTATTTTAGAAAACAGTAAGAAAGTTGTCACAAACGAAGCCTTAGTCTTGCTTATAGCTCACAATTCTATTTCCACATGGTTAAGCCTATATTTACATATTTTCCCAATTCTGTGATGTAATTCCATGACTTCAATGATTATGTGATAATCAAAGTATAAATATAAATTATAAATAACTTGATGCTACTCTTACTACAATATTAGTCATTAATTATGTGAAATTAAATATTCACAATTCTATATTCTGTTATTGTAAAGAGCCTTTATTGATACATAAACAAAGTGCATAATCAAGAGAGAGAGAGAGTACGGGAGAGAGATTTAGGTTTTGTTTGGGACAACTTTCTTACTATTTTTTAAAGCAGTTTTTTAACACAAAATCTCTAGTTCAAGAAAAAAACTGCTTTAGAAAATAATAAAAAGATTGTTCCAAACAAAACCTTAAATGAAACATTGTACATGGTGCTCGTATAATAGTTGCACCAAAATAAAAATAAGATATAAAATGATATGTTTATTTTCCTACTTTCATGCTATTAATATACAACATAATGTTTCAATTTCTTTTTACACTCATAATTTGTAATGATGCAACTATTCCATGATTTTGTATGGTTTTATTTATGGAAACTTGCATAAATATTATTTGTTTGTTCCTTTAAATTACTATAATTTAGCCACTATGTTATGTTGATTACTCATATTTGCTATTTAATAAATATTTATAGGAAAAATATAGTGAAATTGAATATGTGACATTTATTTAAAATTTTTGTTCTAATAAATGTAAAAAAATAGTATATATATTTATTGTCATTTGGAACAAAGTTATGGATTTACCATAAGTTTCACTGCAATTAATCAATAATGCTAAAGAAAAATATTATAGGGAATTATGTGGACTAAGTTTTATGATTGGGCAACTAACCCCTAATTCTTTCATTTATTGATGATTATTTTTTATTTTTTTATGAATTTATAATAAAACTTTTAAAATTAGGAAATGGATCTATTATATTCATAGATATCATGAAAACAAATTATAAATAATTTTTTTTATAGATTTATGATTGTATTTATATATGATATCCTCATTTATTCAAAGAGTTAAGATGTAAATATCAATCATTTACATATAGTACTATAAACACTAAAAGATATGATAGTTCAAAAATATATTCTTACTCAAAATAAATAAAATTTGAAGTAAAGATGATCAAATAACTCATTAATAGTTATAATTTTGGTATGCAATATCATCCAGTAGAGTCAAACATTATTGCTGGTGCTCTGGATATACAACACTGACCAATGGAATTTGATGTTGGAGACAGTCAATCCAAGAATATGCGGAAGGTCGGCTAGCTGGAGCTACGATGACGAGAGAGACTATCGACGTTCTCTGGGACGGAATAAATTGAAGACGTATTGAAATGAGAAAGGAGTGCGTCTGGGAAATAGGGCTCATACCGGTGACTATAGCCACCAGAAAAAATAAATACAATTAAAACCAGCGATCATTCCCCCGATAACGATGTCGAACTTATTAAATAGTGGCGGAATTTCTCCAAACAAAAAAAAAAACAATGAATGTATTTACCTAATTTTGAGTTATCTGAGGCATACAAAGTCAAATTTTCTTATAAGTTTTAGGTTTAGCCTCACGTCGAGTAATAAAAAGAAATTTTAGTGCAGAAATACTGAGTGGAACCATTTAAGCTTTTGGGCTAGAAGCCACAAGGACTGGATTCTTTTACGTTTTTCAACTCCTGCTTGAATCAAGATAATGTAGTTGATCCAATGCTGTAAACTTAGTAAAAAGTCAAAAAAATTTTGAATAAGGCTCTTTACTGATTTCTGAAGGATACGTAATGGACTTCATTTTTACAGCTCATATCCTAAACCTCTTCTTGGAATAGCTCTCTGAATTCAACTTGACATTAGTCGATCTCCTTAAACTACTTAACAGTAGCTTGTTTCTCTAACATACAAGAAAATTTGGATTAATCCTCATTATGAAAGCTTCATTTGGTTATGTCTGGCCCTGTTGGCCTTTCAACATGCTGGAGACTGCAACAACTGCCTCACAAACACGCATATAAATGCACTCAGATCCAAGCTTCTCCCAGGCATTTGATAGATAGAGTTTCTCCGCTACGCCGGCTACAGGATTTGCAATCACAAGCTACAGAATTCAATGAGCAGAAGAATTAGTATTTGTTCCATCTTCAATTTCATCACATAGTTTTTTTCAGAATCAAGCTGCAATGTTCAATTCTCTTACTTGAATTGATCTGTTGTTGAGAGCTTTTCTAAGTTCCAGAAGAGCATCAATTCCACTTGCGTCTATTGCTGTAACAGCTGAAACAATTACAAGAAGAAATCAGTTTAATGAAAATTTTAGCATTTTTTGTATGTTGATGTGTAACTTACCAGATATATCCAAAACTATGCATTTTATGTTGCTCTCCATCATTTTTTCTGCTCTTTCTTCTTCTTCTCTAACCCACCTCAAAATTCTGAGGAAAGTTGAATATTATTAAGCATGATTTTGTATTTTTTTTTTCATCTAGAGAAGCAGTAGCAATTGAGCTCGGGAAAATTTTCCAACCTTTCTTGTAGGTACATTGAGTTGGAAAAATAGATAGGAGACTCAATGCCAAGAATGATGAAAGAAGGAATTCTTGCAGCATCTCTGTATTGTCCTAAACTTCTATAGCTCATAGTTCCTGGTATTTTGCCCAAGATTACAACGCTTGGCCTTGTTACATGCATCAGAATTTTTAACATGGATATTCCCACCTGAAAGATAACAAACAAAACAAACTTCAATACTTTACTAATTTTCCTATTTTCAAATACTGAATTGGTAATGCAGAAGGGGAGAGCTTACAGCAATGGCAAGGCCTATCTGCACTGAGATGAAGAGGACACCAAAGAAGGCAGAAAGACAAGCAACGAAATCAAGCTTATCCACTTTCCATAAGCGCATTGCTGAACTAAAATCGATCAGGCCAATGACTGCAGTTATGATAATCACTGATAATATAACATTTGGAGTGTAGAAGAAGAGTGGCATCAGAAACAACATTGTTATTAAAACAACCGATGCCATCACTATGTTAGAGACTGCTGTCTTAGATCCTGCATTGTAATTCACCGCCGATCGGGAAAACGAACCTGCAAAAATTCTTTCTCATTTGTTAGGGCATCTCCAACCGAAAATCTCATTTTTCACTCAAAAATATTATGAAACACAAAAAAAGCTATGATTCATCTCCAATCGAACTCCATTTTGCGGGCTTCTGTGAAGGTAACCGTCTTTCTCCTCTTTGGCGCATTTCTAATGCAAATCCGGTTGAGACAGAAAAATCACGTAGGTGAACAGTGCAACGCTAATATTGGCGTCGGACTGTTCACCTGCAAGCAAATAGAGGAATATTTGGTGTTCGGACAGAGTGACCGAACGATGCCAGCCGCATGTTTGACGTTCGGTTGAGATGATCTTAGGAATTCATACAAAAAGCCAATTTTTTTATGCTGAATAGATATGGTTTTGTTGGCTTGGACCTGTGGTTACATAGCATGATGTGCAGGAGCCTGCCATGTTCATTAATCCAATCGCCATCATCTCCTTATTTCCGTCGACTTGGTAGTTTTTCAGAGATGCAAATGTTCTTCCAACAGCTATACCTTCCTATTAAACAACATTAGGATTTGAGTTAGGGGCAGCTCGGTTGCAAGTGATTGGCAAAGGCACGAGGAAAAAAAAAGTTTTTTTTTTGTTGTTGTTGTTGTAAACTCACTGTAAGAGATAGGATTCCTGTGATGATTCCTGTTTTAATTGCAAGGCCTAAGTAGGAGCCTTGGAAATATAGCATATTGGCAGATGGTGGGTTCAAACCTTCCTGCAATTTCCCTATCTGTTCACCACAATGCAACGAATCACTCACATGATCATAAAAGAAATAGGCCTCACTTGTATGTGCGTCTATATATATATATATATATATATAAAGAGAGAGAAAGAGAGAGTAAAATCATAATTAATATTGTGATCTTCATTTCAGGATTTGAGCAGGAATTAAGCAGTATTTAGCCTAAATAACTTAATCCGCAAGTCTACAACGTATGGTATCCATTACTAATTAATTTTAGTAATTATGATTAATGAATTAAAAGGATATTAATTTAAGAAAAATAATAATATTTAATTGGATAAAAATATATATATTTAATCTTAATGTTTAATATAATTAATTAAAAGATATCAATTTAAATAATGTTTAATTTGATTCAATAGAATAATTATATTTAATATTGATTAATTAAAAGTATTTTTTAAAAAAATGAATTTATACTATTTATGATTTAATTTGATCAAATAAATTTATTATATTTAATTGATATTATTTTAATTTTTTAATTTGATCTAAACATAAATTATTATTTAATTTACTGAATATATCACTTATTAATTATAAGTTGAAATGTTTAATTAAGATAAGTATTATTTAATTAGTCTAATTAAGGTTGATATAAGATAAAGCAAAATCATATAATTCCTTAAATTTTTAAACAAGTTGCCAAACATTTATTTGACTTTAAATGGATTTAGCAACCTATCATATTCTCTTTCCTGTAGGAGAAAAATGTTTTCACCACCTTGGAAGAGAAAATATATTCTCTCTCTCTCTCTCTCTCACACACACACACAGTAGAGACTTGAGCTATTAAGTTTACTCACAGTTTGGATGCCATGGCTGTGACCTTTGAGCACAAAAACAATGATGGTTGATAGGATCACAGAGGTCAAAGGTGCTGCTGCTGATACCCAGAAAAGCTTAGGCCTCCTCAAGCCCTGCATCATATTTCGTTTACTTAAAAAGCCTTTTGCAGAATATAACCCAAACAACATAAATTAGGTGCTAAATTGCTGACTTTCATCGATTCTGCAGCTAACTTTGCATCAACGATTACCATTTCGCTTAGTTTCTAAGCATTTTAGGAAGCCATTAGCCAATAGCCACATAGCTTAGGCCACAGCGCGCTCACACAGAAAGGACATTTTGACAGGTAAAATTCTAAGTGGCAAGCAGTCATGACCCACTTCATTAATCACTTTCAAAAAAGCTATTATATTCTGATTATATTATTCTTAATGAGCATATTCTATATTAACATACATGTTATAATTGAGAAATAGGAAGCTTACAATATGCCTTGTTATCAGTAGGAAACACAGGAAACAGAAGCCCAAGATAACAGTCTGCCAAGCCCACTGCACAGCACATTTCAAGCAACTCATATCAGCAAAAATATTCCATATGCCTTTATCATCTGTAAACAATACTAATGTTTAAGGTTTTAGGTATTTGGGCTTATAAGAACATAACCTCTGTTCTGTGCTTGAAAACTGATAGCATGACTGGTACAAATCCCATCTTAGTTGTGAAGTGAACAATTCCAAGCAATCCTTTGAGCTGCTGCAATGATACAATGATCGCCGCTCCTCCCATGAACCCAATTAGCGTCGGTTTCGATAAGAAATCAACAATAAAACCCAACCTACAACCAATATTGGTAATAATTAAGAGCCACTCTTAATCACATCTGTTGTGGCTTGTTAATGTTATTGACAGATCTCAGTAGTTTAATTTGTTAGGATATTTAAATATTAAAACAAATCTTAAATATTAACTTAGGCTTCGTTTGAACGGCTTTCTTTCTGCTTCTTAAATCAGCTTTCTAGTTAAAAAATTTAATTTTTTACTAAAAAGCTTCTTTCGGAAGCAGAAAAGAAAGCTGACCCAAACAAAATCTTAGTCATATATTGTTGATTACAAAAGATTACAATCACTATTAGTTGTTTTATGTAGCATTACATATTTTAGTTAATATAATGCTTTCTATGAATCTATGGAGCAGAAATAAGTAAGAATGAATGATTCTTTCCTCAAACAGCAAGAGGAAATTATATATCATCATAATCTTTTAAAGATCATTAGTTAGGTGGTGAAGAAATAGTCTCCACTAAATGTTGGGATAAGATTATAAACATCAACTCCTCTCCAGATTTCATATAAACAGAAAATTTAGGTGATTTAATAGAACTGAAAAGAAAATTTGAAAGAGAAACTTTTACCTGAGGAAGCCTAATGAAGCTTGGAATACACCAGCAAAGAAGGTGGCAGTAAAGGCTAGCTGGAGATACATGGTGGGTTCTTTATCAGGAGAAACAGCCTCTCTCAGCATAGATCCCATTACCAAAGATGCAATAGAAACAGGCCCGACAGCGAGATCTCTTGAGCTCCCAAGGACTGAATAAATCAATGGTGGCACAAAACTTGAATCTGCATGAACAAAACTAAAGATTATTTGAAATTTTCTTGTGATAGCCAAACATGCTGGACTGTTAAAAAGAGTTCAGTCAATTACTCACATAAACCTATAATGGGTGGTAGATTTGCAAGCTTAGCATAGCTTATTCCCTGCAGAAGAAATAAAGTTTCCGCCATTAATTTTATTGAGCTCAAGGTTTCTTCATAGCAGGGAGGTTCAGTTTGGTGAGTTTCAACATTCAATTCTTTAACCAGTTTATTATAAAATACTTTGAAAAGTTATTCAAGATATATAACAAAGATAATTATTTAAAAGTGAATTTCTAATTCAAATCTAATGAATTTCCTCTCAAATTTTATCACCCCAAGCTCTTGAAACTGGCCAAAAAGAAGTAATAATGATTTATAAATCAATTTTACTAAGAGTTTAATCAAAATTACTGAAACTGAAAAATATAATTTTGGTTTAAACATTCTGCACATCATCAAAATGCAGAAAAACCACAGTGATGGGCTCACCTGGGGTATTGCCAAGCTTGCAATAGTCAGTCCTGAGATTGCATCAGACTTCAAAAGCTGAAGATTGTACTCAGAACCCCATTGAAAAATTGGAAAAATGTATTGAAGCGCAAGAGCTAGTTTTCTTAGAAATGACTGGTTCTTGAACTGATGTAGAGGGTCATCTGGGAAGAAGACCTCTCCTAGTTCCTTCTTCAAGGTCTGGAGTGTCTTCTTGCACTGTGGGAAAGAGACCTTGTGAATCTGTAAAGGTTCCATAGTTTGGCCAGAGATTGGAAGAGAGTCTTCGAGATCTGGGATATCTTTGAAGCTGTTTACTCTGTTGGAGCTCCCACCCATGGCTCAGTTTGAAATGGTAAGTGCCAGAGGCTTGAAGGAAATGTGAGGAGAAAATGTGATATTTATAGAGAGAGGAATATAGATTCTTAAATCAGCGAGTTCCTTTCAGGAAAAATTTTTAAAATTAGATTAGTTTTAAACTTAATTAATGAAAAATTCGGAAACATTTTAAATTAGCAAATCAGATCCGTTTGAGACAGCTTTATTATTGTTTTGTAAAATTATTATAGAAAATATGACTTTTTAAAATTTTTATAGAAAGTAATTTTCTAGTACATAATTTTTTTGGAAGCTGAGAAAAAATAATGAACGGATCGAAATTATGGTTACGATCTTAAAAACAGAGCAGCAAAAAAGCTATCCCAAAAAAAACCTTAGTTATGGCACCAAACAAAAAATAAATAAATAAATAACAATGTGGCCACGTGGACGAGGACATGCCTGCGTGGTAGGCAAGTCACCATTCACGTGCATGGCGATTAAGGCTTTGTTTGAGACAGCTTTTTTACTGCTTTCTAAAACAGTTTTTTAATATAAAAATTTTTTGAACTCAAAATTTTTATTCAAAAAGTTGATTTAGAAAATAGTAATAAAGTTGTCCTAAATGAAGCCTAAATCTAATTTGCTAAGTTAAAAAATTCCCTCTCATTTTCATTAACTAAGGCTTCATTTGGAACAGCTTTTGTACTACTTTTCAAACGCCTTTTTTGTACAAAATTTTAAATTCAAGAAATTTTTGTACTAGAAAGCTGTTTTAGAAAGCAAGAAGAAAGTCGTCCCAAACAAAATCTAAATCTAATTAAAGCTAATCTTGTTTTATTATTTTGATATTTGTTTATTAATTTTGATAGTTTGTTGGTAGAAAAACTCAATTTTGATTTTTATTTTAATCACTGCTGTATTATTTAGCATTTTTTAGAAGAAAAAATTTAAAGTTCCCAAACAAAGTGGTGGTGAATTATTAAATATTTAAAGGAAGTTTCCTTCAAAATCTATGAATTTGGGTGAAGCTCTTCAGTTTTATCACATGCTTCATTGAAACTCTTTAGTTTGTTGAGAAAATATATCTGTAAACTCTCTAATTCAAGTTGGAATTTTTAAATTAATTAAAATTGAAAATATAAAATGAGTTTCAATTGGTTTCTATTGAAATTGGAATTATAATATAATGTTAAAGATTTTTTTTTATATATAGAAGTAAATGATGGTTTGATTTGCTCAAAATGGAATACATAATTTAATGGTGTATTTGATGCTCTTGAAGTTATTTTGACGAGGGTAAAATAATTGTATGTGATTATTATTATGATTTTTAGTGTAAAGCTCAATGATGGTATTGACCGGTGGCGATGGCAGGTGACTGTGAGGGGCTACGACAATTGGGTGGTGGGCAGCGGCTAGCTACGAATACATCAGTGGTGAATGATAGCCGACAATGAATATGGGCAGCGGCTAGCTTTCTTGTACAAAAGTTCGAGACTACTTTCAACAGTTTGGCCGTTTGGGTAATTTTTTACTCTCTTTTATAAAATGGAGAAACCAATCAAACCAACGTTATGTCGTTGCTTATTATCTTTATTAGATTGCGAGAAGAAATTATAATAAGTTTTTAAGATCAAATCCCTGAGGCACATAGTTTTGCTTTAGTTACTCCACGAGATGAGAATGAGATTTATTTTCCAACTAAAAAAGTTCGAAGATTTAGGTTTTGTTTGGGACTGTTTTCTAAAGCGGTTTTCTAGTACAAAAATTTTTGTAGTATAAAATTGATTTATAAAGTAGTGAGAAAGTTGATGAGTTTGAAAATACTCTTAAAGAACCTTCAAGTCTTATTCTTCCCTCATCTTTTGTGCATATTTCAACAAGTCATTGCCTAAGATGGATCTCACCTTAGCAGGAGTGGATCCAGCCTTTTCTTTTAGGGTGGACAAACTCAATATATAAAAATTTAAATACAAAAAATTAAATAAATCTTTATATTTAATTATAATTTATGAAATAAAAAATAAAATTACAAACTTTGCATTTTACTTTATATTTTCTGATAATGTGTCATAATGACTTCATTCGAAACATAATCAAATAATTCTTTCTCAATAAATGGCACTGGATACTCATTGAGACAGGCATCACTCATTTTTCTACGTAGCCGATGCTTAATAATCTTCATTTCAAAAAATGCTCTTTCCACCGTAGCAGTAGCAACTGATAAAGTTAGTGTCAAAACAATAAGTCTATAAACCAGGGGATGCACAATTTTTTTTTTGTCTTTACAATCTTTTTTGCAAGATCAGCAATGTTAGTCAAAGATGTAAACTTATCGTTAGTATGCATATCAATAATATAAGAAGATAACTGATGTTTAAGAGATACAAGATCAAGAGTGCTTTAAGAGTGAACAAATGGTGGTATAATAGAATTTTTTTCAATATGCATATAAGGAAAAAAGAGAAGCAAGAAATAGAGCAAGCAGAGTAGTATGGAGGCACCAAAAAAACAAGATTAATCTTTAAATAAATATTACCTTCAATACGAGAACGAGTGTCAAAGTTTGTGACTGATTTTGCGAAGATGAAGGTTGCGCCCTACGAGAATGGAGACCTCTTTAAACGAGCTTCGGGCCGTAGGCTCCGACTGCGAAGAGCTGAAGACAAATCTTGCGACTTTCAAGAAGGCTATGAAGTGTGAATTGAGAGCGGCTTCCTGAATGTCGAATGCGATTGAGAAAAAGAGGGCTGTTAAGACGAAGGCGGCGACCTCTTGAACGTCAAATGCGTCTTGGAAGAAGAGATTCACGAAAGTGGTTGTGAAGTGTGAACTTGCATGATGGACAAGCATGCTTAGGATTGATTGATGAAATTAGGATAAAAAGAATATTTGAGGGGGAGAATACCATAAACACCCCCTCTAACATATATATATATATATATATATATATATAGAGAGAGAGAGAGAGAGAGAGAGAGAGAGTATATTTTGGGAGGGCATTTGCCCACCTTGACTTCAGCGGGAACCCGACTGTGGACCTTAGGTCAAAGCTTTTGTTTTCAATGACTAACCATCTTGGTCATCCCTAAAAAGGACTTCATTTACCCTAAATGAGAATGTCTCATAAAAAGAGGATAGCCTGTTTTCTAGGGCTAGATATTTATCCATAAACTATCAAAGATTTTTATGTGACCCTTAATTCTTAATAAAAATCTTTATAACAGAAATCTTTGAAATCGGTTGACTTAAAAAGTTGAATAAAAAAAAGTATATTTGCAATAACTTGCCAAATAATATTAACTTATAAGATAAAAAATAATTAAAAAAATATTAGATACTATTTTCTCAAGTTGTTGAGTTCAACTTAAAATTTGTTAGAACTTGTTTTTGAAATAAAGTTATAGTAAAGTAACTCTTGTACAAAGAATTACTCAAAGAAAAATGCTCAAACTTGTGATATATATATGCTTTCAAATCATCCTTGCTCCTTGTTGATGTAGCCTTTGGAAGGGTGATCTTAGGCTTCCACTTAGTGTGCTGGGAGTCCAAGGATGTGGGACACATTTGAGTGGTTAGAATGATAAAGTCGGCCAAGGAGTTAGGTCATGACCAACCCTAAAGCTCTCCTTAAAAATTTGGATCTAAGGTGGAGGATATAAGACGTAAAACCACTTGGAAATATTAGGATAATATATTTAAATATGACATGAGGTGTTTGTTTAAATTTCAATTGAGTTGTAGCACAAAGAATGAGTAAAAGCTAAGACTAGACCATGGTGACCTAATTTTTATATATTTAACTAGACTTATAGTATTATGTTAGTGGAGGGTCTGAATAGCTTTATAATATAAGGGAATTTGTATAAATTAGATTTATAATAGATCGTAGAGATTCAAGATCCTTAAGGAGATGGAGGAGGAAGAGCCTAGGTAAAGAGGAACATTAATTTGGCCTATTGCTTCGAGAAAGGGTTTAAATTACTTTTTTTAGGGTGTAGTGATTGAATAAATATTGTAAGTTGATTTTAAAAATACTGTAAATCATTAACAAAAGCTTGGAATCATGAAAATAATACAAAAGTAACTTATCTAATATCAATTTCATACTTCTATGATTTCCAAGAAATATAAAGTTGTTTGAAAGAGAATATCATGTGCTTAAATACTGCTTATGGCCCTAAAAGCACCAAAGCCATTTTGATAGAAATTCTTAACCAACATGTAATAATCTTCATTCAGAAGTCAAGTAATTAGTATTAGAAAATATATTTTTAAAATATAATCAGAAATTATAAGTGTTATTAAGTTGGTTGAGGCTTAAAATGTTTGAAGATTTGGGTTGAGGAAGTGGAAATGTGAAGTTTGGATTTTCTTCTATTGGCGCTATGATGTTGAATTCTAGCACTTTGGCCTTCTAATCTAAGGAAAATGGCAATTTTGAGGTTTTGAAGGTCTAATTCCATCATATTACAATGAAAATTTAGAAGGGAAATTCCATATTAAGGATAAAATGCTTTCAAATTAATCATACTTGCTCATATTGATGTAGCCTTAGGAATGGTGATATGAGGCTTCCATTTACTGTGGTGGAGTCCAAGGGTGTGGGATGCTTTTGAGTGGTTAGAATAATAAAGTTAGACAAGGAGTTAGGTCATGGCCAACCCTAAAGCTCTCCTTAAGAACTTGGATCTATGATTTTTTATGATGGAGGATATAGGGCATAAAACCACTTGGAAATTTTAGGACAATATATTTGAATGTGATATAAAGTGCTTGTTTAAATTTCATTTGGGTTGGAGTGCAAAGAATGAAGAAAAGCTAAGACTAGATCATGGTGACTTAATTTGGATATATTTGACTAGACTTGTAGTATATATTATGTTAGCGGAGAATCTGAAATACCATTATAATATAAGGGAATTTTTAGAGATTATATTTATAACAGTTAGTAGATATTCATCTTCATTGAATTTGACTAAAATGAATAGATGGTAGAGATTCATTTTCAATGAATTCCTTTATGACAAATATATTGAATTTGACTAAAAATAACCGACCTTTTCAAATAAAGTCAAAGAATTTTCATGAGGAAAAATAGTTCTCAAGCATAAAATGAATAAACAATTCCTCTTCATCCCGCCTCATATTTTGGTCATATTTGAAAACCATAAATAAGAAGAAAAAGAAAGTGGATAATCATTACTAAAAATTTATAAAAAGTCAAGGATAAGCTTTATCCTAGCAATCAAGAATTAGACCCCCATAAGAAACCTATTGCTTTTAGAATATCAATAATAGGTTTAATTAAGCCACTACACTATGTTTTAGGGAGGCCATAAAAAGGTCTAAATAAGCAAAAGAGAAAATAGGCCATACAAATATCCATGCCAATGAAAGCTTGATAATGCAAGAAGTTGCCATTTATAAGAAGAAGAATTTCATTGAAAAAAACCCTCTAATAAAAGAGGGAATAAAATTGTCCATGATTTCATTCATTTTCTATCATGATTATTATATTTGTGAATGAATAATAATTTAATCATATTTATTTTCTATACTATATACATTAACAAAAAAAATAACTTTTATATATTATAGTAAGATTTATATATACACAATTGAATTATTATGTACTTATATAAATAACACCTGAATTTTCATATTTATTTATGTAACACCCTAGCATCTAAAATTCATAAAAATTTACGCAAAAAGATGCATTTTTATTGCTTTTTTTTTTTTTTACCTCATAAAACTTTAAGTGTAGTGTAAGCATTAGAGATGGAAGTGAATAAATACACTCAATGGATGGTATATCAAATTTTATTCTAATTAGATTCAATTTTAAATAATTATTTATTTACATAAAAAATACATTTGAGAACAATATCAGAATAATCCCTTTACTCTTTATGAATGTCAAAATAGTTCTCAATTATATTAAATGATCATTTTGATCCCTCAAATTTTTAAAAATAAATTAAAATAGTCATATGATGGAACTATTTTGATTCATCTTTAAAGAGTTCGTGAATCAAAATGATTCTTTAATATAGTTGAGGACTATTTTGACCTTTATAAAAAATCAAATGAAATTCTTTTTCAAAATAAATTTGAAATACTAACTTACAAATTATTGATTTGTTTTAAGATTAAACTAATATAAATTTTTTAAATAAATCACTAATCTCACAATTGGAGTTCGGGAATCAAAATGATTCTTTAATATAGTTGAGGACTATTTTGACCTTTATAAAAAATCAAATGACCATTTTAATACTTTTTCAAAATAAATTTGAAATACTAACTTACAAATTATTTATTTGTTTTAAGATTAAACTAATATAAATTTTTTAAATACATCACTAATCTCAAAATTAATTTAATTATTTTAAATATAAGTTAATGTAATTTATATCAAAATCTTTTGCCATTATTCTAAAAATTTAAATTAGTTTATCTCATTTAATTTCACCAATTACATTCATGACCGAAGAATAAACCTTCTTCTCTCATAGACAAAGACGTAAAAAGCCATTGAAGAGAGAGAAAGAAAGGAGAGAGAAAGAAAGTCACCAATACAAATTTGAACATTCCTTATGCGGCGAAGGGAAGGCGTTTACGCAGCATATACCGAAGGTTTTGTCTTCTCAAGCTTTAACGCTGACCGTCCGTTAGGAGGTTATCGTAGCCTTCACTGCCACGTGATTCGGGAATCAAATCCTCCGCCATTCGATAGGGTCCGTGTCCGGTCCAACCCGGTTTTTTTTTTGGACCGATAGGGTCCTTGTCCGGTCCAACCCGGTTTTTTTTTTGGACCGGTGGGCCCTGAGAATTTTCAACCGTTGGATCCGAATTTCACGCACATGATGTGTTCCGGTCTAACGCTTTTGTTGGTGTGGCATCAATTCACAAAATGATAATTCTTATAATTAAAATCTAATGTTACAATTTTATGTTTATTTAAATAAAATTTAAAATATTATATAAATAATATTAAATTTAATTATATAAGAAGTTCATGATATAATGCAAATTCACAAAAAAGATTAAATTGTGTTACAAAT
>NW_021319083.1:10455483-10478467 GCF_001605985.2 Dendrobium catenatum | reverse complement strand
TTTTTTTCAATTTTTTTGGAAATATTGATTGTTAAAAATGATATTATACATAGTTGAGAATAATTAAATATTTCTACAATATGGTGGATTTTCACAATCAAACAATGAAAATTAAGTGATTGGTATGGAGGTTGTTGATGGTGGTCTTCAACGATGGTTATTGAACAAGATAATAGAGTTCTTTGGTTCTCTTAGCTTCTAAATCTCATCTACGTTGAAAATGGAGCCATATTTATAGCATTTTAGGTGATATTTTGAAAATTTTAATTAGAATTCAAAGCACTCCATTAAACGGATCAGTCGAATTCTCTTAATTATAAATTATTTATTTATTGGAGTACAATAATGACCTAAGAATTAAATAATCTTGAGCTCATTGAATTTGTCTCTTCGATTTGCTTGATATGACTATTAGCATGGAAGATTGGAGATTATTTGTTACTCCTATGTAATTCCAAAGTTTCTAATTGTGTTTAAGGTGTTCAATCAAAGCTCATTTGGAGTCGGATCGGATCACCAAAGATGTTAATTGAT
Source organism: Dendrobium catenatum (assembly GCF_001605985.2). Lineage (NCBI taxonomy): Eukaryota > Viridiplantae > Streptophyta > Magnoliopsida > Asparagales > Orchidaceae > Dendrobium > Dendrobium catenatum. The sequence continues at coordinate 10,477,933 of NW_021319083.1, read as the reverse complement.
TGGTTTGTCTCACCAAAATGTTCGATTTGAATATAAGTATAATGAATTTGGAGTTCGAATGATCATAAATTTAATTCATATAGCTTTAATATTAAATAACTTTTGATTTTCAATCCAATCAAGTGAAATTTTTGAACATATCAATCATGTTTTTTTTATCAATTAAATAGTTATTATGAACTTTTTTTAATATGTTTCTATTTTTAAATTAGTTTTATTTTGTATTTAAAAAAAAACAAAAATGTTCTTAAAAATACTCTAAAAAATATTTTAGAAATAATTTTAAAAAAATCACAATCGCTACAGCTCTAACCCCATCAAATCCTGTCATCACTATTTTATATTGTATTCAATAAAAATTAAAAAAAAATATTAAGAATATCAAATATATTTTTATTTGATATTAAAATATAAATAAAACAAAGTAATAAAAAAATTAAGTGATCCTAAACAGGCCACATATTAATTAACCCTACTTCTCACAAAGCCATATCTGATAGTGGAGAGCGCACTTTCGTAGTCAAACAAAGGAGTCAAATTCGCGGGGCGCGGTTTTCCTCATGCGGACAAATATTCAAATTTTGGACCGTTAAAAAGGTATTAAACTCCTTAGTGGTAGGTATATTTAAACTTTATTTTTACATCAAATCTTCCATCTTACTTCATATTATATTACTTGTTTAACTTTAATAATTATAATTTAGGTTTCATTTGTGACGATTTTTTTATTGCTTCATAAAGTGATTTTCTAGTATAATTTTTTTATTAATTAAAAAACAGGAAGAAAATCGTCTCAAATGAGGCAAATTATTGTGTCTTGTCACCTGGCATGCGGACATCCAATTCGGACACGCCACCTCACCCAGATGCACTGAGCCCCGGTATTTTTGAGTGACATGGCGCGTTTTTATTGGTGTCCGGACGAATCCGGACACCGGACACAATAATTTGCCCACAAATGAACCCTCAATATTAATCATTATACTTAATTGATAGTAACATCTAAGTATATTAAGAACATGTATAAAGTGTTTATTTGCATGCCTAGCTTTTAGAAGTTTAGTTGAGATTTGTAGGTAGAGATGGAAATCATGCCTACATGCCAAACTTCTAACTCTTTTAGTTTTTGGGTGGAGAGGTAATAGTTTTCTTTGATTGAAAATTCTTTTTTTTATTATTTTTTTTAATAAATATGAAAAAATTATATATTTTGATGGAATTTTTATTATGATGAGCTTAATATTTTGATATGTGGCAATTAAACTTATAAATTATATGAATTAATAATATGCTTTTAATATGTATTAATGTAGAAACTAATTAAAATAGATTGTTTGTTGGATGCATATAAAATACCCTCAGGGCACATAGAAGACTTAGGCTTCGTTTGGGACGGCTTCTTTATTGCTTTCTAAAACGGAGTTTTAGTACAATTTTTTTTTTATTTTTGTACTAAAACTCCGTTTTAGAAAGCAATAAAAAAACCGTCCCAAACGAATCCTTAGTGTATTCACTCCTAATATGAATAGGTGTGCATGTGTGTACTTATATTTGTAGGAGTATCAAAATCGGGCCATGGGTTGGGTTCAGGTTTAACCCGACATCAACCTGCTATTGTTTGACTTGACCTGAGCCCGAACGATTTTACAAACGGATCAAAAATCTCAACCCGGACCTGACTCATGCGGATTACGGCTTGACCCAACCCGACCCGCGGCACGAATGACACCGACAGGTTGGACTAAGACGCAACAATTGATGATGACACGGACGACGACGTGACGAGTCAACGACAGCGCGACAATGGACGGCGAAGCGAAAACTGACGACTGGACGACAAGTCGATGATGGCACGGGCGAACAACGAGACAACGACGGCACAACGCAATGTTTCCAAGTCAACCTGGGTTGGTTTCGGGTTTCTTGGTCAACCCGAAACTGACCCAATTTTACAAACTAGTCGGAACCCAAATTCCACCCATTATAATATAAAATTTTAAGAGTTATAGAAATAAATATAAAATTTGAAATATTAAATATGTAAATAAATAAAAATTTATAATATGAGTGCTTTTTTTTTCTTTTGAGATGGCTTGTCGGTGCGCATTTAGGTCGCCTGCACAAATTTTCAGCTTCTCTCATGTTTTTAGTGCTGCGAGCATTCAGAAAACAGATAGTGCTCACTTTAATTTTAATTTTTTTTAAGAATCAATATGCGAAGAAAGGAAGCGAAGGATATTCCTGGCAAACGAATATTCCTCTTTTGTGGGTCCCACCACGATGATCAACCATAATGGGGCCCACTGTGAGTGAAAATCACGTGCATTGTAAATAAAAAATATATCAAAAATATTATATATATATATATATATATATATACAATCAAAGTTTTGCTTTTTCTTGGTAGAAGCCCATATATTATGGGCAAAATTCAAAAAAAAAAATTCTTAATATTTTTTTTTACATTTACCCCCAAGAAAAAAAAATGTTCTCAAAATTTATTACATTTGTCATAAAAAAATAATTATTATAATTTTATATGTCATTTTCATTTTCTAAGTTATTCAAAAAGAATATAAGGCCCCAAGCATGACAATCAATCAAAATCAACTGTAGTAATCCAATAGTGCCACAGCGATTATGACCAATGAGTTGAAAAAATAATTTTTTATTGGTTTGATTTTCTAAAATAATTTCTAGGAGCTACCTATAGGCATTCAAATAAAAAATGGTGTAGAATGCTAGGGTTGCAAGTGAGCCGGCTGGTCCGGCTCGAGTTCGACTCGTTTATGAGCTCACAAATTGGGTTTATCGAGCTCACGAATCAAGCTCAAGCTCTTTTAGTAAACGAGCCCAAGTTCGAGCTTGATGAAGCTCGACTCGTGAACTCACAAGCCAACTCTAATAAATTTTAATATTTTTTAAATAACTTTATTTTATTTATTAAATTTAAATATTTAAAAAATAATAATAATAAATATTTAAAATATTTAATAATGTCAAAATAAATTAATATTTAATGTTTAAAATTAGTAATAAATGTTTAAAATATTTAATAAAAAATTAAATATTTAAAATAATTAATAATATTTAAAAAATCTTGCCGAGGCCGTGAGCAAACTCGAGCTCGTTTATAGTTAGACGAGCTCGAGTTAGAGCTCTACTTTTGAGCTCGACTCAAATTCGACTTGATATTTAACAGTTGAACTCGACTCAAACATCCCCTAACTCAAACTCGACTCTACTCATTTGCACCCCTAAAGAATGCCACAATCACAATATTGAAATAGAAATCCAATGCCATAAATGAATGGTCAATAAGAGCATCATTGATGTCATTATAATTCTTGAAACGCATATAGATAAAATTTTGAGCCTCTTTAAAAAATCAATGGTAGATAACTTTTTTTTTTTTTAGCCAAATCCCCATCTTCAACCTAAAACCTCAATTGGCTTGACAATTAAAGGTTTGTAAGAGTTTTAAGAAATATAATAAGTCTATAAAACTTAATGGAGAAAACCATATAAGATTTGTTTTTATATGCCATTTAACATTGTAATGGATCTATGTAAAACAGAAGATGTCATGACTCAATCGAAATAGCCCATTAGTCAACGAGAAATTATTATGTGCGGAATCCGGTTATAGAGCTGTGTTCGGATGCTTACGTGGAAAGTTAAAAGTCCGCGATATTTATTTGACTTGTGTATTGATTGAGTATTTATTGTGTATTCGTTGCGTAAAATGTGCGTATTGATTGAGTATTTTATTACGTATTTATTGAGTATTTGTTGTGTATATGTTGCACATTTTCTGCTTAATTACTGCTTATTTGTTGCGGATTTCTCTTCGTCTGCAGTAAGTCCGAAAAGACAAACGGGTCGGGTAAGAAGTCAAATGAATATCCTAACTTTCCACGTAAGCATGCCACGCGTAATGATTTTACTGGCATCCGAACACAGCTCTATAATCGGATTTCGCACAGAATAATTTTTCTTAATCAACAGACGAGGGAGTGATGATAGACAAGATTAATAAGATGCGAGGATTACAATGGAGAGAACAATCATGTCAAAACCTAACTAATCAAGTGATCATATAATAAAAAGAAGACGATTATTTTGCTCAAAGGCTATATGAGTTGCTCGCTCTAAGAAATATCCATATGACATATTGAAAATATTTGATAGACCAAATTTCCTTAGGAAATGCTAACGCGGGATTTATGATCATATATACAATCAATGATAGTTAGATATTAATGATATATACAATCGAATGGCGATATCAATTATGATAATTTGTATTAAAAAATTATTTTAAAAAGCAGCAATAAATTATTACTTTTTAAAACAATTTTCATACTAAAAAATTATTTTAATAAGCAGTAAGAAAGCCGTCCCAAACGAAGCCTTTTTGTCATTATTTTTTCATTGATTTCAATATTTTTTGTAAAAAAAAAATATTTTAAAAAACAGTAAAAAAGTATCACAAACGTGACAATTTGTACTTCTCAAGAAATCAATTAAGGCTTTATTTGTTTGAGCGTTTTTTTGCCTTTACCGTTTAAAAACGGAGGATTTTTTTTTTCGTCAAATCCCGTTCCCAATTACTCTTTTTTTTTCATTTTTCTGCAGTTTTGGAATGACTTTTTAGTTAAAAAAAAAAAAGTTGTTTTAAGAAGCAGAAAGAAAGCCGTCTCAAACGAAACTTTAGAAGGAGCAGAAAAAGTAAAGAATAAACATTGGGCATATCATTTAGGCATATACACATATAAATACAAAATCAAAAGCTTGATTAAAGGGGATCAGTCTCACTAACTTGCCTTAATCAATCTTCCAGTATAATCATTGCTAAAATCAATAGAGCATCATTCCAGCTTTATCAAAGAAAATGAAAAAAAATTATCCTTATGCGTTTCGTTTGGGATAGCTTTCTTATTTTTTATAAAGCTATCATAGAGAACATAGTTGTATCAGCTTCCTGGTAAAAAAATTTTGGAAAGCAACAAAAAAATTATGATTACAATCTAAAAGTAAAATAATAAGAAAGTTGTTCTAAAAAAAACCTTAATCCTTATAATAATCACAAAAGAAAGAAAATATATATATTTTTTACTTTCATTAAATTCTTAATAAATTGATTGTAGCGCGTGCAAATATAATGATTTGGAATATGCATAAATACAATATAGCTTAGTATACGTAGCTAACTTCGATTTATTTGTTGGGAATTTTGACTACCAACGAAGAGGTTGGCCTACATGTCCCAAAATAAATAAAAAAACAATATAGCTCAGTATAAGTGTAACCTGTAAAAGCATAATAAAAGGTCTCTTCAAAGCGTTTTGGGCCACAATGAGCACAAAACGTGAAAGAACCCGACTACAATATGGAAACAAAATTTGTACTAGAACAGTTCTTGTGTCAGGATTGGAAGACAGAAAAACCAAAATTAGAGAATAAACGGTAAATAATAAACGATATTTTAATAAAGTTTTAAAAAAATGCTATTATGAAATAATTTTTTAGAATTTGATTGTTTATATTTTTATTTAAATATCTTCCATTTTTTAGCAATTATCTGCTAACTTGAATCATTTATCTTAATAAAGATATCCTTATATATATATTTTTTTTACTTTCATTAAATTCTTAATAAATTGATTGTAGCGCGTGCAAATATTTTGATTTGGAATATGCATAAATACAATATAGCTTAGTATACGTAGCTCATTTTGATTCGTTGGTTGGGAGCTTTGACCCTAAAAGAAGAGGTTGGCCTAAATGTCCCAAAATAAATAAATAAACAATATAGCTCAGTATAAGTGTAACCTGCAAAAAGATTCTAGAAATGCTTAGAGTTTTCTAGAAAATTCTAGAGTATTCTAAAATTGTGTGGACACTTGCAGACTAAATCTAAGATACTCTAGAACTCTCTAGAATATTATAATGTAAGTGTATTGTGGAGTATTCTAGAGAACTCTAGAATGTTCTTAGACATGGGAGGATGGCTATAAATAAGACCCTCCCCCTTCATTTGTAATCAACTCCCTACATCTCCCAACAACTCCCCAAAAACTCCTCCAACCCCATTTGTAAAATTCCCTTGTAATAGTGAAGCTTTGCTTATTATCTTCCTCTCTAGTATTCTTTGCTCTCTAACTAGTATTGTCTGATTTTTAGGCTGGTTTAAATACAGAAAGAGTGCTAAGACCACACGAGAGACTTAAGAATGATTTCGTCGTGACAATAAGCTGCTAAATGACGATAGAACAATTACTTGAACAGAAGAAATTTGAATGCAACCAAAGAAACATTTCAAAAGGTTGATCATGCATGAAACATCATATAAATCATTCATGCAGTATTTATATTTAAATATAATAGATATCTATTAATGAACCCAAGTTATTTGATGTTTATAATTGTAAAAATTCAATATATGCCCCTTTCAAATAATAAAATTAATTTCTGTGCCCCAGTTAAAACATGTTTTGACTCCATCACTTGCTTATGCTCGGCTATAACCAACAAAATTCAATCAGTGAATTTCATATATCCACTCTCCAATCTCCCTTCTGCCATGTTTCAATGAGGAAAAAGACTTCGAACTAATAGGAAGCTAAGAGTGTATAGAATATGCTTGCCTTGCCCAGAGGCTTTCAGATAGCAATCCCGTAAAAAATAAAGAGCAGTTATGCTTAGGTACGCTAATACATACCACCAAAAAATGAAAGGAAATTTGATGAAAAGGTGGTGCAAGCTAGGAGGTGATGGAAAGCCGGAAAGGAGGAAGAAGATCATTATGGTAGGCCAAAATGATATGTAAATAAACATGAAAAACAGCCCTGAATCTAACATAAAAAATAGAATCCGGATACCACACTATCAGCATTCAGCAGAGCACCCAGCTCCTCTGCCTCATGATCTACGCCATGCCCTTCACATCCAACATTTCCTCTATCACAATATCATAGATTTCAGTTTAAAGTTTGAACAGCTTGTTAATTTTTTAAATCAATCGATCATTTCATTAAAATTTGGTTTTAATTTTATGCATCAACAAGTTACATATAAAGCAAAAAAAAATGGAGTAATTAGGGGTTTTTGATTTGTGAGTCCTACCCATTTTTTATTTGACTCTTATTGTTCGTATATCATTCTAGTTGTATTAAAAATCTTATACCCTAAGACATTCCACATTAATTCCCCTCTATTATCATACAGGTTCTCAATGAACAGTCAACAAAATTAGTGCAGGTAACATATACTTAATAAACAATCAAGAACTATAATAAAAAATGTTGATGAAGCTTACTGTTGCAAGTAATTTCTAATAACTTGAAAATAATTATTTACTCGAAGGAAATATGGAAGCAATATATATATATATATATATATATATATATGGAAGCGGTAAATGAATGAGAGACAAGAAACAAGATCAAGTGAGAGACAAGAAACAAGATCAAGCGAGGGTAAGGCAATCACATGGCTAGCGATGAGCAGGAAGGGTGCGTGACTATTCAAGCATCGTGTGATATCGATTGAACTTCACCAGGCCATGTCGAGCATGAGCATTGTGATGGGTATTGAAAGCTATGACTTTCTCTTTCTCATTTTCTTCCAACTCAAGGGAAAAATTTTATCGTGAATTTCAAGTCAAGTTGATAAACCATAAACCTAGCCTTTACTTTCATAGAAATTTGTTTGGACTGTGGTGTAAAGAGAAAAAACAAATCAAGAAGAGGAGACAGTTTGGCATTTTGAAAAGTAGAAAGAATAAAAGCATTAGAGGTATGTACTTATATTAATGGTATTTTATTTTATTGTAGGATTTGAAAGAAATCTTAAATTTAAAATATTATAAAAATTTAATGAATATTGCTTAGTTTTTATTAAGGATGATTGATATATTTAATAAAGGACTCTCTAGATTTTGAAACTTGATTTAATTAGAAAATTTTAAACTTAATTTCTAATGATCTTCGAATAACTTAGTAAAACTAAATGATATTGTAGGAGACATTTGGGGGGAATTAATGATTGAAAATAATTGTGGATGTTTAGTTTATTGAATGTAGGGATTGTTTAGAAATTTCTTTTTTGATTGTATGCATTAAATAGTTTGTTTTCCTAGGGTTAAGGCATCTTGAATTTGGCTGAAATTTGAGATCTCTTAGGTTTTTGGGCTCTACGGCATCTAGAGACTTGTGAGAGATTGATCCTCTAGAATAGAGGATCAATTGTATCTTGATATTTTCCGTTTCTATTTCATCAAATAATACAAATTATCTACTGTTTTTATGGTTTTGTGTGGATTTTTGTTGAGAATTTTCGTTGTTTTTCAAAGATTGATAGGAATTACTTGAGATCCACAAGTGTTTCCTATCACTATGCTACGTACAATTAAAATTCAAGTATTCAACAACTAAATCTATGCTCATCAACTAGATTTGTGGTTGCATCCTCAAATAATGACATAGTCAAATTCATGGAAAGATGATGGTGTGGGGTTATATAAATAGGGAAATATATCACCTATCAGAAAGTCAGTTTGAACAAGTGACCGTTTGTTAAGTCCTAAATATGTACAATATAGCTTTAACATTAAAATCTTGATGTTTAAGCATATTAGCCAACAAATAAAGATGATAGACACTAATTCTAATTTTCTTAAGAATTTTGGCAGTATCACAAGCCCTTCAATTTAAAATCTTATATTTTATAGGTTCGGAATGCTCAGCACACATAAAAATCCAAATGTAATCACCTTTTTTTAAATTCTTTTGTCAAACAATTACAGTTTGCTTTAGAAGCATATATTTGTCATTATTTGAAATGATTTGCTTCCTTACATCATCATAATAGAGGCTTGGAAAGTCATTAGCGAATGAGAATGCATAATCAAAAAATGCCTGGGATGAAAGGTCGGCCACATCACTTGGGCTACTTGGATTTTGTCCATAAACTATTGTAAAATTTAAGGTCTTTGTAGTTCTTGAGACAGTAATATTGTAAGCAAAATCTAAGATAAGCAAGTACAAATCTCAATTTCCTAAACTATTTCCTATAAGACGCCTAAACAAATTTCTTAAAATCAAGTTGACTACTTCATTTTGACCATCTGAATGGGCGTAAAAAGCAAATTAAAATTTTAGCTTTGTGCTTAATAATTTCCACAAGATTTTTCAAAAGTATAAAATAGATCTAATATTTCGATCAAAAATACATTTTGAGGGGAGACTATGTAGATGCATGATTTTCATGAGGACAAAAAGTTGATTTGCATCTAATTGATGTGTGAGGTTCACATGACCTTTCTAGGTGGCCCCAATTAGAGTTATAGGTTTTAGCATTGATAAGTAGGCCAACTAGCATCCAGGGAGCTAGCAAAGTAAACACCCTAATGATGGAGGGTCCTTATCATTCTACTTAGGCATCTAGTGTCATTCATAAGTCTAGCCTCCTATAAACTTATAGCTAGTAGGCAAAGAGATGGCATCTAGTGTCATTTATAAGTCTAGCCTCCTATAAACTTAAAGCTAGCAGGCAAAGAGATGGAGGGTTAAAGAGGGAACTTCTAATTATCATTTTAAAGAAAGGACCACAAAACCTTCCATAACGAGAAGATCACACAGCCTTATTACAAACTGTTGAAAACAGTAAGTTTAAGAGGGAAAAGGCTTATTTCATTACACAAGTTCTGCCCTATTTATAGAACTATACAAGATACCTTAATAGATAAATAAATAACTATAAAATCAGGCATTATTGCCCTCATATATTCCTTCCTAAATTAGTTATCTAATTATGTAAAGACATTAACTTGAATAAGGCGTGATTCAGGCGGGATTCCTGCGGATCCTGATTTGGGGCCATGGGATCTCTTCTAGAGTGAGTGGCTGAGATTTAACACTCCCCCTCAAACTGGGGAATATAGGTATGTCATTCCTAGCTTGGCAATCATTCTGTGAAAGGTGGAGTTATCCAATCCTTTGGTAAGGAGATCAGCAAGTTGATCTTTTGATGATACATGATTGATACATACAAGACCACTGTCTAATTTTTTTTTATGAAATATTTGTCTACTTCTATGTGTTTGGTTCTGTCATGCTGAATTGGATTGTGAGCTATATTGATTGATGATTTGTTGTCACAATGTAGTTACATTGGTTCATCCCATTTGATCTTTAGATCTTCTAGAATCATCTTGATCTATATTATCTCATATATTCCCAAGGTCATAGCTCTATATTCTTCTTCCGCACTAGATCTTGCCATCACATTATGTTTCTTGCTTCTCCAAGTAACTAGGTTCCCTCCAATGAATGTGCATTACCTAGAAGTGAATCTTCTGTCAATTGGTTATCCTGCATAGTCAGCATCAGTGTATATTTCTAGAGTTATTTCATGATCTCTTTTAAAGAGGATCCATTTCCCTCGGTTTCCCTTAAGGTAGTGTAGTATTCTGTCTATTGCTTGCATATATTTATGTTTTAAATTTTGCATAAACTGACTAACCATACTTACAGCAAATGCTATATCTGGTCTAGTGTCGGAAAGGTAGATCAATTACCCCCCAAGTCTTTGATAAGCACATTTATCTACATCTCGATCTTCTTTCGCTCTCCCCAGTTTGAGATTTGATTCTACTAGTATTGGTGTTAGCTTACAAGCTAGTTTTCTTGTCTCTTTCAGAAAATCTCTAATATATTTTTGTTGTGAAATGAATATTCATTTTGATAAAGTGAGCAACTTCAATTCCAAAAAAATATTTTAGTCTACAAAGTTCTTTGATATCGAATTCCTTGGTAAGATTTTTCCTTAAACTTACTTTCTCCTTTTCATTGTTCCCAGTCAAGATAATATCATCCACATAGACTAGTAGTATTGTGACTTCCCCTGAGTCTGAGTATGGTCACCTTGACTCTATTGATACCCATTAAGAAGCATGAATTTCGAGAATCTACCAAACCAGACCCTTAGTGATTATTTGAGCCCATATAGAGCTTTTTTTTAACATGCACACCATGTTACCTCCAGATTCCTTAAATCTTGGTGGTATTTTCATAAATATTTCTTCTTCCAAATCCCCATGGAGGAATGCATTTTTTGCATCCAATTGCTCCATATGCCATTTGTACTTAGCTTCTAGGGAGGTAGGATTCTGAAAGTGTTCATCTTGGCTACGGGTGCAAAGGTTTCCTGGTAGTCAATGTTATATGTCTGAGTATACCCTTTTAATTGCCACTAGTCTTGCCTTGTATCTTTCCAGTGTACTGCCAACTTTGTACTTTACAGAGAACACCCACTTGCAGCCAACTGATTTTTTCCCTGTCAGTAGGTTGTCGATCTCCCATATATTACTTTTCTCTAGGGCCTACATTTCATCTTATGGCATTTTTTTCATTTTTTTATCAGATAAGGCCTCATAAATATCATTAGGAGCATGAATATCTTCTAGTGTAGCCAGGAGTTTTTATGAGATGATGAAAAGTTATTGAAGGATATAGAGTTGTTTATAAGGTATAAGGGAGATGGTGAGCTTACCTTCATTTTAGGAGATGATTCAGATTCCTGGATATGCTTCAGATCATAGTCTGAACTTGTACGCCTGGAATATACCTTCTCAAATCTAATGACACCTTTGTCTTCACTTTCCCTCTCTGGGTTTCAGGTGGATTGGTTTGTGGTGGAGGAAGGTCAAGAGGGGCAAGCGCATTTTCCATATCTTCTTCTGTTCTAATCTCCCTCTAAAGATGAGGTTTGGAAAAATATGAGTTTTGTTCATAAAAAGTGACATCAATGAAAATAAGGGTTTTCTTTGTATGTGAGTAATAACACTTGTAAACTTTTTTGGTGGCTAAATATCCAATAAAAATACATTTGAGTGCTCTTGGATCTAATGTTCCTCTGTTATGGCTATGGATGTGAACATAGGTAGAGCACCCAAAAATTTTGGGTGTAAGGTTATTATGGGTTCGAAACTTGAGGTAAAAGGAGGACATAATATACATTGAAGTTTTCAATCACAAGATTTTTTAATGTAGTTGATTTATAAGATACGTGGCAGTTAGGAAGGCTTCCCCCAATAAGATTTGAGTATATTGTGGTGGAGTAAGATGGCACAAGTGGAGGCTAGAAGGTGACCGTTCTTCCTTTCTTCAACCACATTTTGTTGTGGGGTGTGAACGCAGGAAAACTCGTGGATGATGCATTCACTTTGAAAATAGGAGTGTAGAGTATGATTGAAGTAGTCTTTAGCATTGTCAGAACGATTTTTTTTCTATTTTAACACTAAATTGATTATGGATCATGGTGTGAAAAATGAGAAGAATTATGCTAACGTCATATTTATTTTTGAGCAGATAGATCCAAGATACTCGAGTACAGTCATCAATGAAAGATACAAACCACCGAGCTCCAGAGATGTTGGGGATTTTTTAGGGTCCCCATATGTCACTATGAATAAGATAGAGAGGAGTATCGCATCTTTCATTTTTTTTTTGTTGAAAAAAAAATTCTTTTATATTTGGCTAGTTCGCATGTTACACAATGAAAATGTTGATTTTCTATTTTATAAAAAAGACTTTGGTACACATGTTTTAAGACATCGAAGTATGGATGTCCTAATCTGTAATGGTGAAGCCATATAGTAGATTTTTCGTCAACTAGGGATAATATAGAGTAATTATTCTTAAATTTGTTCAACTCTTCTAGGTAGTACAGTCCAGCTTTTTCCTTAGCATGTCCAATCTTCTTCCCCGATTCCTAATCCTGAAATAAGCAATAGGTAGGTTTAAATAGTGCCCAACAATTATGATCATTGGTAAGTTTCTGTATATATATGAAATTAGTGGATAATTGAGGTACATGGAGAACATTTTTTTTGAGTGAGGGAAGGAGATAAGGGTATGTCTCATTGACCTTCTACTATGACAAGAGAACCATTAGCAGTGATGATTTTCATGTCACTTGGGCAAGGATTATAGTTGGTGAAGTGGGTAGTTGAGTTTTTCATATGATATGTGACTCCTGAGTCAATGATCCCTAATCCTTTCAGATGATTTCTAGAGATGCTTAATCCAATGGATATAGAAAACTTACCTGAAAGTGAAACAGCGAAAGATGCTTGTAGATTGTCAAAGCATATCTTGAGTTATTTTAGTTTCTCGATATCTTCTTTATTGAGGTCTTTGAAGCTGGTCAGTGTTTCTAAGTTAGGCTGACTTGTTGTAGTGTTGGCATATAATGTGTCTCTTTTTCACTTCTTTGATTCCACTCCTTACTGAGGGGGGGATGTATTTTCCAGCACGTCTCCTCTGTATGTCTTGACTTCTTGCAATAAATGCACCAAAGCGAGTCTCTGTCTTTAAATTTTCAGGAGTCTTTACCTTTTTCCTTCCATGGTGCTTTTCTGCCATCACCAATGCTGAACTTTCAACCACCTTTGACTCCAACATCACTTCTCATCGGCTTTCTTTAGTGCGAATGAGAGAAATGATTTGATTTAATGATGGTGTCTCCTCTATGCCAAGAATATGGACTCATACTTGATCAAATTCTGCATTTAGTCCTGTAAGAAAATTATAAACTTTATCTTTTTCAATAAAGTTCTTTAGTATAGTAGCATCTTCTAAACATATGGTCTCGATATATCTGTAGTGATCGAATTCTTGCCATAAGTTTTGTAGAGGAGATGCATACTCTGTCACAGTCTTACTTCTTTATTTTATGCTTCCTACTTTGACCTTAATTTCAAAGGTTTAAGCAACATCACGAGCTTTTGAAAAAGTTTGTTTGGTGTCATCCCATATATCATTTGCAGTGGAAAGGAATATAAACGTATCACTAATTTCTGGAGTCATGAAATTCCACAATCATGACATAATCATGGATCTGCTTCATCCCATATCAAAAAATTAGGATCTCCTTCTTTTGACCCTCCTCCAAGAAGATGATGTAATTTTTCTCTCTGTTTCAAATTGAGACCACTTTAGATAGTTCTTCCCATTTAGACAATGGGAATGTTGCATGCTTTGGAAGTCACCTCGTCCTTAGTGCACCATAGGATCCTCAAATTGGTCAATGCTTTGGGAATAATTAATTTCTGACATTATGGTGCCAATTGATAGTAATAAAGACTCTTTGGGTAGCAATGAAGGCTTCACGAAAAAAATTTCCTCTGATTTTTAATTACGGCAATAAAGGCCTATATATAAGAAATTATTTTTTTTTTCCTTTTTTTTTCACTTTACTTCTTGGTTAACCAAACTGAGCCGAGTCTTAAAAGACTCAGATCGAGTAGCTAGGGCATGCAAAGAGGCTTCGTTTCCCGCACGTTCACCCGGTTCCACCCGCTCAAGTCGCTTCGGCTTTGTCTCCTGCACATCTTCTGCTCTTGTGGTTGGTTCTTCCAGACAGGAGTAGGTGTTTCACGTGTGTGTCTTCCGATCGGCTAGAGTCTTATGCGTGCCGACAGAGAGTAAGGAAGTCGCGACTGAAGAAGGTGTCAGCGGCATCTAGTAGCTACGATCTCTTCTTCTTCCTTTTTCTCCTTCGACAATCTACAATCGTTCTTGAACTGCAATGAAGGTTGTAGGCTTTGATACCATGTTGAAAACAGTAAGTTTAAGAAGGAAAAAAGCTTATTTCATTGCACAATATCTGCCCAAGCTATTTATAGAACTATACAAGATACATTAATAGAGAAACAAATAACTACAAATTAATGCATTATTGCCCTCATATATTCCATCCTAAATCAGTTATCTAACTATGGAAAGACATTAACGTGAATAAGGCATGATTCATGCGGGATTCCCACGGATCTTGATTTGGGGCCGTGGGATCTCTTCTAGAGTGAGTGGCTGAGATTTAACACAAACCAAGCAAACACCCTAATGATGGTGGGTCATTGTCATTTAGTGTCATTTATAATTTTAGCCTCCTATAAACTTATAGCTAGTAGACAAAGAGATGGAGGGTTAAAGAGGGAAATCATAAATATCATTTTAATGAAAGGACCACCAAATCTTCCATAAGGAGATCGCGAAGCCTTATCTACCACATTGCAAACAAAGTAATAATGCAATATAAACTCAATGTCACTTTATTCCATTACAAGTGTATTAATCAAAGCATGAAGTAAAAATTTTGAAGAGATAAGGTGAGTCGGCCACATGCATGCACTAAGGCTTTAATTTGTCTCTTCATCTTTCTCATCTTAGTGAATGATTCATTTGAAATGTCTCTTCATATTCCCTAAAATTTTACTTGAAATGTCTCTTCATATTCTTCTTTTTGCAAATTGAAAGCTCCCTATATTTCATGAATTAAAAAATGAAGCTTCATTTTTTAACTCGGTAAAGGGTCAAATTTAGGACAACTTATGAAAAAGCTACTTCAATTCCACTCTAAATCTTCAATTGCATCATAGAAAAAGCTACTTAACGTCCAACCTTAGTGCATGATTCATTTGAAATGTTATATATATATATATATATTCCTCCAAATTTTACATGAAATGGCTCTTAATAGTCTCCTTTTTTTAAAATCGACATTTCATCTGCTATAGTTCATGAATTAAAAAATGATGCTTCATCTTCTTTACTCATTAAAGAGACAAATTAAGGAGACTTTAAGAAGCTACATCATGTATATTCCAAATCACCATAGAAAAAACTAATTCAAGTCCATTCTAAATCTTCAAGTCCAATTAAGCCATAATAGGCGATGATGGGTGGTAACTCAATATATATGGTGACAGGAAGGAGGATTTTGGGTGATACATTATCGAGTAGGCCTATGGATAAGTTAATTGGACTGACCAATTCAATAGGTCAATCTAGGAAGTTGTCTTTCTTCTTTTTTAATGGATAGGGGAAGGGTTGGAACTCTATTCTTGATAGTTGTTGACCAAAAATATCGTAATAATGAGCATTTTAATTACAAAGAACCGGGAGATTAAGAATATAAGTCTTTTAATGAGCTAACGTATGTGATAATTGTTGAAAAGCTTCTTCATGATATCCGAGAGGATGTGAGAGTTTGAAAGTTTTTGATATTGACTTCCTAAGAGGGATTCTCTCTATCAACTAGAGAGAAAATTAAATTATGTTCCTATAATAATAACTCACTTAATACTTGCAAACATTCTTCCAAGAACTATTCGCTCTACATCAAGATTTTTGTTCATGATTATCTTAAACTCCTTGATTATTTATGTAATGATGTTGATTGGATGAGAAATAAATTTGATGGTTTAGTTCCTAAAACTATGATTAAAATATCTTTTTTCTATGATTTCTCTATAAGAAATTTGCCTTTTCTCCTTCAATGCTTTAATATTCATTTCATCGTTCTTTACATCAGGTGTTAGGGTTCTCACACATGTTCCTTAATTATTATGTTAAGTTTCTATCATGAGGAAGAAGATGGTTCTTCTTGTTCTTAGATGAGAGAGAGAGAGAGGGGAGAGGGAAGAGAGGGTAATAGGAAATCATATTCCTTTATTCAATTTGGGTTTATAAGAGGGGTTTTTTCTTACATCAACTGCAATGCTAGTTATAGGCATTTACAAAGAGTGTGATAGCTTGCGGATCAACCAAATGTAAGACCAGACCAATACACAACAATCTTCACCTTGGTCAAAATTTACGATCAAGGAACCAAATGTGCACTTGCTGCGATCTGACCGGCTTCTTGCACTAACTCATGAGAAAACTGGCCAAATCGAGACCAATCCTGCTCACGAATGGCCTCCACTGTGAGTTTCAATCCACTGCTCCTTGTGCTCCCGCGCGTTCTAACCCACGCCCGCCTGCACCCGTCATTATTCCTTCTATGATATGCACGTCGTTCCTTGTGCATTGTCTACTCCTGCGTGTTTCTGACCCGCGCATTTGCTTCTGCACGGCACGTCCACGCTCTAGTATCCTCTGGCTCGCCAATCTTCCCCCCGACCCGTGTGTGCTCTGACCCGCGACTTTGCACGAGTCACCCATTCTTGATCTTAAGTCAAGTGCCTGCTTCTTGCGCACTCTGTGCTCGGCTGTCTCCATGCAATCTATCCAACGTGCTCTGCTCCGACCGAACACCCGCACCAGTGCTCTTGTGCATGCTCCCTGTCGGTCCCGTCCCGGCTCTGTCAAATGTCAGAAGAATTTAATTTTTGAATTCATCAAGAGCACCTCCACCACACGCCATTATTTCCCCGCCTCTGAGATATGCACTATTCCAGATTTTACCTCCTGCTAAAAACAAATTTTGCAAGCTGCAACGTCAACAATCGAACAGTCACCACCTCCTATTAATTTACTCAGTTTGTTTCCTGAAGATCTGACCAAAATCGAAGCCCTACACTTTGATTTCCCTTTTGTTGGTAAGATCAAGCCTTACCAGCTACCCACTTCGCGATCTCACAAATCAATCATGCGAGAAACCATTCACCTGCTCTTGGTTCCAGCCCTAGGTTAACCTCCTCCCGAAAGCTACACACGCTCTTCTCCCATTCTTAATGCACGATGCTTCTCGGTTTACCTGTTGAAGTTCGTGTGAATCCCTGCTGCCCGAGTACAGAAAAAGCCTGAGCTGGTTGTTTACTCTCGTACATGCCTAGAAACACGTGAAGAGCCTTGCACATCTCTAGTCGGCGTTTACTTACATAAGCTGAAAATCGGATCCACCCGCCCGCGTGAAAGTCTAGATCTACTACATATCCCATATCCACTGACGTAGCACCCACAGCCTATTTCTTACGCCCGTGTCTGGCCCTCTTATGTGTGCTCTGTTCCGAAGACCCTCTCCAGCCTCTCGTCTGCCTCACGCAAATGAAATCGCAACCAGAAACTGGCAGCCCGACCGCCTTTTCCTCTCGATTACATGATCATCTTCCTTCTCCTTTGATATCACATCAATGAGGCTCTGATACCACTATGATGCACAGACACGGACATGGCGACACATATACGACACGGAACACGTCAATTATTGAAAATATAGGATACGGACACGGGTTGGCACAGTATTATAGTTTTTATATTTTAAAAATAGTGTATAAAAATTAAATAAGTATAATTTTAAAAATAATTTGAAAAAAATAAAACATTTAATTAGAATTTGTGCTTAAAATGATTAGTATTAGGATGTCGAGAGTCAGGGGTCGATGTCGTTTATCAATCACCGATAGAAGAGATGAAAATACCTTCACTGCCAAAAAGAAATAAAAATGAGAATATTCGATGATTGGATATTAAGTGCGGACGTTGATTTGATGTTTTGGATAGGAAATAAGAAATTTAGTTTAAATCCCGCCAAATACAAGAAATTATATTTTAAAAAAAATTATAAAATATTTAAGATACGTGTGTCGGACATGCGTGCCCAATTTGTATTTAATATTTTTTAATTAGACGCATTTTCGACGTGTCCGACATGTATTTTAGGAGTGTCAGACGACTGTCGTGTCAGATACGGTGTCAGACACTGCATGCCTCTTTGAGGAGAAGTGTCGGTGCATCATAGGATACCACTTGTTAAGTTTTTTGCTTGACGAAGAGAAGCTCTTCTTGAGCCTTCTTGCAAGAGAGAGAGAGAGAGGGAGAGGGAGGAGAGGGAGAGAGCAGCTGCAGGTAGGGGTGTTAACAATTAACATGACACAAAATCCGACTCGAACCCGACCTGAATTTTTTGGGTTAGGGTCATCCCGATTTAAGAGCAGGTCGGGTTCGAGCACCAATTTTCGACCCGTTTTGAATTTCATGTCAGGTTCGGGTCAACCCGAAAACCTAATTTGGACATGGTTTTGCCAGCTTCGCCCGGCGTATAACTGATTAAGTCGTTTCGCTTCCACCCGCAAGCCCTAACCACGCTTCCGCCTTTCACGTGCAACAACGTTCCTTCTTGTCGGGTCAATAACATTCGACAATGTTCCTTGCTCCTTCGACGACGTTACCTCCTTCGACAACATTCAACAATGTTCCTTCCTATCGGGCCGACAAAGTTCGATGATGTTCCTTACTCTTTCGACGATGTTCCTTGTTGTCGGGTCGACGATGTTCCTTCTTGTCGGGTCGACGATGTTCTTTCCTCCTTCGACGATGTTCACCTTAACTACAGGAAAATGGCTTGTTATTGGCGAACAAAATCAGCCAGTAATAAGGAAAATCCATCGAAAATTTTGCTTTTCTGGTGAAAATCCATATGACAGTAATTCGCATGTTGGAAAATCTTTACCGGCGAAATATTTCAGTTGGAAATTTTTCCCGCAGATTTTCCGGCGAAAAAATGAAGGTTTCACGTCATTTTCTTTGGATAAATTTTGGCGTTTAATCCGCTGATATGCCGGACTATTATCAACGGATAAAACTGACGGATTATCGGCCAAAAATACCAACGTAATGGATTCGCCGAAAATACAAAATACATTTTTTTGTATCATATTTGCCGACGAATTTCCGGCGAATAATCCGCCAGAAAACTGTAGCATAAACAAACAAACAAAAAGGCTTCCCTCTTAGGAAATTATTTTCTTAATATAACCTGCATACAAAAGTTCCAATACTATATACATTCAAACATAAATCTCTAATAAAAACATCACCAAATATTGAACATAAACAAAAACAAGAAGAAAATCATCAACAAAATGTACAAAACTACACAAATGTTCAAAAATAAATAAGTGCAGATGTCCATAGATCAACAGTTACATCATCTTGGCTTAGGTGCACTTGATTTTTATGTTTAGAACATGGACATCGAAACTTTCTATCTAAGATGAAGATGGGCAGTTGAGAAGCTGTCTGAATGAAAAAATTCACCCCATTAATAAACTCATATGTTAATATCTTTTGTCCTTGCATTAATTGGTTATACATCCAACTTCTTTGATTTTTGATATACATAACATAGCCTACATATAATATAAATATATTAGATATTGTTGTAACATATATTGAAGGAAAATATACGGATTTTAATTTTATTTGTAAGTCCAATAGTGTTATTTCAGACAGGTCCCCTATCAATGAAAAATCTGACGGAATACAAAGAGTCTTAACCTGCCTGCCACGTCAAGAAAGATGTGTATGGTTGGTGTCGGGCGACACCGCGACCGTGGTCTTCAATCCTACCACGCTAAGAAATGTGTGTATAGGTCTTCAAGGGGGTACCTGTGTTGTGTTGTAGATATTTCCAGCATATTTATCGATTTTCTTGAGGTGCAAAAATGTAATTTGCATGACAATACCATCTAAGGAAAATCTCTTGCTCTCTCTAATCTTCTCTTCCATAAGAGCTTCTCCAACATTTTCATGTATATACTCATTTCATATCTTGTCCCTAAGAGTAAAGCTAGCCAATCATGAGCATTATAATCTCTACAAACCGTTTAAGGCAAATCTCTCACTCTTTGTAATATTACCATCCATAAGAGCTTCTCCAAGATTTTCATGTTTATGCTCATTTCATATCTTATCTCTAAGAGTAAATTCCATAAGAGCATTCTAATCTCCATCATTCTAATCTCAAGAAATAATATGCACATCTCTCACTCTCGTTCTGTAATTTCATTCCATAAGAGCATTCTAATCTCAACTAAAAATATATATATCAACTCCCTCTCTAGACTCATCAACAAGAAGAATATCATCAACAAAATGCATACATATGCTACAATCTCTTGCAAATATCTAATGAGAACATCAATGACAAAAGAAAAAACTTACAACATATTTCCAACAAATCTGGCAGCAAATGTCAGCAAATGAGGCGGCAAACTTCGGCTAGGACGGCAGCAAATGTGGGCAAGGTCGGCGGCGAACATCGGTAACGAACTGGTCTCGATGGCGACAATGTTCTGTGCAGGTCTCTGATGTGAGAGGAGCGAACTGAAACGAAGAAAAAATAAAATGAGAAGAAAGACGATGGAGCAGAT
This sequence comes from Dendrobium catenatum, assembly GCF_001605985.2. Taxonomy (NCBI): domain Eukaryota; kingdom Viridiplantae; phylum Streptophyta; class Magnoliopsida; order Asparagales; family Orchidaceae; genus Dendrobium; species Dendrobium catenatum. The sequence goes on along the minus strand of NW_021319083.1, from coordinate 10,456,989 downwards.
GAAATAGGGCTTTCTTTGTTGGATTTTTCTTTTTTCCGGTAATATTACCGCAAAAAAAAAATACGATAGAACATTTTCGGTGAGTTTAAATAAGCCGGTGCAATATACACCTGTGATTGCACCAGTAATTTCTGACGAAAAATGCACCGAAATATAATATATATCGGCAAATTAGTAGGCGGAATATGAGCCGATAAATTAATGGCGATAAATACGTCAGAAATTCCGTCGTAACATTACCGGCAAAATATTCGCAGGTTAGTCCACCGCTTTTTCTGGCACATGTAAATCTTCCGGTAATATAAGATTTTCCTGTAGTGAGCTTCCATTCATGCAAAGGTAACTGTGGTTTCATGTCGAGTCGGGTCAACCCGAAAACCCGCAGGTTGGATCCAAGTTGAAATTTCTGACTTGTCTACAAAAATTGATAAGCAAGCCGCCTAATAAGCACTTGCTCTTATACTTGAAATTGTGCCATGTGCATTGATCTGCTGCGAGTGCATAGAACCTGCTCTTCAATACATCATCGTTGCTTTGAAACTGATCAATCATAGCCGCTCATGTCATTGTCTTCCTTGGTATTAGCTTCTTTATGTAAGCAATGCTACATGAAAAATCAGATGAAGCAAGTGAGATTACCGAAGGGTTGTTCATAGTTCTTTCTATATTTTCTTCTCTTCTTCTGCTCTAACATTTTCTGCATGCAATGCTATCAGAAGCTGAACCTCTTTAGCTATCAGGAGCATATCTTCCACATGGTATCAGAGCACTGTTTGTGCCCAACGGTTCGAAGTGGCATTTCTCCTGTTATTTGTGTCTGAAAATTTCTTGGATTCGCTTTCATGGATTTATCTCCGGCTTCTTCTACTTCAGCTCAAACAGCACCTGCAGTCAAGATGGTTGATACTCTCATTCCATCCCAATTGAAATTTCTGATGACAAATGTGAAATTGGTACTCAACATTCAACTTACAGCTTAAAACTATCCTCTGTGGAAGTCCCAGATTCTTAAACTTTTTACAGCTAATGGGTTTGATGAATATTTGGATGGATCAACACCCAAACCCACCGGAATTGATATCATCTACCTCAGGTGATCGTCAATAAAATCTAGAATATTGTACATGGCTGTTAGTTGATCAAAATTTAGCGGTAGTGCTGTATTATACAATTTCACATACATTCCACCCATATGTCTTGAATCTAAATTCATGTTTGGAGATTTGGCAAATGGTTGAACACAGATTACAGTCTACCAATAGATCCCATATTCTTTAACTCAAAAACGAGTTACACCATCTCACCATGAAAGATAAGTCTATGATACAGTACCTGCCTGAAATCAAAAGTAAGGTTGATGTTATAGGATCATCTGGTTCTCCTCTTCCAACATAAGATATTATTATGTACACTTTGAATGGATTGCCTAGTTATTATCAGGCTTTTAAAATAGTCATTCTAACTAAGGGTGTCAATTTCGGGTCACGGGTCGGGTTCGGGTCGAAC
>NW_021319083.1:10447744-10455382 GCF_001605985.2 Dendrobium catenatum | reverse complement strand
TAAACGGGTCAATTTCTGGAACCCGAACCCGACCCGTTTTGAAATCGGGTCGGGTTCAACCCGAATTTTTCGGGTCGGGTCCGAGTCGGGTTTTCGTGTCGTGTCAAATATTGACACCCCTAATTCTAACTAATCTAAATCCTATCAACTTGGATGATTTTTATTCACTGCTTTGTAGTGAAGAGCTTAATCTCGCTATCGAATCGATGCGTGAACTCTCTTATTCAACGACTGTTGATCCTGTTCCAGCTCTGTATGTGCAACATGGTCGGGGACGTGCTCGTGGTAATCGTGGACGATTTTCTTCACGATCAGTTCGTGGTCGTGGTTCATCTGTCCGTCCTCCCTCCACTTCTTTTTCTCCTACAATTGAGTGTCAAATTTGTGGTAAGCCGGGTCATTCGGCTTACAAATGCTGGTACCGTGCAGATTTTTCTCTGCCCCCACCCGTTCAAGCGCATACAACTAATTTCTCTTCAGTCAATTCTGAATGGCTTTTAGATACCCGAGTTACATCTCATTTGACTTCAGATGCTTCACAGATATCCAATCCTCAGCCATATAATGGAAATCAACAAGTCATGATTGGGAATGGAGATTTGTTGTCGATCACTCATACTGGTAAAGGCTTATTACCTACACCTAATCGTAAGCTTCGCTTGACCTTCCTTCATTCTGTACCTCATCTTCATCATAATCTCCTTTCAATTCATAAACTAATTAATGATAATTCTTGCTCTGTTCTCTTTGATCAATCAGATTATACGATCACGGACCAGAAGACCAACCAAACACTTCTTCACGGCCTGTGTTGTCAAGGTCTCTACCCAATCTCTACTAAGACTAGTGATGCTGCTCCCAACACCGCTCTAGTTGCTCTTTCTTCCACCGCTAAACTCTGACGACATCCCTCTCTTCCAGTTTTACGCAAATTAAACAAGTCTCTTTCCAGTTTGTCTTCGATTAATGTGTCTTTTTTCAATTGTAATGCTTGTGCTCTTGCTAAAAGCCACAAGCTTCCCTTTACCCCCTCTCTTTCTCGTTCTAATACTATTCTTCATTTAATACATAGTGATGTATGGGGACCTTCTCCCATCTTATCTTTACAAGGTTTTAAATACTATGTTATTTTCATAGATGATTTTTCTCATTTTTGTTGGCTTTATCCTATAAAAACAAAGTATGATGTTCCTACTGTGTTTTATAAATTTAAGCAACTTGTTGAACGCCAATTTGATGCTAAGATTAAATATTTTAGATCAGATGGCGGTGGAGAGTACTGCTCTACGCAATTCAATTTGTTTCTGGAAAATTGTGCTATCGTCCACCAAATTACATGTCCCTATACACCTGAACAAAATGGTTTGGTTGAATGCAAGCACAGATATATCATGGAAACTTCTCGTGCTTTACTTTTTGAAACGCATCTTCCACGAAAATTCTGGCTTCACACTGTTCAAACAGTTGTTCATCTCATTAACCTCATCCCCTTCATTTCAAATAAATTGTCTTCACCTTATCAAATGCTCTTCAAGATACCACCTGATTATACTCACATCAGGATTTTCGATTGTCTCTGTTATCCATATCTTTCCTCCAAGTTCATCTCCAAACTTCATCCAAAATCCCTACCATGCATTTTCCTGGGGTATCCACAAAATACTAAAGGTTATATATGTCATCATGTTGAATCCAACCAAACATTTATCTCGCGGCATGTACAATTCATTGAAAATGTTTGTCCCTGTTCTCCTCAGAAAACTGAACCGAATACTCCCACTACTTCAACGTATGTTCCCCCACATTCTCTAGTTCCGACTACTTTTCAGCCTGTCTTAACATCTCATACTGGTCCAATTTCAAAACAACAAATTTCCACACATTCTCCGTCCCTCCTCTTCCTCTGTCAATACTTCTCCCACGTTACCACTTAACAATTCTCCATCTTCTAATGAACTGCATACTTCCACTACTTCAGTTGCAACCCCACTTGTCTCACATCCAATGCTTACGAGATCTAAAACTGGTAATTTAAAGCCTCGTCACATAATCAGTATGAGAACTTTGTTGGGGACTTCTGATCCTACATGTTATTCACAGGCAGTTAAACGTCATCATTGGAGAAAAGCAATGTCAAATGAATTTGCAGCCCTTCAAAAGCAAGGTACATGGAAATTAATACCTCCTTCGTCATCTCAGCATATCTTAGGATGTAAATGGATATATAAAACTAAGTTAAATTCGGATGTTACTATTGCTCGTTATAAAGCTCAACTAGTCGCTCAAGGTTGTAATTAACAATATGGATTAGATTATGAAGATACTTTCAGTCCAGTAGCTAAACTTCCTACTATTCGAATTTTTCTTAAAGTTGTTGTGACTTTTAAATGGATTATTTTGCAACTAGATGTGTCCAATGTTTTTCTCCACGGCAAACTAAATGAGACAATATATATATGTCACAACCTTTCGGTTTTATTGATCCACTCTATCATGATTATGTTTGTCTACTTCAAAAGTCCATTTATGGTTTGAAACATTTTCATCTTATTTGTTGGAATATGGTTTTACTCATATCACTATTGACCCTTCCTTATTGCTCTATCACAAGAAGAACATCAGTTTATTTATCCTAGTTTACGTGGATGATATACTTCTTACTGGTAATCATGCGGCTACCATTCAGCATCTCTTATCCATCTTGTCTGCTCGGTTTAACATGAAAAACCTTGGCAAGATCTCATATTTTTTTGGGAATGCACGTTACTCACATGGACAAAGGTCTGCATTTATCACAATCTCACTATGCTACTGAGATTCTCACTCGAGCAGGAATGGCTGAGTGTAAACCTATTGCTTCACCTAGTCCTACCAAAGTTCTGAGCACCTCTAATTCTTTATTATCCTCTGCTCAATGGGATCATTTCCGACACATTGTAGGATCTTTACAGTATCTAACAATTACAATATCTGATATAGCATACACTGTTAACAAGCTTTGCCAACATATACATCAACCTCTTGAGGATGATTTTAAATTACTCAAGCGTCTTCTTCGATATATCAAAGGAACCTTATCATTTGGTTTACCAAGTCTTCCGGGATTGCTTGAATTATGTGCATTCTCTGACTCTGATTGGGCGGGAGATCCTTCCGACCGAAAATCTACTTCTGGTTACTATGCCTTTCTTGGTGAAACTTTTATTTCTTGGCAAGTTAAGAAATAAAAAAAATGTTGCACGTTCTTCAACCGAGGCAGAGTATAGAGCCCTTGCAACTACTGCCACAGATCTTATATGGCTACGTCATCTTCTTCATGAGTCTCACATTGATGTGTCTAAGCCAACAGTTTTATTATGTGATAACATCTCTGTCATGGCAATTGCAAATAATCCTATTTTTCATGCACGGACTAAACATATAGATATTGATTTTCATTTTATCTGTGATTGCATCAAGAATCAGGTCTTACAGATTTCCCATGTTCATACACAAGATCAACTTGCTGATGCATTTATCAAGCCCTTATCAATTCCTCGATTTACTGATTTGAGAAACAAGCTAACTATATCGGAACCTCCTGTTAGCTTGAGGTGAGGTGATAAGCAAGCCGCCTAATAAGCGCTTGCTCTTATACTTGAAATCGTGCCATGTGCATTCCTCTGCTGCGAGTGCATAGAACCTGCTCTTCAATACAACACAGTTGTTTTGTAACTGATCAATCATAGCCGCTTATGTCATTGTCTTCATTGGTATTAGCTTCTTTATGTAAGGCATGTTACAGGAAGAATCAGATGAAGCAAATGAGATTACCGAAGGGTTAATCATAGTTCTTTCTGCATTTTCTTCTCTTCTTCTGCTCTAACGTTTGTTGCAGGTAATGTTATCAGAAGTTGAACCTCTTCAGCTATTAGGAGCATATCTTCCACAAAAACAAGTCAGATTCGGGTCATGTCAAACAGTAACGGGTCAATCTTGGGTTTGATCCGAACCAGACCCGCACCCAATTTTGACACCCCTAGCTGCATGGAATTCCAAATCTCCTAAGTGCGAATACCAATATCAATGCATACAAAATTTAAAATGATATGACACATAAGATAGACCACTAAAATGTTAAGATGGTGATAAAACTTTGAGCAAAATTAAATGAAGACAGAATAAACACGGTAAAGATCACAAGCACGAGACAAAAATTTACATGGTTCAGTGATTTTCAACTATGACCACGACCGCACAGAGATCAAATATTCACTAGGCTTTAAAAAAAAATACATCAAATATTTATTTTCAAACAAAAAAATATAAAGATAGAGATACAACTTTTTGTATATCAATGACTAAAAGGATACATAGCCACCTTCTACGAAAACGAAGGCTGAACATGGACAAGAGGACATTGCGATTGCTAATTAAAGTCTTTCTTACTCAACTATCAGAACTTTTTCCTCTTTCCTCTCCTCTGCTGAAAGGGTTTCTCCTTTCTATAGCTAAAAGCATAATCCCCTCTTCCCTCTCTCTTTCTTCTTTTTCTTCCTATTTTCTTGCGGTTGTGGGGTTACCTTAACACATTAGAACTATCTTGTTCTATAGAGCTTAGAGGTGGTAGACAACAAGGTTGAATTTATTTAGATAGTTGATGGAAAGTATCATAAAATAGGTGTTAGGTAGAGAATAGTATGTTTTGAGTTTATAAAAGGTGCATATGAAACTTGTATGAGTTAGGTAAAGAAAATTTATCTTCATGCCTTAACATAAGAAATGGTCGTGTGGCCTAGTAAATCCAATGCTCGTGCATTAAAGGTTAATTCACACTATCTAATAGGAGATCAAATGGTTCATATTGTGGATGTCATAATGGGGATCATTAATCTACGATTGAACAATCCCGCGTGTGATAACACGAAAGAGAGGCATCCCACCTATAGAGGAGACCAAAAGCTCACAAAGCTCACATCTACCTGACAAATGCATGCGTATTAAAAGTAAAGAGCAGACGTGTGTAGTGTGTGCTATTATCACACAAATTTAAAAGAGTCGGACAAAATATATAACTCAATTAAGGATATGACCAAGGAGATCGAGTCACAAAAAATCTCATGTGAGATCGAGGAGGGATAACATAGATGTGCTCCTTCACATGAATACACCTCATAATAATGCATAGAAACATGATGCAAGCTAATACTAAAAATGTATAAACAAACATACATAACAATCAATACATGTAAGACTATCATCATGTAAGCAAGCAAGCAATGCAGGAATCAGTGTAATAAAGTCGTCATGTAAAGGTAATATGCATGATAAATCAATCAAAAAAATGTGTGCACATAGAATTAAAAGATATCTTGTCAAAGTCATTTGGAATGCAAATTGAGGTTTCCAAATGAGTAACATAAGGGTGGAAATGAAACACAAAGCATCAAAAGTGGTAATCTCAAGTGCTTTCAACCAAAAAAAACACTCCATCAAAACTTTCGGATGAAAACCTCGAGGGATATAATCCGTATCAAAGTAGTTCTCATCACGAGCAATGTGTTGGGTTTACATAAATAAGCCTATGGGGACTTGCAAACATTATATGTTTCACCCACCAAGTTAATCAAAGTCTTATATTAGCATGCAAATGATCTGGTTAAGGCCAAATAAGGATTTGACCAAAATCGATACATTTTTTTAAAAATATCGATGCAATTTTTAAAATCAAGAACAATCCCACAATAGGGTTAACAAGGATTCAGTCTTTATGCACTTAAGGTTAGAAAGAAATCTAACTCGATCGAAACTAGCATAATCAAGACTGCATAGGCTTTCTATTTGATGTCTTACATATCGTAAGAAAATCAGAATTGAATATAGAATCAAGGCAATTTTGAACTCTTAGCCATCAAGACTAGAGATCGAGCATTAAACTCCAATAATAATACATTTGATGTAAGCATGAGAAGACTCGATTACAACATGTCTTCCAAATAAATGCTTGGCATGCACAAATTTCAACATCACATGGAAATCAGCTATAAGGATTTGATCGAGAGAAGAATATACCGAAGAAAGGATTTCAGCGAGAGACGATGGCTATGATCTCAACGACTTTGGTGGCGCTAGGCTGGCGAGGTAGCACCGACAGCGAGTGGCTTGGCTAGGTACGTAAGAAGGCGACCGAGGATAAGCGCAGTGGCTTGGGCAGCCAGGGGCTCACCACAAAAGCACTTGGCGGCCGGTTGGTGGTTGGCTTACCGAGTTCAGCTCGGTGGAGGCAAGACTGGACCGGCGAGGCCTAGAAGGGGCAGCGCGCGCAAAGCGGCGCGGTGGGAACGAGGGAGAGTCGGAGTGGGGAGAAGAGATCCTTTGGTGGAGACTGGAGAGGCATCGGTTCAACTTGGCTTTGGCCAGCGAGAACGAGGCTTCGTTTGGAAAACCTTTTTATTGATTTATCAAAAAAACTTTTTTATCGAAAATTGTTTTAGATGGGCAAGGATCATCTAATTGATCAATTTTGTCCCTTTGGATGGCAATTCTTAATTTGGGTTTGCATCTTCTGCCATCAGGTTAATAGAATGTAGCAATTCCTGAATCCGTTGGTACTATTTAGGGGTGTTTTGGCACGACTCGAAACATGACTCAAAACACGACCCAAAAAAATTCAGGTTAGTGTCAATCCGAACCCGTTTCAAGTTCAACAGATCAATCGGTTTTAAAAATCGGGTTGGATTTGAGTTGACCCAGCAATCCAAAATTGACCCGAAATTGACACGAAAACTCCTATTTGACCCTGAAACTCGAGCTTGCCCTTTTTTTACATGATTTTGACCCGAAAACTAGCAATTTTAAGTCAACTTCGGGTCATTCGTGTCGGGTCGGGTTCGGGTCCGAAAATTTGACCCGTTTTTTAAAAACGGGTCGGATTCAAGTTGACCCGAATATTTCCGGGTTCGACTCGAACCCGACCCGTTGACCCGAATTGACACCCCTGGTACTATCTCTCTAATCTTTGATTGGCGGTTTTTTTTTTTTTTTTTATCTGCTCTTATTTTGAATGTGTTATTTTTTTTAACATCTTTTGGTTAGGCTTTTTGAAATTTTTTCATCTTTTTTGGATTGTGCTTTTGCACAGGCTGCTGTTATTTTTGTTCTTTTTGATGTTTTCTTCTCTTTTCCAAAAAAAAAAAAAATTTATTTTAGGAAATAGTTAAAAAGCTGTCCCAAACCTATTTTTAGGTTTCATTTTGGATGATTACCACTTCTTAAAATAGTTTTTTATAAATAAATTTTAATTTTTTAAATAGAAAGTTATTTTAAGAATAAAAAAAAAGTCGTCCCAAATGAAATCTTAGGTTCGTTTGGGACAACTTTTTTTACTGTTTTATGTAACAGTTTTTAATAATTTTTTTAATTAAATTTTTTATACTAAAATTTTATTTTATAAAGCTATAAAAAAGTTATCTCAAATAATTATTTCAAAAAATTATAAAAAGAAAATTGTCCTAAAAAAAACTTAAAAGAAATGTTAAATTTTTTTAATTAGAACACAACTAAAGAGGAATTTAGATGGAGAGTAATTAAATTTAATTTTTTAAATGAAATAGTTTCATTGCTATTTTAGATAGTTTTTTTATGAACGTATTATTAATG
>NW_021319083.1:10420846-10447429 GCF_001605985.2 Dendrobium catenatum | reverse complement strand
GGATGTCTTTTTTTCTTTCTTTTTTTTTTTTGGCATGCTTTCTTCCTAAAATTGAATTGATTAAAGTATTGGTTTATTAAACTTCTTAAACATGATGTTGAAGAAAAAATTAAATTTTTTTCTTAAAACCCTATGTACTGTTTAACTGTTGCTGGATTCAAAATTGTTGGGCATAAACTAGAAACCTTACTGTTATGTATTAGAAAATGTATGACAGTAGAGTATGTGTTTTATTATGTTTTAGCTTTGATAAAAATTCAACACTCACATAAATATTGTAAACCATAATTTTTTTTACGTAATAGCCTGGAAATGGGGAAAATAACACACTACATGAAATTCAACTTTTCCTGATTTGCGACGGATTTGCAAAGGAATTGATTCTGTCGTTAAAACCAGCATCACAAAAGAATTTGTGATAAAAGTTCCGCTATAAATTAATATAGAATATCTGTTGTACATTATGACGAAAAATCTATCGCAAAGTGCCTCCATCATGCACTCATTGTATATTTGACAAAAGAATAGTATGTGTGAATTAGTGCAACACATTAATACATCTAGTTTTCTAATCAAGTCATTGGATGGTCGCCATTTTATGTGACCAAACCATCTAAGGTGACTCTCTCTAATCTTATATTCCAATGGAGCTACTCCAATCTTTTCATGTATATGCTCATTTCATATCATGTCTCTAAGAGTAAAGTCACTCATTCACCTAAGCATCCTCATATATACAACACTTAACTTAATATTATACTTTTCTTTTAATGGCCAACATTCTACACCATAAAGCATTACAGTTCACACCACCATTTTTTAGAATTTTTCCTTAAGTTTGAGGGGAACTTATCTATCACATAATATGTCTGATGCATTCCTCCATTTCAACCATCAAACATGAATTCTATTAATAATATCTCCATCCATTACACCATCATCATGAACAATAGACTCTAAAAATAAAGACACGTCCACCTAAGCATCCTCATCTTTACAACACTTAACTTAATAGTATGTATTTCTTTTACTGGCCAACATTCTACACCATAAAGCATCACAGGTCTCACCACCATTTTTTAGCATTTTCCCTTAAGTATGAGGGGAGCTTATCACGTAATATGCCCAATGCATTTCTCTATTTCAACCATTCAACATGATTTCTGATAATAATATCTCCATCCATTACATCATTACCATGAACAATAGACTCTAAGAGTAAATCCACTCATCCGGCTGAGCATCTTCATCTCTACAACACTTAATATTATGATTATCTTTTAATGGCCAACATTCTACAACATAAAGCATTGCAAGTCTCATCACCATTTTTTAGAATTTTTTCTTAAGTTTGAGGGGAGCTTATCTATCACACAATAAACCCGATGCATTCCTCCATTTCAACCATCCAACACAAATTCTACTAATAATATCTTCATTCATTTCAACCATCCAACACAAATTCTACTAATAATATCTCCATCTATTACACCATTACTGTAAACAAGAGACTCGTGATATTAAAGGAAGAAAGATGGATACCTTCTCAACGAGCAAGTTCCGATCGGATTTGATAGGAGGAACGTTGTGGAAGGAGTCGAGTTAGTTTGCGGTTAGAGGTCAGAAGACGAAGAGGAAGTGTTGAAGTAACGACAAAGAAGAATAGCGAGGAACTTCAGATTTTACATGAAGGAATGTCTCGAAGGATGCAACATGAAGTAACATCATCGAAGGATGTAGAAGATATTTGCGGTGAGAGGGAAGGCAACAACTGCAAAGATGAAGAACGACAAGTGTGTCTTCGGATGCAAGAGGAAGGTATATCAACGAAGGAGCTTATGCCAAGGGAACATCATTAAATGAGCTAAGAAATGTCAGGCAAAATTGAACGAGCAAATGAAATAATTGATTATTCAACCAATTTAGATGGGGTTTTTTGCGTCTGATTTGTGACATATTTGCGGCGAAAAATCCATCGCAAATCTATCACAAAAATACGACGGAACATTCCGTCACAATACCGTCCTAATTTTAGAGAAAAGAATTTTCGTCGCAAAGTCCATCGTAAATTGTTGACTTTCCTATAGTTATAGGCCTAACTCAATTATAACAATCCACTATAGAATAAAAGATAAAAGAATCATCTCTTATTCACAGTTAAAAAAGACTAGATTATTTATACATCAGAACAATCATTGGAGTTTCCTTGTAGAAACCCGAGAAATGTGATGTCCACATACGAACAGTTGAAACCCAACAACAATATTAAATATTTAGAGGAGTTCTAAGATGATGGTTGCAATTGTTAGTAGTGGGCGTCGTTAGTGATACCAGGAAAATACAAAAGAGCTATTTAGTTTTATCAGCTAATGTACGTCCCCCTCCCCTCTATAGAGAATGAAACACTGTTTACACTTTTTTTTAGGATGGGCATTTCAATAAATTTGATCATAAGTCAAAACAATCCATATTATGTTCTATATTAATCTCCTTGATTGTACATTGTTTATCAAATATTTAAATACTTAACGATGTCAAAATTAAGTGATCTTTAGCTTGATAGATTCATATCATTGAGCCACTCGATTTAACTATAAGCATACTATAGTTATAAGTCATTTGTTATATCTACTTTGTTTAAAAGATTTTAAATATAATTCAAGTACTTGATTTGAGTTTATTTGGAGTCGAATCAGATTAATTATAGCATCCATAGGTTCGCCTTGCCAAGACGTTTAATTCGACTATAAATTTACTAAAATCTGAGTTCAAATGGTCTTAAATTTAATGTCAAAACTTTTCAATTGAAATACTCCCTTGAGATTCGTGCTAATCATGCAAAATTTTTTTGTGAATGTATTGCTTAAAAACAAATTCAATGAGAGAAAAGAACAAATATTTGAGAGAGAAAGAGATAATCTAGAGAGAGAAGTTAAGTATTTTCATAAAATGATTTTGAGTGCCCAAAAATTGCATGCTTGAGCTCAACCCCTAACTCTCTATTTATAGTTTTGGGTTATGATTTAGAGGCATGAAAAAAATTACATATTGAGAAATCAACATTTATCAAACTTTGACATGTATTGTAAAGCATCTCCAAAAGATGTGAGATACATTAAATAATTTGTGAATTACTCATTATCCCTCGCTTATGTCATTTATTTTTTTTCTCTTATCTTTAACTTTGTGAGTTGACATATTTTTTGTTTAGTTGACTTTTCTAAAATGTCAAGTTTAATCTTATATTTCAATTATAAATTGTAGATTATGAAGAAATCTATGCTCTTATATGTCGGTAAAAAGAATCGACCTCTAGAGATTAGTAGAATGTTAACACTATAACAACTTAAACATAGAATCATTTGGGTATCACATCGTAATAGCTCTAAACATACAATCAACCTTGTATGTCGCTATATAAATAATGGTAGCTACACTGTGATGCGAGTTATGGATAATGAGATCGATTTGTGAGTTCAGGTTGGCTAAGGCCATTACGCATATCTCGATTGTGAACATAAAATTCCAATAATTGTCAACATAGGAAATTGACATGGGAAATCATTCTCATGTAATTTTCCATATTCCAGTACTCTCAAGCCAAAGTTTACTTGTTATTCATTGCTAAATAAAAGTTGTACGGTTAACTACCCCCAACAACTATACAATATTTAGTCAAACATACTTCTCATTTTTGTTAATAGTTATTTGGTTGAATTTTTCACATAACAACAATGGAATTATAAAGAAAAATATTGATGTACTAATTATTTGATAATCTTTTAAAAAAAATTGCATTGAAAGATAGAATAAATTACAGGTCCAACGTGATGAATTCACAAAATGATCAAAGAATTAAAAGCTTATATGATTGAACCAAAGTAGCTAAGTATCATTATGCATACAACATGTACAAAATCAAATAAATCACAATGATATGAAAGAACAAGAAAGAAAATGCTCGTCTAAATAGCTATACAAAAAAAGAATGCAGAAAAAAAAGAACATATCATCTACTACCTAGCAACTTCATAATTAATTTTCTCCACAACTTATGAGATTGAGTTCATAAGTGTGCTTGAGTCGAGCTGCATGACATCAAATACTCATATTGTTACAACATTGGAATCTCTCATTGAACAACACCAACATTTTTAATATATGTTTGGATGACGACTCGCATGTTACCCTTTGATGGGTTGTTTTCGGCTCTAATAGAGGTTTGAAAGATCCCTCGCTAGCTTTATTAAAGATATAACTTGTTGTTGTTGTAAGATGATATATTCTTAATTTTGAGGCCGAATAAATATGGTGCAATTCAAGAGATATAACAAACATCAAAATATAGTATAGTGTAGTTCAAGAGATATAACTTACTGTTAAAATATAACATAGTGAAATTCAAGAAGTAATATAACGATCCATTTGTATCTACATGTAATAAGGGGTTACTTATAGAAGATATTATAATTGTGCTTGTTTAATATCTGACTTTGCCATTAAAATAGTCAAATTTACATTCGCATTGAAACTATTTTTTTTTAAGACATTACTTGGAACACCCTAGGATTTAAGGGAATGATTGAAACCCTAAATTATAATTTACTTCTCAACCATCGACAAAGTCAAACAAAGCTACTAAAAGTCGAAATGATAAAATCAACTCAACATTTTTCATTTCATCAAAATGTCGGCATACAATAACTAAGTAACTTTCAATCATCTATACATTAAAAGGATTTAAAATTGTAAACTGGCCAAATTCTGGAGCAAAATTTCCACTGATCGTCCCAGGACGATCCAGATCGTCCTAGACGATCCTGGAGCAGATTTTTGATATTACACTATACACGCTCTTGTAGTGTGGTGGAAACTATCTGCGACCTTGACATCAGCGTTATCGATATTGCTACACAAGGTATAATGATCTAAAATCTCATTCTCGATGTTTGTGGCAGTCTAGAGAATCACATATACGCGCTCTTGTAGCACGGTATGAGGGAGCCCGGTGCAACACATACGATGAGGTGGGTAAGCCCTATAAATGCTCTTGTAGCATGGTGGGAAAAGTCGCTGGTTTCACGCACGGTATTGTTGAAGGGCCTATACATGCTCTTATAGCGTGGTGGGATGAAAAGATTTATGGCCACGGTGTCTAAGGACACCTACCATACACGCTCGAGTAGAGTGGTGTGAAGGTCCAACTCCCCTACATTCCCCCAAACAGGAGATATGCCAAGGTGCTGCCAAAATTTTCCCTGACGTGTATAAAGCTTGAGCAATATGAAAACTTCACATGAGCAACAATGCAGAGGACCCATACTTGGACATGAATGCATAGAACTTCAACTAAATGTGCAGAGAACTTATACGAACAACAGGGGACTTGAACTTGAACTGAACTACAAGAAATTGAATCCCAAGTCCTAAAATATATAATCAAGATCAAAATTCAAATGTCAAATAACAATTCAATGCATTTGAACAAATATAAACAAACAAACAGGGGACTCGTGACGAACAAGACTTCAATGTATACCAACAAGGACAAAGACTCAATTCATTACATCTGAACAATCACAAACAAAGACCAATCATCAATACTTGAATGTATGATACACAACAAATGATGTTGATATATACAGTGAACTCTTACAAGAATCCTTACAATGTTGCATGTAGATTTAGATGGCAACACTAGCAATTGATAGTGAAACATCTATCCCTGCAAACAAATACAATCAATAACCACCTGAGATTGGTGAAAGGTGGATATGATGCAGGAACAATGGTTCTTCTATGAACACCTCCTGAGATTGGTGAAAGGTGAATATGATACTGATGCAAATGACTCTTCTATGAATATTGTTAGGAGGTCATAGTGAATATAGCGGTCCCCCGCAAATACATACGAGCCACTTGTGGATAACAACAGTGTGTATATCATAGGCACAACGAACCACTGTGGGCACAAGTACAGATGTCACCCACAACAATGGTGATTGAGATGTTGCTAGTATATCGGGTACAAAGATAACTCGATGTACGAAAAATGACACCTCCTGACAAAAGGAAAGGGATGTTTAAATAAATTAGAACTAAACTTTTTAGTGTTCCAAAATTTATTCTTGGTCCTATCCTTAAGAAGGGAATATCTCTGATGTCCATAAATACCGGAAGTAATAAATCTACTACACTAATGACCCTGAAAAGAGTCCCTTTCAAAGAAGTGGTCACAAAATCTCAAGAAGAACCTCCCTGATGAATGAAAATGAGGGAGTCAACATCAAGATAACGGGATGCCTCATGACATCCAGATACTACCACCAGATCTGCAGCACTTATACAAGCAGACAGAATGCGTCAACATTCTACAATGCACCGCCACTTTATCCTCAACACTCATACTAGCAGATAGAAGGCGTGTATAAGCTCTCAAATAAAATGTTATGTATTCAAATGAAAATTACCTGCACAACTAAATTATTTCAAAATACCCCTGCACGTGCACTAAAATTTGTTACATATAGGTACACTAAAGGGGAAAATACAATTTTGACCCGCATGGGCCAAGGAGAGCGTGTTATTGGTACACACGCAAAGCCTAAAAGTGCTGCGCAGATCGATAAGTGATTTTAAGTTTGAATATGATCCTTCTATGCAGATCAATAGGAGTTGATATGGTTCAAACCTTCAAACAAATACACTTTTGTGGGAACTGGTGTATTTGTTTTAATACATTCATATTAGGCTTTCAAGGCATATAATCAAGAGAATTCACTAAATAAAGGCATAAAACATACAAAATCCAATCCTCTTAAGCAAGTAAATATGACTTGACAGGGTTCGAATCATCGAATAAATATGCGGTCATAAAATTAACTGGAATATTTATTTTTTACATTCATTTTAGGCCTTCAATGTCTTTAACAAAGAAAATTCATAAATAGGGGCATGAAGCCTACAAAATCCGATCCCCAATCGATAAGTTGATAAGGTCGATAAGGTTTCATCAATGAAAATGATCATAAACACCTCGATGATGGCCGTGTTGAACAAAAATATCAATTGGAGAGGTGATTCAAAACACTTTCAAATGCCTCCCAAAAGTCCATTCCAAATAATTCAAAACTCCACAAAGTCCAAAATCTTAAAATCCAAAAAAAAAATCTCAAAATCCAAGATGTTTTAAAATTGAAATACAACCATCAAACACTTAAAACAAAATCCATCCACCCTCTGCAATAGTTTGTTGGGGTGGACAAATTAAAATTTACTTCAACTCACATAGAGCTAATGCCTAGTCGAAAATATCTCTATAATCAATTCTTAAATAATCTCCTTCCAATAAGAACGTGGTACATGTCCTCTAACTGACAATTTTTCCACCAAATGACACCGCAGGATAAACGATTATGACCCGGGGCCCTCTGAACCGAGTGGTTTTGCCGCGAAATGAAACCACAAAATACCGGTTATGGACAGAGCCAATACACTTCTTAATGGCATCAAATCCTTGAGATATAAATCAATAGGATATGATTGATATGGCACAAAGTTCTCTTTTAGTTAAGGTGGATTTAAATTTATCTCCTTAGACAAACATTCACCCCATGTCGAAAAGGTACCCTTGGACGAAGTAACTCATGGCTGCCGACAATGATCCTTTTGTCAGGTTGGGTCTACTACCTACTCTAACTAAGTAGGCCAGGGATCATGATGGCCCGGGATGACGGAACCATGGGATCTTGATCGGGTCCATCATCTATTCTCCCACCATCTGCTTTAATTGCTAGGTGGTGAAAATTTATATTTAAATAACAAACCCTACCAAATTTCCAAATATCAATGCCTATTACTGCTACTATATGCCTAGTACTATGTATCTATTGATACAACATATCTGATTGATGATTAGCCTTAATCAAAAGTTCTCTCTCGTAATTGGGAGGGGTAATTAACTATAGGGGCTTGCACCTATAGGAAACAAAAACTCAGATCATAAAGTCCTCGCAAAATGAGGGAAAAATCTCTAGGTAGTGCCTTATCTATAAACCCATCTACCTTCTAAAATTTACCCCGAAACTTAATTCCGTTAAAACTCTCTCCCCATAGAAAAAGCAAATGAGCAGGCTGAAGCTGAGGCCAAATTTTTAGAGCCCCCACAAATTTCTGGCGACTCCGCTGGGGATTGGTTTCTCTTTTCATCTCTGACTTGTCATTTATAGGCTATAGTAGCAAGCAAATTCATATGGACTAAAATTGTAAATTTCCTAAAATTATTCTTTTAAATAAGATTTATTGGAAATTCATGAGTAGGGCATTAATTATATTTTAATTTTCCTACTTTTATTATTTGTTTTGTATTATTTTTGTATTTTGAAAGCATGGGGTGAGGTATCAAATTTTGATTACTAACCCCTGCCTTTCATTTGTGCAGAATGAAAATACAGGACACCCCAATGGCCATCCAACTGGGATGAGGAGCCAGAATTTAACTGGCGAATGCTGTCATATAGACTAGAAATAGTGGAGCCACCATCCACTTTGGCAGGCTTATATTCTCAGCAGCTATTGTAAAGGATGTAGTCATTCCTGTGTATGGTGTAAACTCTGCAGATTTTTTAGAAGGTCCCATTCTGTAAGGACTAATGTATAGTGTGCGCATCTGCCAGTGCCGCGAACTACTACCAGGAATATTGCTCAAGGAAGATTTTTTGTGTTTGAAAGATTATTCCAATCTAAGACCCTTACTGCAAAGATGGTTGTTGATGGAAAGAAAATTTCTATGGTGACTGCCAACACCTCTGCCCTGTCTAAAGAGCCTAGGAAATATGACACTAAAGCTTTCTCATCTGGAGGAAGGTTCAATAGAAGGTTGAGGAGGAAGAGAAATGCGGAGCTACATGCTCAGTAGTTACCTATACCAATCTATCCCTCTAACCTACCAGCACAAGAACCAAAGATCAATATTCTCACCCAAAATAAGTTCACTAACCTGAAGTGGGTAAAGCAAAATAGCTCTTCTAGTGAACTCAAGCAATTATTCTAAGAGCGTCGACCTGAAGCTCCAACCCCTCTGAAGACAAGAGAGCCCGAACGTCTATCTGCTCGAGTCCACCAATTTTTGAAGACCGCAAGGAAAATGGGCTAATGAAGAAAAAGTTTCAAAGGCCATTGATTGTTGAGGCCCAAAGAACCCCTCCAAGAGAAAGGCTATCATCTATTGTGATAGCTGAACGAAGAGGTTATCAACGACAAGCTCTACGGGAAGCACATCGGGGCCTAACACTTGGACATCGTGTCTAGGAATCTACCAATGAAAGGGCCTAGCGAAAAGGCAAACAAGTATGGAGGTCGAAGCATCAAAAATAAAAGATGATTGAAGAAAAAGAAAGATCAGGTGTGACATCCATAATAGTCTCTTAGTGGTTTGCCAATGCTAATAGAAGTCGTCAGAGTTGGGTCCAAAAGAAGGCCCAAAATAATAACTATAATGACAGTCGACATCCTGGAGAGTCTTCCAGAAGATCCCATCATTCACCTACTTCGGCCAGGGAAGATGTTCAATTTGATCGCATTCCCTAAATCAAAGAAATACTTATTATATGCCAAGAACCTAAAATTTAGTGGTGACGCCGCTCAGAAATTTAGGTACAAGAAGAAGAAAAAGAAGAATATGATGATAAAGGTACTATATAAATTGAGGTAGTTTGCATGGTCAGCTAAATCGACGTTGAGGATGATGATGGTGATGAAGATGACTAACATTCATAGTCACGCGTACATATTTATCGACATTTTCATAGGGCTATATCCATTGCCAGTCGAAGTGCTCGCTCCTTAGAAGAGGGAGAGGAAGAAGATGAGGTTGGGAAAACCGCTTCGTTATTGAAAATATCATACTTGTGGATATGCGACAATAAATGAGGCGATAGATGGAAGCAAAAGATAAAGAAATCTCTCAATTAAATGACAAAATGACTGAGATGATGACTCAGATGATGGCGATGATGGAGATGATGCAGAAGACCACTTATGTGGGTCCTAGACAGGCTCAACCCGTGAATCAAGCTGTGAACAGTATTCCAACAAACCCTTTAAATCCCCAAGCACCGCAAACCTCAGGAGTGAAAGGTGTACTTGAAGATGGAAAAGAAACTAATGATCCAACCTGCTAGCGTACTCCACCAAATGTGGCGAGCACCTCTGAACCTGTGACTGTAACACAACTATAGGACTTAATTAGTGAAAAGAATAAGGCCATAATAGCTGTTGAACAAGCAAAGAAATTGGTAGGAAAAGGGTGCCTGTACCTGATAGAGTACGACCAGGTGCCATACCCAAAGGGATATTCAGTGCCAAAATTTGATATTTTTTTTGGTAATAAGAATCCCAAATAGCACCTCACGTAGTTCAAAGCAACCTGTGGGAATATGGGAGGTAATGATGATCTAATATTCTGGAAATTCATGAGCATCTTGAGTGGAACTACTTTTGAATGATACATCGAGCTGCCAAATGATTTGCTAAAAACTTTTGCGGATCTAGAAGCTTCATTCGTGAAATAGTTTGTCAGTACAATAGAGAAGACTACCATCACTAATCTCGCTTTAGATAAAAGGAGAAAGGATGAGTCAGTAATGAGGTATATAATATGCTAGCGAAATCTCAATATGAAGTGCAAGCAGCAACTGGAAGAAGAACATGCAGTTCAACTATTGATGGGGAACATTTACGATAAAGCAACCTTCTTATGCATGGCTTCAATCACTACCACTTAAGACCTATTGGATAGGGTGGAAAAGTTTGAAAAGTTAAACTTATCAAAATCTGAAAGCCTCTCTTATAGACCCAAAAAGGTAGGGCACCATACGCTAGGAAGAATGAGGTTTACTCCGCATTCCCTCCCAGACCTGATAAAGGTAAAAGGACAATATATAATGTGGATAAACAAAAGCAACCAATGTAGTATGATGATAAACTAAAGAAGGCTTACAATTCAAATCCTCAATCAAAGTTGGTACTTAAAGGAAATGACAAACCTCTAGCCTTTCCCGGTGGAGGAGAGCGCCAGAGGCAAGCCACGGGAACTGGTGATAGAACGTTCCCCTCACTCAAGGAATAAAATGAATAAAGAATATTCATTTAAGAGGAATAGTATCACTAAACTATTTCGACAAGCACTCAAGGCTGGTCTAAAATTGCCAAAATGCAAAAGACCTGAAGAGTCCAAACACATTGGTAACCCAAACTACTGCCCATATCATCGAGTAATTAGTCATCCAATTTAAGATTACTATATCTTCAAAGACTAGTTAGAGAAAAAGTACTAAATGGTACAATTAACATTATGAGATAATGTATTAGTTCATCCTAGAAAGGAATCAACATGGGTAATCACGTTCTCTTCCGTACTCCCGTTTAAAGAAACAACTAAAAAAGAACCTATTCAAGAAGAATAATGGGAGACCATGGTCTCCATGAAGACAACTAAAATACTGAAATAGTTAGAAAGAGTTCTGGGTGTCAAGTGGAAGTCTCCTACTGAGCTAGTATTGAATTTAAAGTGGTTGCCTACATCACCTACATCCACCTCCAAACAATAATCTAGCTAAGCTAGCTCATCCAAGTATGGTAAAGAAAAGTCAAAGCTTCTAAGAAGAAAGTCAAATTGAAGAAGCTTGAGGCAAAGAAGACTGCAGCTCAAAAGGTCATTGATAGTTTGGGTGAATATTACCACACCGCAAGGAGGCCCATTCTGCTCGGTGATTTTATGAATGATCTTAAAATAGACGAAAAGGAAGAAGCTGAGGATGAATCCCTTCCTACAGAGATATGCCAAGTCATCTCGATGACATCAAGAACATTAGATAGGGAGAAATACGTTCAAGAGGTGGCCCCTAAATTATGTCTAATGATTTCATCAATGGATTTCAGTTCCGATTATCTATATTTTCCAAATGATGAAGATTCAGATCTAAGCATTGCATCGTAAATGGAGCAGGTAAAACTGGGGGATGATTTTATGTCCACAGAAGAATCTCCAAACGTGACAATGGATGACTCCAAGGAGAATACTTCACTAAATAAGTCTGAATCAGATGAGGTGGCCTAGGTGCTGTTGAGAAGTGGTAAGATATTACTGCCTTCACCGAAGAAAGGGGCTCCTAATAAAGACAAGGGAATGTATATAATCATCAATAAATACATTATCTCTGAAGACTCCAAGAAGAAAGAAACTTCAGCTAAGGGGACATATTATAATATCTTATCCCACAGGAGGAAGAACCTAGCACAACTCAGCATATACGACACCCTCGTGATGTCTAAAGATCTTCAGGAGACTTTAATCCAAGCTCTCAAGGATCTTGAAAGATATGAGGCATATTTTGCTGAATGTAACCTAACCAAAGTCTTGCAAGCTTGAAATAAGCTAATAATTAACTTTACTGAGAATGATTTGATGCTTGGAACGGCAGATCACAACCATCCTCTATATGTTACGGCAGAGAGTGACGGTATGATGATCAGTAAGATTTTGATCAATCCCAGATCTTCCATAAACCTCGTGAGTCTGAAGGCATAGAGATCATTGTACCTCGATGTGGAGCATCTTGGCCAAGATAAGCTAAGGGTACACGGCTTCAATGAGAAAGGGCAGAAAACCCATGGATCATTTATACTCTCTCTTGTATTTGGGGAACTTCATACAGAAGCTAAATTTTATGTGATTGATGCGAACACTTCATTCAAGCCGCTATTAGGTCACCTATGGCTGCATGAATACGGTATTGTCCCATCAACATTACACCAGTGCATGAAGTATCTCATAGAAGGATAAGAATTCAGGATCTCTGGTGATATTCAACCCTTTGCAGTATATGAAGTAATAATATATGAAGATGCCAGGTACTTAATGCCAAAGAAACAAAAGCCTTCGAGTTCCCTTCAGGCCAAGACATCAAATTCAAGGACTGCAAAGAAGCCTAAACAAGAAGGTGAGAAGAAGCATATGGGGAGAAAAAAGGCAATGCTGACTCTTCCCAAAGCACCAGCCATTTCAAATAAAAGGAAACACGTACCTTACATTGGGAGTGACATAGATGAAAGTGATATCATCCCTACAAAATCTCGAAAAGTAGGCCAATCTACGTCCAAATGAAGCATGGAGGTTGAATACTCAAATAATGATTATGACTACAACTTTATCAAAATGAACACAGTACAAGGTATGTTCTCCAAGCGAATAGACAGTCTATCAATCTCATACAGCGTGCTCGTGGTCACGTATATTCCCCTATAACACTTTAAAAAAATCATTCTGCACAAGGTGCATAAGATTAAAAAACTCACCACCCATTATCTTCCTCTTCTTAAGAAGGGGATTGTACCCAGAAACATATTATATTCAGCAGGGATGCACGAAGATGGAAATAATGACTGTTGATGTATACTCATTGATTTTGAAGAGTCATTTCCTATGAGGCTAATTAGGTTTAATACCAAAGGTGTTCAAAAAATGCTACAAAAGCATATCAATGTTCCTACCACTAAATGACAACTTCATACATGTCTGGGCCTCTGGTATGGAAGGAATCTGCGTCCACTAGGACAGAAGAAAATAGTTGCGTATAAAGGCATCAGATTCATCAAGCAAAAATACCTCCTGAAGGAGACTTGCCGAGAAATCACTTGTAGAGAAATCAAATCTGATAATGATGATTATGAGATATATGAAGCTAATGCTTATGATAATCAACCTGTAGAGGCTAAGCCTACACCAGAAGAACTGGAAGATGGTGGACAGGCTGCTATGATGGATTAGCTAAAATAAGTCAACTTAGGAAATGAGGAAGACACTCGCCCAACCTTTATTAGCTCTCCTCTACCAGAAGATCAAGTAGAAGAAATAAAGGGACTTCTCTGTGAATTCAGCCACTGCTTTGCCTGGACATATGCTAAAATGATTGGCTTATCCCCTGATGTAGCAATTCACAGATTAGCCATCACAGCACCCGTCAAACAAGCTCCAAGGAGAATGAGATTGGAGATTGAAGAACAGGTGATTGCAGAAATGAAGAAGCTTATAGATGTTAGCTTTATTAATAAAGAAAAGTATGCCGATTGGATTGCCAATATTATCCCTATTTAGAAGAAGAATGGCTAGATTCGTATCTGCATCAACTTCAGGAATCTCAACAAGGTGTGTCCAAAAGATGACTTTCCACTCCTGGTATCAAAACTTCTAGTTGACAACAATTCCAACATGATATGTTCTCATTTATGGATGGATCATCGAGCTACAACCAAATCAAAATGGAGCCTAAAAAAGAAAAACATACATCATTCAGAACACTTATAGGCATTTCTGCTATACGGTTATGCCCATCGGCCTGAAGAATGTTAGTGCCACCTATCAATGGGCGAAGACTCGTATATTTGATGATTTAATTCATTAAAAAGTCAAATGCTACTTGGATGACCTAGTCATTAAAAGCATGAACCAAAAAGACCACCTAGATGACTTGAGAACAGTGTTCGAAAGAATCAAAAAATAAGATATGAAGATGAACCCTCTTAAATATGCATTTGGAGTATCCTCTGGGAAATTCTTGGGGTACGTTATTCGGCATTGAGGCATTGAAGTCGACCCAAACTAAATCAAGGAAATTATGGAGATTCCACCTCCAAAGAACCTTTGACAACTCCAATCTTTACAAGGACAATTGGCTTTCATTCGACGGTTCATATCGAATTTGTCAGATAGGTGGCAGCTATTCTCAAAGCTGATGAAAAATATATACTCTTTAAATGGGATAATGAACGCCAAGAAGTATTTGATAGCATCAAGAGATACTTATTGAACCCTTCTATTCTTGCAGTGCCAATTCTAGGGAAACCTCTTATAATGTACACGGCAGCACCAGAAGAGTCCCTCAGAGCATTATTGGCCCAACATAATGAAGAAGGAAAGGAAAATGTGCTATACTACATTAGCTAGAGGATGATTGGTGTGGAAATATGCTACTCTCCAATTGAGAAGCATTGCTTGGCACTAATTTTCGTAGTTCAGAAACTCCGCTATTATATGATATCTTATAAATCACCTTGATATCGAAGTTCGATTTGCTGAAGTTCTTGATGACGAAACCAGCAATGACATGTCATTAAGCCAGGTGGGCAATGATACTCCTATAATTTGACATTACATATGTTCCACAAAATATAGTAAAAGGGCAGGTGTTGGCAGATTTCCTCATTGCACATCCTATCATCACGGATTCACCACTTAATGATAATCTGCCTGACTAGCAGATCATAAATGTTGAAGAAGAGGAGATGCTACAAGTATGGGAAATGTACTTCAATGGAGCATCATTAATTAAGCACTCCCGGCCTCCAAATCTGGAAAAAGCTCAAGCCGGAATATGTCTCATTTTTGTTGCACCCGAGGGAGGCATAATGAGGTTCTCATTCAGCTTGACTAAACCTCATACCAACAATGTGGCTGAAAATGAAGCTTTAATAGTAGGACTTGAGATTGCAATCGATGTTTGAATCCAAAATCTCTAAATTTTTGGTGATTCTCAACTTGTTGTAAATCAGGTACTAGGAGTTTACAAAATCACCAAGTTTGAGTTGGCCTGTTATCATCGATGAGTTCTTGAACTTATGAAACAAATTCTAGTTGTCAAATTAGCTAAAGTTCCCTGAGGTCAAATAAGCAAAGATGATTCCGTAGCCAAATTGGCTAAAGAAATGATAAATACAGATGATGAGTGGCCTATAATAATTATGGTGCACAATCGTCGGGTCTTAGAGCCAGCATTATTACAATTCTCGCAGGCAGAGGGAATACCAAATTCGAGCCAACAGGATGTAACTCTAGTTGATCCTCAACCTCCCCAACCAGTTGATATTGAAGGTCAACTTGAAGAACAGCAAGTTCCTAAGAAAAGATGCAAGGCTAGTGAAACTTCATAATCGTTGTGGCATTACATAAATGTCGAAGAATAAGATGATTGGAGGTAGCCTTTCATTTACTAATTTAAAGAAAAAAAGCTACCAGTAGATAAGTTATTGGCTACTCAAATCAGGAAGAGAGCGTTACGATATGTGCTTGTTAACAACACATTGTATCGGTGTGCTTTCGATCAAATGTGGCTAAGGTGCCTAGGGTCCAGAGAAGCTGATAAGGTGGTAGCAGAGGTTCATGAAGGACTTTGTGGAGTGCACCAATCAGGTCCCAAGATGGCAGTCAAAATTAAAATAATGGGCTATTATTGTCCATGAATGGTAAAAGATTGTATTGACCATGCTAAGAGGTGCCAAATTTACTGCGCCTTACAATAATATCCTGGCCATTTGAATGTTGAGGTAATGATGTTATCAGGTTGATAGATCCTTGTCATTAGTGGGACATTGTTTCATTCTGGCAGTGACCGACTACTTCTCCAAGTGGGCAGAGGCGGCTCCATTCAAAGAAGCTACATTTGAGCATGTAATCAACTTATTTATGTATAATGTTGTCTACATATTTGGAGTACCACACTACATAATTTCAAACAATGGTACTGCATTCAAAAGTACAAATATTTATAGGTTTATTGATTGGCACAAAATCGATTAGCGATACTCGTCTATATACTATCTTAGAACAAATGACTTGGCAGAAGCCTTTAAAAAAATACTAGTGAAATTATTAAAGAAAATTCTCACCAAGAATAAAAGAGAGTGGCATACGAAGATGGCAGAAGCGTTATGGGCGTATTGTACAACATACAAAACACCGACCAAAGCTACTCCTTACTATCTAGTGTTTGGAGTTGAAGCAGTGTTGCCACTAGAAGTTGAACTCCCATCTCTTCGGGTAGCAATCCAAAATGACCTCACCCACGAACAAAATGCTCGATTAAGGATGGAAGAGGTTGTTGCACTTGATGAACTCAGGTTGCAAGCCCAGTAGAACCTGGAGATATATCGAGCAAGGATGATAAAGTCCTTCGATCGAATGGTGTGTCATCGATCATTTCAAGAAAGGGAATTGATCTTAATGCATAGAAGGCCAATCATTCCCCATAGAAAAATTGGTGGCAAATTCAAATCCAACTGGGAAGGACCTTTCGTCATCGAGAAGGTGTACTAGGGAAGAGTTTATCAACTGATCAACCTAAATGGTCAGAGGCCCATGCCACTGATCAATGACCGATACTTGAAGAAATACTATGCATGAAATTGCCCCAAAAAATATTTTATTTAATGTGTTATGCTTTCATACTCGTTTGTTAGCGCATATATTTTATATTTTGAAATTCTATTGTGTTACGAGAATGCATTTTCAAAATCTCCCATTAGACTGTGGGCATTTTAAATATTTATTCGGGTCGACATCATGCTATGCGCCGAGATCCCCAATAAATATTTAAAATCTAAAAAAATCCTAAATTTATTTTATTTTAGAATGTCCCTGCAAAACATGTGACATTTTAAATATTTATTCAAATTGATATCCCGCTGCATGCCTAGATCCCCAAATAAATATTTAAAATTATCAATCTAAATATTCTTTTATGCTAAAGAATATAAAGACTACTTGTCAAAAAATATGTAGGTGATCTTTCAAAAGTTAGAGACATCATCTTCTCCAACTTATAGAGATTCAAAAGTCAAGAAAGAGATATTTGTGGCTATACACTCCTATAAATTGGGCCAGAAAAGTCTGAAGTCTTTCAACAGTCTGAAGCTTAAGGTTTGAATGGGTGTAAAAAGTTAGATCCAACAAGCCAAAATATGGCTGGATTGCTGGCAACTTCATCTACTCAACAAGTCATAAGAAAGGCCGTAGTAGTGGAACCCCCACTTCGTCAACCCGTTAGTAAGGACTATAGGAATAACGAAAGCTAATTTAACTCGACCAGTTCAACTGATCGTAGTCTACCAAATTCTCTTAAATTATTGGATAATCAAAGTTTCAATAAGAAGACGAGTCTCGAGCAACTACCAAATGTTCATAGGCTCCAAAATATTCAATCACAAAGGATGACTCAAAATCTACCAACTTCAATAAAATCAATGTTGGGAAGTGCAATTCCCATAGCTTAAGTTTGAATTATGAATGGGTCTAAGAGGTTGGATCCAACAAGCCTAAATATGGCCTGATCACTGGCAGCTCCATTTACTCAACAAGCCATAAGAAATATCGTAATAGAGGAACCCCCATTTCAGCAACTAGAGGATGAAGAGCTATAAAATCCTAGCTCTCCTGATCTGATGAATTAAATTGACTCAGATTAAAGTCTTCTCAAGTGTTTAATGATCAAGATACTACCTACATTCAGTACTATCAACCAAATTCAAAACCTACAAATCTGTAAAACAAATCCGTAAAACACAAGTGAGGATCGAAGGAAATTCTTCTTCAACAAGTTTGCCAAAGCATAAAGCAAAGGACCGAAGAAAATAATCCCAAAGTTCACACAAAGCCTAAGGCTAAACTAAATGGATTCATTATCAACAAGTTCACTATACACAAAGCTCTGGACCGATGACTTTTTGCCACCGACCTGATATAAACCTAAGAGTTTTAGGTCACTAGCATCTACCCCTTCATCAAGCCTGCCAAAGCAAACATCAAAGGGCAGAAGGCATACAAATCTTCTGACAAGTCAGTAAAGACAAATTAGATCACCCATTACTAAGTTTGCAGCACAAAGCGCAGGGCAGAAGGAGTCAAGATCCTATGACTCAAGCCAATGTCGTAGAAAGAGTGCCCTGAATGACATATACAAATGTCCCTAAAGACTGGGGCAATTTAAATATTTATTTGGGTCAACATCGCCCTATATGCTGAGCTCCCCAAATAAATATTTAAAATTTTGCCAAGATACAGCCAGATGATAGAAGAATGTTAAGCATATGCATAAGGGCTATAAACTAAAATGATCATGGTGATTAAAGAGAATAAATGGTGGTGATATTGCCCACCATTGTCAATCTAAAAAACCATGCTCTAGGGACTCAAATACGAAGTGTTATATCACTATCCTGGGAGTCTCTACTTGATTAAAGCCAGTACATCAATCATCTATTGATATTTTTAAAAGAGTAGTGAAGAAAGAAAATCTTAGCGTGACATTCAAACAAATTTTTTGAGATCCACTAAAGGAAAATCTCAGAGTGACATTCAAACAGGTTTTGGAGATCCACTAAATGAAAATCCTAGTGTGACATCTAGAATAAATATCTAGAGATCCATAGGGTCAATCAGCATACAACAAATGTGGCTCACTCCAGACACGTGCCATATTTGTTGTGGAGCATTTGTTGACCCGTAACTGTATATAAAAAGAGAAATCGCGTACCTTGTAGGACATCCGACAACGAATGATGTCGTGCTTGCCATACTTCGCACGACTCAAGGTCCCATCTTCCATGATGCTCGCACAACTCCACCTGTCTCACCCCGTCGTTAAATATGCGAGAGAAGGAAGGCTTGGGGCGGCTGGATTTTCGCTCCTTCGATGACTTCACCTACGGTCAGATCGGAAGCAATAATGAAAGCTCGCGGCTGTGAAGCTATTTTCTCCCCTTCGCATTGCTTCTCTGGTTCCCTTCGTACTATCCGACTTCACTCCTTTCGACAACTTTCCTTCTTATTGGGTTAGAAATCACGACAAGGTCAGAAGCAAGGGAGCTCGCAAACTGTGAAGTTAACTTTCTTCCTTTCATCGCTCCTTCGGTAGAAAAGGAACATCGCCGTGGCTAGATGAATTTGCTCCTCTGGCAATGTTCCTTTTCTACCGGATCGAAAGATACGACATTTTAATTGGAATAAGAGATAGGTGCTCGCTCGCTTTGAAGGCAATATTCACCCTTTCATGCGCTTTTCCGGCTCCCTCATCAATATTTCCTTCACGGTCGAATTGAAAGTTAAGACATTTCGATCGGAAGCAGCGACTATAGCTCGTGTTGTGAAGGTAACCTCCTCCCTTTCATGTGCTTCCTCGGCCAAATCCCGAACCATAGAGGGTTGAGGGAGAGAGGGATTAGTTTATTTTAATTAAAATTAATTCTAATTAATTTTAACTCTAATTATTTTAATTAATTATAGTTAGTATAAATAATTATAATTAGTTTTAATTAAATGATTATAACTAATGTTAATTAATTATAATTAATTTAATTAAAATTAATTTTAATTAATTATAACTTCTTTCGATCTCGATATCAGTGCTACCCATATTGCTACGTAAGGTATAATGTTCTAAAATCTCATTCTCGACATTTATGCCGAATTTGATAACCACCTATATGCGCTCTTATAGCATGGTAGGAAGGAGCTTGGTGTGACGCATACAATGAGGTGGGTAAGCCCTATACATTCTCTTGTAGTGTGGTGGGGAAAGTCACTGGTGTTCTCGTACGACAATATTGAAGGCCCCATACATGCTCTTGTAGCGTGGTGGGATGAAAAGATGTATGGCCGCGGTGTCTAAGGACACCTACCATACACGCTCAAGTAGCATGGTGGGAAGGCCCAGCTCCCTTACTTTCTCCCATACGGGGGATATGCAGGGGTGCTGTAAAAATTTTCACTGATGTGAACTACTTGAGCAGCAATGCAGAGGACCCATACTTGGATATGAATATATAGAACTTGAACTAAATGTGTAGAGGACTTGTACGAACAATAAGGGACTTGGACTTGAACTGAACTACAATAAATTAAATCCCAAATCCTAAAATGTATAATCAAGATCAAAAATCAAATGCCAAATAACAATTTAATACATTCGAACAAATATAAGCAAACAAGTAGGGGACTCGTGATGAACAAGACCTCGATGTATACAAAAAAGGAGCATTACTCAATTCATTACATCTGAACAATCACAAACAAAGACCAATCATCAATACATGAATGTATAATACACAACAAATGATTTTGATTGATATAGTGGAAACAAAGATCAATCCCTTTCCTTCTGTCAGGAAACCTCCTGACATAAGGAAAGGGATATTTGAACAAATTAGAACTAAACTTCCTGGTGTTCCAAAATTTATTCTTAGTCCTATCCTTATGAAGGGAACAACTCTTATGTCCACAAACACCGACAGTAATAAATCTACTACACTAATGATCCTGAAATGAGTTTCTTTCAAAGCAGTGGTCACAAAATCTCAAGAAGAGCCTCCTGGTGAATGAGAAAGGGGGAGTCAACATCAAGATAATAAGATGCCTCGTGACATCCAGATACCGCCACTGGATCTATAACACTTATACAAGCAAATAAAAGACATCTACAATTTACAACGCACTGCCACCTGATCCACAACACTCATACTAGTAGATAGAAGGAGTGTATATGCTCTCAAATGAAATGTTGTCTATTCAAACGGCAATTATCTGCACAACTAAATTATTTTAAAATACCCTGCACGTGCACTATAATTTGTATATATATATAGGTACACTAAAGGGGAAAATACAATTTTGACCCTCATGGGCCCTAATGAGCGTGTTATTGGTACACACGTGATACCTAGAGATATTATGCAGGTCGATAAGTGAATTCAAGTTCGAATCCGATCCTTCTATGCAGATCAATAGGAGTCGATAGGGTTTAAACCTTCAAACAAATACACGATTGTGGGAACCGACGTATTCATTTTAATACATTCACATTAGGGCTTGAAGGCCTATAATTAAGAGAATTCACTAAATAAAGACATAAAGCCTATGAAATCCAATCTTCTTAAGCAGGTAAATAGGAGTAGATAGGGTTTGAATCATTAGATAAATATACGGTCATAAAATTGACAGGAATATTTATTTTAAACATTCATATTAGACCTTCAAGGTCTTTAATAAAGAAAATTCATAAACATGGACATGAAGCCTACGAGACCTGATCCCCTATCGGCATGTTGATAGGATTGACAAGGTTTCATTAATGAAAATAACCCTAAACACACCGATGATGGTTGTGTTGAACAAAAATCTCAACTGGATGGGTGATTCAAAATACTTTTAAATGCCTCCCAAATGTCCATTCCAAATAATGCAAAACTCCATAAAAGTCAAAAATCTAAAAATTCAAAAAATTCTCAAAATCTAAGATGTTTTTAAAATTGAAATCCAAACATCAAACACTTAAAACAAAATCCATCCACCCTCCGCAACATATTGGTGGGGTGGACAAATTAAAATTTACTTTGGCTCACATAGAGCTAATGCCTAGTCGAAAATATCACTAGGATACATTCTCAAATAATCTCCTGCCAATAAGAACGTGGTATGTGTCCTCTAGCCGGTGGTTTTGCCACCAAATGACACTGCTGGATAAACGGTTATGACCCAGGGCACTCTGAACCAAGTGGTTTTATTGATAAATGGCACCACAAAATATTGGTTATGGACAGAGCTAATACGCTCCTTAATGGCA
Organism: Dendrobium catenatum; assembly: GCF_001605985.2. Lineage (NCBI taxonomy): Eukaryota > Viridiplantae > Streptophyta > Magnoliopsida > Asparagales > Orchidaceae > Dendrobium > Dendrobium catenatum. The sequence goes on along the minus strand of NW_021319083.1, from coordinate 10,424,981 downwards.
TCAAATACTTGAGATATGATTCAATAGGATATGATTGATAGGGCACAAAGCCCTATATTAGTTAAGGTGGATTCAAATTTGTCTCCTTAGACAAACATTCACCCCATGTCTACAAGGTACCCTTGGACAAAGCAACCCATAACTGCCGACAAGGATCCTTCTGTCAGGTTGGGTCGACTACCTCCTCTGACTAAGTAGACCAGGGATCACGATGGCTTGGGATGACGAAACCATGGGATCTTGATTGAGTTCATCATCCATTCCTCCACCATCCGCTTCAAGTGCAAGGTGGTGAAATTTTTTATTTAAATATCAAACATTTTTCCAAATTTCCAAATCTCAATGCCCATTACTACTACTATATACCTGATACTATGTATTTATGGATACAACGTATCTGACTGATGACTAGCCTTAATCGAAAGTTCTCTCTCGTGATCGGGAGGGGTAATTAACTATAGGGGCTTGCGCCTATAAGAAACCATAACTCATATCATAAAGTCCTTGCAAAATGAGGGCGAAGTCTCTGGGTAATGTCTTAACTACAAACCCATCTGCCTTCCAAAATTTACCCCGGAACTTAATGGCGTTAACACTCCCTCGCCAAAGAAAAAGCAAACGAGCGGGCGGAGGCCGGGGCCGAATTTTTGGAGCCCTCAACCATCTTATTTTAAGTATTGATTTATGTTAGTTATTCTGCCATTGGAAGTAGCCACTACCACGTTGCCCAAGAAACATCCATTGTTTAATTGTTTTAATTCCATTTCATGAAGTGCTCCTAATTTCCCCCCAAAAAGTAGAGCTCTTGATTAGTAGGAGTCGGTTATGCATTAAGTTTAGCTGTTTCAAAACATAAAAAATGTGCTTTAATGTTTTCTCTGGGGACTGAGTTTAAGACAGAACGCCGAAATTTTTGTTTTTCCGGTGTTCTCAGTATTTTGCAATTTTGAATTGAATTTCCTGGTTTCTCTCATTACGAAATCAAACAACTCAAAATTGTTCTTTTTATTACCCTTTTGAAATAAACATTTTCTAACACCTTATTTTCATTCATGTTTTATACAATCAACATATTGATGGCATTATAATGCCACCTGATGGTCCGGAATGGTGGCCTCCGAAAAATAGCCGAAAGCAATGGCTTGTGTTTTATAGAGCAGATGGGATGTCTCTCCAGGGAGGAGGGTTAATTGACGGCAGAGGTCATGAATGGTGGGATCTCCCCTACAAACCTCACAAGGTAACATGAAAATATGAAATTACCGATAACTAAAAACGTAAAGAGCAAAATCTAACTTCATTAATAACAACAAACAGCTTGTGTTTTATAGAGCAGATGGGATGTCTCTCCAGGGAGGAGGGTTAATTGACGGCAGAGGTCATGAATGGTGGGATCTCCCCTACAAACCTCACAAGGTAACATGAAAATATGAAATTACCGATAACTAAAAACGTAAAGAGCAAAATCTAACTTCATTGTTAACATACTGAACTCTCTGTCCATGTTTTAGGGAATCAATGGGGTGACTTCCACAGGAAATTGCGATAGCCCAGTAGTAAGCTCCAGGATTTGACATCTCACACTTATTAGAAATATATATATATATATATATATATATAAAGAGAGAGAGAGAGAGAGAGAGAGAGAAGAAGAAAGAAGAAAGATAAACTTTTCCATCTCTCATTGAATGCAGCCACTTAGGTACTTTTTGAGCTCTAATCTTCTACATAGTCAAGAATTAAGATACAAAATAGTCCACAGTTTCACTTCAATTTGCATAACTGCAAAAAATTTATCATAATCCATCTCCAATAAGCCCCCCGCCTCTCAGCCCCAACACTGATGGATCAGGTGTGGAAAAATTACAAACAATGTTTGGAACTACATCAAATTATTTTCGAAATGGTATAATTTCCAATTAACTTCGCATTACAATCACACTGCATTTGCGCATGTTTCTAATTATTTCAAGCGCCTAAAATTAAATAGAGATATTGCATAATCAATAGATTATGAATAGCCTCAATGCTGGACATACAAGAATGTTTACATGCCCCCAAGGCCATGGATAAGGTACCAATTAGTAAAATACGCATTTTGCTCAACATAAAAGCGTTTTGTTTGTCTGGTTCATTAAGTAAAATAAGGTGGCAGTTCATTACTTCTGTTAGTGACTTTAACTGAGTTTCTCAATCTAAAGTTTTACAAAAGGCAATTAATACGGGCTTCATGTATTGCTATAGCTAAACAAACAATTTTTAAAGGAAATATATGGAAAAATAATTCCAAGCTTTTTTACCAAGATATCAACAGGTTATTGTTACAAAAAACTATAATTGACTCAAAAGAGCCTTTTGCGAAATCAACATTCCTCCACCGTCATCCAATTAAAAACATTGAAGGTCACTTTCCCACTCCTACTTTGATTGGGCTACTACAAGCAAGCAAACAAATCCTAATCTCTTGGCGGCTTGTTGCTAACACCACTAACACGCTTGGCAACTGTCTTACATTGGAAGCCATAGCAAGCAAAATTCTCATGCCTGCCGATCGCAAAATGTGAACAGTGAGAATGCAGTGTATAAAGCCTTTCAGACAATTGGTGAGGATCAAGGACATTGCAGGGAGGCTTCGGTTCGATTCTCTGCATCGCCTTTGATGAATAAATATGGAGAATGTAAAGAAACCGAATCATCATCGACCAGTACTATGCCTAAGCAACGATGTTGCCAGTTCAACCTCTGCACTCTACATATCAGACGTACTATAACTCCAACATCAAAGAGCACTATGAACATCAGAGGCTCTCCAATTCACTTTGCTTGCAGTGAATACAGTTGTCACCACCAACCCGGCCGGGACTGATCCGCTCGATCAGTCTGTGCCTGAAACTGAACAGACCAACTCGATTCCAGGGATCTGGCTTGGAATTCGTTTCAGACTTCTCTGTGCCAAAACATTCAACAAAAAACGACCAACACCTGAGCTATATAAACATCAACATCACGGACAGATCATCTATCTTTTTCTTCCCAAAAAAATAAATACCAAATACAGCTCAATTGGCTTATCAAACAAAAAGAAAAAACGAACAGAAAATCATGACTGAACAAAATCAAAAGTACAAAATACCTAATACGGAGCATCAAGACTCTGAAAACTATCTAATTCCTGGACTTCACTTCCCCTATCCAGTACCTAAAAAACCACACGAAAAATAAGGCATGAGCTACAACAACCTCAGCAAAGACATTACAAACCTTCAATCAAAATCCTCAGAGTCCACATCAAACATATACAGACAAAAGTCCATACAGAAAATCAGAATACGGAACTGACAGATTCAGAACATAAATGAATCAATCAGAAACAGAACAGACAAACAGAACAGATATAAATACTCAAATCAGAAACTGAATCATATATCACATCAGAATAGATAGAATCTTTACAAGAAATCGAATCAGATCATATCAGAACAGAATAGGATCGTGTATAACAGAATTCATAATACAGACAGATTCAATTAATATATTCGTACGAAAATTGGATTCAGAATGTATCAAAAAAATTTAGAGCAAAGAAACAACAAGTCAGGAACAGATTCCCTGACACTGACAGAATCTCAACGGATTCTGACCCTTATGCCTCACCTTCACCAGAACACTGACCAGAATCTCTCGGATTCATAGCCCCTTATGCCTACCTTTGTGCTCATGGCCACCAGAACAAAGATGTGCTATAGCACCAGAATAGAACTTATCATCGGAATCCGGAACTTGTTTCATAACACATATTTCAGAGACTCATTTTCAGATTTTCCACACAGACAGGATCTCACAGGACTCCTGACCCTTATAACTCCCTGTCATAGCCACACAAGATAGCATGTCATTTCTGAACAAATCTGGACAAAATACAGAAACATTACGGAAAATCGGCTGGACATAACGCAGTATACGGAATTTACGCAAAAATTCACCAAATTCAAGAATTTCATCAAATTACCATAAACATTCACAACAAAACATTATAAGACTTTTATTCTACTGCATAAAACTAAATTCAGAAATTATCAAAAATTACAGTCGAAGGAAAATTATCGCCGAATCAAATATCCGTCATCTCTCTCTT
>NW_021319083.1:10360978-10417362 GCF_001605985.2 Dendrobium catenatum | reverse complement strand
AGAACCAACATCCAGGTTCATATCCCGTACAGAAGCCAAAAAGACTAGACAACCCTTCTTCCACATTCTTCTCACTTCTAATACAGAAATCAGGCAAGAGAGAACACCTCGTAAGCCTTGGAATACACATCTCTCTCCTGACATAAGCAAGCTCACTTGCTTCTTCAAACAGTCAATCCGAGCCTCATACAGACTCAGCCAATCCATGCCCAAAATCACGTCATACAAAGAAATCGGCAATAGAATCAAACTCGATTTCTACTTCTTGCCAACAATATCAATCTCACAAAAATAAAACTTCCGAGCAATCAAATTACTTCCATCCGGTAAAATCACAGAAAGAGAAACCGGAAGCAAAACTGAATCCAGATGCAAAGCATCAAAACAACGCTCGGACAAAAATGAGTGACTGGCTCCAGAATCAAACAAAACACTGCAGGGCTGATCAAAAATATAAATCGTACCTGTCACCACATCCGGAGTATCTCGAGCCTCCTGCTGACTCAGACTGTACACTTATGGCTGAACTGGAGCTGGAGCTGAAGCAATAGAACTACTCGGTTCCCTCTGAATAGTAGGTGGTTTCCGTGGTACAGAACTCGAACCACCACCTCTACCAGAAAATCCCTCAGTCACAGGGCGTGGAGGAACAGTCCTCGGTCTTCCTGCTGAACCGGCAGGTCGAACAAAGCTCTCGGATCGGAAATCAGATTGTCGATCAAATCCAGCCTGTGGACACTCTACAATCCGATGTCCTAGCTGATCACATCAGAAGCACTGACCAGTCATCCTGTAGCACTGACCAAAATGTCATCATCCACAACTCTGGCACACAGGTGCCCCACTAACAGATCCAGAACTGGTCGTACTGGGCGTAGTAGTACCAAAAAATCCTGATTGCCCACTCCTCCTAGAGTCTCCAGAACCAGAAATGAACCTCCTCTTGCTAGAGGAACTACTGCTCGACTCACCCCCAAACCTCTTTCTACTCGTAGTCCACCACTGCTGAGTAGCTATCAGATCATTCTCTATCAAACAAGCTCTCTCCACAAGCTCAGAAAAATCAGAAATGTGAAATGGTACCAGTGGCTGCCTAAGACTGTCTCGAAGTCCCCTCAGAAATCGGAAGCACTTCACAGCAGAAGTACTCACCAGCTGCGGAGCATATCGGGCTAAGGCAGTAAACTCTGCCTTATACTGCATCACTGCCTTGCTCCCCTGAACCAGCCTCAGAAAACTCTCTTGCATCTGCTGCAAGGCAGATGGGGGAACAAACCAATCTCGGAATACCTCAGTAAACTCTTCCCAAGTAATCAGGGAGTTCAATGTGCCCTGAAACTTTACTTCCTGCTGGCCTACCCACCAGTGCTCAGCTTCCCCATCCAATAAAAATACTGCCAAAGGTACCTTCCTATTTGACGGACACTACATGCCGTCAAAAGTCTTCTCTAACCTCCTCAGCCACACCTCAGCTGCTCTGGGCTCAATAGCGCCCTTAAACCTAGGTGGTTTCAATCTCAAAAACATCTGAAGATGTCTATCAATATCCTCAGATCGAACAGTAGAGGCTCTTCTGTGAGTCTCGCTCATCATCTGAGCAACCAAAGTAGCAAACTGGGAAAGTGTATCTGCACCAACCACTAAGGGCTGTACTACCCACTGGTGCTGCCTGACTGGCACTCTGACCATCTGTCATGTCGGGGTCTGGCAGATCCATACAGAAAATCCAGAAAATCTAGAAAACTAATCACAAAAACAACATAATAAAAATTCTGACAAATCAAAACTACCCCAGACAGACTCAGATCACTTCCTATAGCTCTGTCTTATAATTCAAATTCCAAATTCCAAAACTATTGCTCTGATACCAATAAAAAGGCTTGTCACGACCCAACCCGGCCGGGACGGATCCCGCTCGCATCGGGTCGTGGTGCATGAACTGAACTGACCGAACTAATTCTAGGATCTTTCTTTGGAATTTGTTTCAGAACTTTCTTCCAAACATTCAGACAGAGACAGACACACACAGAGCTACTATAAACATCAAATGCAGTGGATCAGATCATCTATCTTTTTCTTCCCCAAAAAGAATCATATACAAATACAGCTCATGGCTTTCAGACAGAAAGAAAAGCAGAATAGAAAAGCCATGACTGTACAAAATACCTATACTGGATCAGACTCTGAACTTCTATTCCTGGACTTCCTTCCCCTTCCCAGAACCTGAAAACCACGCAGAAAATAAGGATGAGCTACAACATCTCAGCAAGACATCAAACCTCCAAACAAAATCCTCAGAGTCCACATCAAACATATCAGACAAAATCCGTACAGAAATCAGAATACGGAACTAACAGATCAGAACAGAATGAATCAAATCAGAACATAACAGATTAAATCTCAAATCAGAACTGAATCATATATCACATCAGAATAGATAGAATCGTACGGAAATCGGAATCAGATAATATCATAACAGAACAGAATCGTATATCAGAATCATATTACAGATCAGATCAATTTATATCGTACGGAAATCGGATTCAAAATGTATCAAAATGCAGAACAAAAGTCAGAACAGATTCCCTGACACTGACAGAATCTCAACGGATTCTGGCCCCTTATGCCTCCCTTCCCAGACACTGACAAAATCTCTCGGATTCTGGCCCCTTATGCCTCCCTTTGTGCTTATGGCACCAGAACAGATGTGCTTATAGCACCAGAACAGAACTTATCATCGGATCTGGAACTTGTATTCAGAAATAGATTTCAGAGCTCATTTCAGATTTTCCCTGACACAGACAGGATCTCACAGGATCCTGACCCCTTATAACTCCCTTTTCATAGCACACAAGCATAGCATGTCATTTCAGAATAAATCTGGACAAACTCAGAAATCATACAAAAATCCGGCGGCATAACGGCAGTATACGGAATTTACACAAAATTCACCAAATCAGAATTTCACCAAATTACCACAGAACATTTACAACAACATTATAAGACTTTTATTCTACTGCCCAGACAAATTCAGAAATTACAGTCGAAAGAAAACATCGCCGAATCAAAATTAACCGGTCAAAATTCTCTTGAAAATAATCAAAACGTGCACACTCGGCACTTCAATAACATACCAAAAGTTACGCGGTAAAAACTGAACCAATCGGAAAATACGGACAAAATTTGCTAACGGAAACAAAATCTGGACAGAAAATTCGTTCAAACTTCACCGTTCTGAAAATTGAAAAAGGCGGAATGTGCCTTACCTTACGTACACCACTTTCTTGAACAGTCTCGTCGGACGAAAACGGCCCGGCGTCGCCCGAAAATCAACTTTTCCAAAATTGCCCTCGACCTTCTCTCTCCTCAAACTGAATTTTAGATATTTTATGATTTTCTCTCTCTTCAAAATGAGTTGATTTCAGCTAAATAATACTCAGATCGGCCCGGCCGATCGCACGATCATCCTGGACGATCAGACCAATTTCACATCGTTCTAGGACGATTTCTCAGGACGATCCAGGACGATAATTAATTTTCAAAAACCCCTTGCTCTCTGACTTTTGCCATGAACTGATCATCCCGGGACGATCCCAGATCGGCCCGGACGATCCCTACAGGAAATCATTCCTGTAACTTCTGTACAGAATCTGGAACAAAATTACAACTGATCGTCCCAGGACAATCCTCGATCGGCCTCGACGATATGTACAAAACTGCTGTTACATACAGTGCCTTGTACAAATATAACACTAAAGGATGTGGAGCTTCTTCCAGCTCATGGGGATACGATCCTTGACGCCTTCTATTGGACTGTATATGGCGCAACAGAAATGCCTATCATTTCTCCAATGTCATGCTTGCTTCAGGGTTGCGAAGATTGATAAAGGAGTACTATGACGCTGAAAGGTGCTATTAACTAATTGACAGTGAAAATGTTTGAATGTTAAAAATTGTATGTTAAGTTTGATAATGAAAAGGTTGATACCAAGGAAAGAAAGATGGGATTTTACTCAGTTTTCATGTAACAGTAGAAGTAAAAAGGGGCTGTTGTTCTTCTGCATATTCGGAAAAAAATAAATGCTTTTGCTTTTCGTGAATCAAATGATTGTAGAGCAAAATTGTCAATATGAATTTAAGTAGTTTTGTGAATCAATGATCCACTATTCAAAGAGCTCTAGCTAATTTTAAGGAAGAGTTCATGAGTTCGAATACGCCATGTTGCATGTGAACATTAAATTAAAATTTTAACAACTTGGCTGAGAGGAATTAGATCAGTAATTGGCCTCGTGTCTTCTTTACCGGCAACCGAGTTCATATCTACTTATCTATAATTGATCAATTGTTCTTTTTTGAATTCATATGAATTTGCATATTTTTTTTATTTTTTTTAAGAAAATATCTAAGGCTTTTGATGTGCTCAAGGAGGATGCATTATATTTTGTTTCAATGGTAGAAAACGGAAAAAATCCTGCTTCTTACTGCACCATGGGATTTGTAGGGGTCAATATCTTGAGCACAGTATCCAGAATCTAACGTAAATAAGATAAAGGTGTAATCTGAACCTAAAAAAAATGACAAGATCCTCTTGACTTGAAAGAAAAGCTTCAAATGTAAGTACATGATATGAGAAAATAGCATTTTATTCGTTCTGATCAATTGTATTTCATCTATTTATTTGTTTTACATTAAATAAAATTTCATACATTGTATGACGCAATTTATAGCCTAACAAGTTGATAAAATAATTAACAGAAGTAATAAATTTCGAATAATCCTATTCACATGACAGTGATATATATATATATATATATATTTGTTGATTTTAACGTACATTATATGTAACGTACAATAACTGAAAATCTTTATTTTAATAATAGATGTATGCTTAGGAGAGGGTCCCAAACTAGGGGGGGGGGCTAAAGTGCCAAAAATGTGGCACTAGAAGAAGCCGAAAGCAAATTAATTCATGCTTGTGTAATGGGGTGGGGAGTTTACGTTTATTCTGCCGTTTTTTTTATCCCGTAGGAATGCGCGGGGTTGCATGGGCAGGCGCACGAACTATCTCCAACAAGCTTTCACCCTCAAGACATTAATGGATCTCTCTCTCTCTCTCTCTCTCTCTCTCTCTCTTTCTCACCCTATCTATGAGGGAAAAAAATTATCTCAACACCTCTTAATGAAAAATTGAATACGCCCCTAACTTTGGTCTATTGGTTTGGAGCTTAAGAGATTTTGGGTTCTGAGTCATGCATATGTGATGTGTGTGTGAGTTTGTGTTAATTGACTAAAATATAAAATAAAAAACTTGAATGAATATAATATAATAATTTGTGTTGTAAATATAATATTAAAAAATATTTTCTTAAAAAATAAGACATGTGAATTTATTAAAGATATTTCTAAGTCAAAAAAATAAAAGAAAGTTTATAAGAAACTTGAGGATAGAATATTGTCGTCTAATATCCTAATAAATGATTTTAATATTTTATTTAGAAGATATGTGTCCTAAAATTTAATCACATTTTTATTTGTTTTCATATCAAGAGGTTATTACATACTCGTTTATGTCAAGTATGTAATTTGTACGCACCTTATAGATTTTGGTAGATAAACTCGCTTGAATTAGTCGCGTCACCACAAAAAGCCCTATTTTGAAGAGTGTGACCTAAGAAAATGTTAGTTGACGCCAGTACGTAGTTCAATGCCCTCTCACCAAAGCGTCATTGCCCTTGGCAAGCTCACCCAAAGGACTTGTCTAGACTAGCTGATGCCCTAAAGGCCACTCACCCTCAGCAAGGCTTGCTCACTCATAGCAGCTATTCATCGTTAAGGCTATTAAAGTACCTATGGCATCACTACTAAAAAATGTGATTTTTCGCAGCATTTGTCATGGGAGGTTTAAAAATCGCTGTCAAAATTAGGTATTAGCAGCGGTTTAAACCGCTGCAACTACCACCGGTTTTAACCGCTTCTATAGCCAAAACTATTTATGCTGGTTGGATTCTCGTGAACCGTGACATCTCGTTTCTCTCTCTTTCGATCCTCGCCCCTTCTCCGTCGTGCAGCTCGATCGATCTCCCTTTTTCCCTTCTTGCATGCATGGCCTTCGATCGGAGAGAGTGTCGCCCATGTAAAAGATTGAAGTCCAGTCGTTTGCTCGTGTCCAGCTCTTCTGGATCTCCTCCCCGGTTTGTCCCAAACCTAGGTGTTTTTTTTTTTTTAAATGCTTGCACATCAGCTTGAAGAAAAATAAAAATAGCTTGAAAGATGATCATTAAAGCTGGATAAGGATTTACATTAGTTGTTGTATGAATGTATCATGATCATTACAGGTGGATTAACATCTTTCACAATACGTAGAAAAAAATTGGTAAGAAGTCAAACCAAGTAGAACCAAGGATCTGTTCTTCTTTCATTTCAATATGTAACCAGGAAAAAAAAGTTTTGTTCTTTCAGTGACAATATTGGACTTGTTGAGATTCAGGCTTAATTATAATTTTTAATTTGCATGTGATTTGGTAGGTTTTCACTTACCTTAATTATACATTGAATGATGATCACTTAATTGACTGACATGCAGACTGATATGTTAAATTAAACTATATCGAGTTTGAAGTTTGAAGCATGATCACTATTTTTTTCTTATGAAACTGTAGTAATAATGCCTTTTGAATGAAATTTTGTCGGTAAGTGTGCTATTCTGATCTCATCAATTATAGCACTTTTTCAATTTATAAAATTGGCTTTAACCCTTTTTTTTTTGTAAAAAAAATTACTGTGTAAAAGATTAGACCAATTCAAAATATTATAAATTCAAATCATGCAATCAAATAAATGTAAGCTGAATAAAACAAACAATAATGGAAGTCTATTTGTTTAAAATAAAGTTTCAGAAGCTATTTCTGAAAGTTATTTTATACAAAAATTTTCAGAATTTTATATCGTAAGTATATAACTACAGTTTAATTTGGCTCATTTTGGTTAGCTTGTGCAGTTTAGTTGGTTTGGCCGATTGAGTATGACTAGGCATAGTTTTCTTGCTTATTTTTTCACTCAATTTTGACTTGGTTTTATACAGTATTTCAAACTAGATTGTGTGAAGTTATGAGGTAATTCTTTGATATTTAACTATTACGTCATTTGGATTTGTTCATGGACATATAATTATTACTCAAGATAAGCACATTCCATGCAATCATGCATCTTTGTTTTCCATTCATATAATAATTAAAAAGACATGCAAATCACAAACTTAGCATCGGTTATAACAGTTGCTAAAACTAACACAATCTTAAATCTACCCCATCGGTCTTAAAACCATTATAGAATGTTGCTACAACGCAATGCAATCACAGCGGAGATGCAGCAATTTTAGAACCGGTACAAAGTAAAATGTAGCGGTTATAACGGCTAGAAAAAACAAAAATTTGTGCTGCGATATCCCTATTTTTCGTTAGTGCATTCTGATTCAAATGGAGAAGCACACTCCTTAAAATCCCATGGCCATGATTCCCTTAATCAAGTTAGTCCTTAGTTCAATATTATTTCCATCCAAGGGGAATTTCCACCAACTCTTAGAGATTTAAATATGTAGTGTTTAGAAGACAGACAAACCATAAAGAGTACAAAATCCTCTAGTCATTAGTAAGAAAGAAGAAACAAGTACTCAACGTGACTTGATGAAGATTGAAGAAAAACTTACGAAGATGATATAGGATACACTAAGGGGAATGTAAGGGAATTCTATTCATATAATTGCACTAGAAGGATCATCTAAATATATAGCTCACTGATGTTGACCTCCATGTAATAAACAAAAAGAAAGAAGAAAAAAAAAAATCAGCGTACCTCTTATACGTCGAGAAGCTGCCCAAAATCCTGCAAGAAATCCTGGATATGTACCAATTCGGCGCCGCTCCAGTCGATTCTCCGTGTTTCCTGCGCAAATCTTGCGATGAGTCCTCGATCGCACTCCATCTTCCCGTATATAAAACGAAAGGGAGACTTCTCCACTCGATCACACACGCAGAGTCCTCTTCCGATCCAACTCCTCATAGTCTCCGACTTCATCTCTCTTGCTCTGGCTCTCTTCTTCCAGACAGATCAGAAGTTAGGACATTTTGATTGGGTGCAAGAACGGGAGCTCGGCGGCTGTAGAAGTAACTTCCTTACTTTCGTGCTTCTTCTCCGGCTCCCTCGAGGCTAGACGACGTCGCTCCTTCGACGTCATTCCCTTGCTGTCGGATCGAAATACACGACATTTTGATCGGGATCAACAACGGGAGCTCGCCGCTTAACCATCTCCTTCGTGGCTGGTCCGACTTTGCTCTTCGAACGACTTTCCCTTCCTGTGGCTTGGAAGTCACGACATTTTTGATCGGAAGCACCAACAGGAGCTCGCTGAAACTGAAGGTAACTTTGTCCCTCTCACGCGCGTCCACGACCAAATCCCGTCAATTTGCCGAATCAGAGAGAGTGGGAGGGAGAGATGTTTATTCTAAGTTTATTAATCAATTAATTTTAATTATAATTAAATTACTAATTATTTTTAATTATAATTAATTATTAATTATATAGATTATAATCAATTATAATTAAATATAGTTAATTATTATTAATTATATTTAACTATTAATTATTATTAATTATTATTGATTATAATTAGTCGTAACTAATTATAATTAATAGATTAATTATAATTAAACAGTTAATTATCATTAATTCTAATTAATTGTTTAATTATTTTTAATTATAATTTATTATAATTAAATAACATTAATTATAATTAAATATAATGGTGAGGCGGGGACACTTATAAGTACCCCCGAGCGGGGGGAAAGCAAACTGTACATTTTTAAACAGGTACCATCAAAGCCCGCGAAGGTACTAACTCTCTAAACTCAGATTCTCGCGTTGTTGTTTGCAGCAGACCGGAAAAACTCCTATACACGCCTTTATTGCGCGTGGTGGGATGGGACGCCGGTCTGATGCTTACGACGAAGCGAGCAATCGCCTAAAATCTACTTCGGCATTCGTAGCCCACTGGAAAACCTCCTATACACACCTTTATTGCGCGTGGTGGGAAGGGATCCCGGTGTGGCACCTACGGAGAGGCGGGGTCACTTATAAGTACCCCCGAGCGGGGGAAAAGCAAGTTGTATCATTTAAACAGGTACCATCAAAGACCCCATACACGCCTTTATTGCGCTTGGTGGGAGGAACAAAAAATCATGGTCGTGGTGTCCTCGTTAGAGGACACCTACCATACACGCCTTTATTGCGCGTGGTGGAAAAGGCCCAGTTTCTCGTAATTTTCCCCTAAACTAGGGAGACGTCGGGAGGCTGGCGAAATTTTGGGTGAAATACTGCTACGCTCGGACCTATTTTGAACTCAAAAGAATAAAAGATTTGGACTCAAGTTGAACATTTTAAACTGGCACAAGATCTAACTTGGACCATAAAAGACTTCCACTCAAACAAGAACAGTTGACTTGGGACCTAAATCAGAACAAAACTCAAATGATTAATAAAAGATCAAATTCAAATCAAAGTTGAAACCAAATTCAAATCAAGTCAAATATGAAATTACACTTGCAAGAACTTCAGAAGACTCTGAACAAGCACTCAAACATGTACTTGAACTTGAAGACTCAGACTACGGAGGACATAGAACTTGAGCTTGCATATTGAGCTTGGGGACTTGATAGAACTCCAATTTAAATAAATACAAAGTTCCAACTCAAACTAAATGTCGATTCCATGTACAACTCGCTTGATGGTTGAGATGTAAGAACTATCAGGTGACATAACGACAAGAAGTGACAGTTTAATGTCAAACAAATGCAAGGGACTTTTGCAAATCATAGCAATCAATATGCAGCATGAAATGCTTACAAATAAAGGCGGATGACACAATCAATATCATTTGATTGAAAATGAGTGCCCCGCTCTCCTACAAGACATATGACAATAAAAGTACAAGCAGGCACACTACGACCTCAAGGTGTATAAACAAAGATTGTAGTGGACTTTTACAACAATCCTTACGAACGCCTGTTGATTGAAGAAGGCGATATTGCAGGTCAATAAGAGGACCCACTATGCACACAACATGTAATTTGCAAGGAGAATGCAAAGAGTCTACCAAGTGTTAGGATGTCTATATATCCTATCATAAAGTAGTGGAAAATAAATGTATATGTCTTATACAAACAAAAGATATTTGATCTACAACAAATGCAATCATCAAATCCCACCTGAGATTGATGAAAGGTGGGCAGGATGCAAGAACAATGACACTCCTACAATCAATAAAAATTCAGTGCTGATCAAATACAATAATTTTCCACGAACAAAGATGGTCAAATTGTATCAAGTACAACCATCTATAGACCGTCATGGAGGACCCATCATATGTATTAAATGTCATATATGAGTAGAATGTCAAAAGACCACAATAAGTGTAAGCTCATATTACCAAAGGCAGGAGGCTTGTTAGTGCACAACGATTCATCTGCAGAAAACAATGAGTAGTGCACGACAGTCTACCTGTACGAAGCAGCAAACAATTCTATCCAGAAGGTACTATGCTACGCCACCAGATCTGCAACATTCGTACAAGCAGACAGAAGGCGTCTATTCTAAGAATATCTCATCACGTGCACAATAGTTTGTATACACATAGGTACATAAAAATGAGAAAATATAATCCAAACCGCAAGTGCTCCGGCGAGCGTGTTATTCGTACACACGTGATGTCTAGAGATGCTGCACGGGTTAACAAGTGAATTCAGATTCGAAACCGATCCTTCTATACGGGTCAACAGAAGTCGACAGGGTTCGAACCATTAAACAAATATAAAGTTGTGGCGACCGATATATTTGCTTTAAAATATTCATATTAGGCCTTCAAGGCCTACAATAATATGAATTCACTAATAAAAGCACGAAGCTTACAAAACCCGATCCTCAGTCAATAGCTCGTCTGAGTTGTCAAGGTTCAAGCTACAAATAGAAATGACCCCAAACACCCCGATGATGGCTGTGTTGATTGCTTATCTCAACCGGAGGGGATTCTAAATATTTTCAAATGTCACCCAAATATCCATAGTTCGTTTCAAATATTCCAAAGCTCCACCCAAAATACCAATAAAAATCCAAAACTCCACAAAAATCCCAAAAATATTTAAAATTGAAATCCAACTATCGAACACTTAAAGCAAAATCCATCCACCCTCCGCAACAATTTGCTGGGGTGGATAAATTAAAGTTTACTTTAGCTCACATAGAGCCAAATGCCTAGTCAAAAATATTACTAGGATCCATTCTCAAAAAAGCCTTATACCAGTAAGGACGTGATACGTTTCCTTTAACCAGCGGTTTTACCGCCAAATGGCACCGCAGAATAAATGGTTATGACCCGGGGCCCTCTGAACTGAGTGGTTTTACCGCCAAATGGCACCATAAAATACCGGTTATGGCCAACACCGTTACGTTCCTTATTGGAATCAAATCCTTGAGATATGAATCAATAGGATATGATCGATGGGGTACAAAGCCCTCTGTTAGCTAAGGTGGATTCAAATTTGTCACCTTAAATAAATATCCAACCCAGGTCTACAAGGTCCCCTTGGATGAAGCAACCCATGGCTGCCGACAAGGATCCTTCTGTCAGGTTGGGTCTACTACCTCCTCTTACTAAGTAGACCAGATACCACGATGGCCCGGGACGACGGAACCATGGCATCTTGATCGGGCCCATCATCCATTCCCCCACCATCCGCTTTAAGTGAAAGATGGTGAAATTCAATTTTAAATATCAAATCCTCAAATATCTCAACCCAAGTTCCCAAATTTCCAAATTCTCATATCCTAATCCCATTGTTGCTACTATATGCCAGATAACACGTATGTTATGCGTCTGATTTACGACTAGCCTTAATCGAAAGTTCTTTCTCGTGATCGGGAGGGGTAATTAATTATAGGGGCTTGCGCCTATAGGAAACCAGAACTCAGATCATAAAGTCCTCGCAAAATGAGGGCGAAATCTCTGGGTAGTGTCTTATCTACAAACCCATCTGCCTTCCAAAATTTACCTTGGAACTTATTCAGTTAAAACTCCCTCGTCGAATAAAAAGAAAAGCGGGCGTGGAGGCCAGGGCCGAATTTTTGGAGACCACAAATTTCTGGCGACTCCGCTGGGAATTGGTTTCTCTTTCAATCTTTGGCTAGTCGTCTCAGTGTTATAGTAGCAGTTATTTCATTCCTTACTCAAACTTTTTGAGTCTTTCAAAATGATCTTTTAACAATTCGAAACTTTGAATTTTCTAAAAATGAAAATTCAGCGAATTCATATGCATTTAGCAGTTTTTAAATTTGTATTATATAAATTGCTTGCTAATGATATCTATTTTTGTTTTTGTGTTCTATGCAAGTCTCTGTATTTTGAAAGTGCGGGGTGATGTATCAGATTCTGATCACTAACCCTTGCCTTTCATTTATGCAGATGGATCTACAGAACATGTCAATGACTGTCCAGCTAGGATGAGGAGGCAGGATTCAGCTGGCTAATGCTATTATTAAGACCGGAAACATTGGTGCTACCATCCAGTTTTGTAGCGTTGACTTCCCGGTGATTGCTACAAGGAATGCTGCCATTCCTGCGAATGGTATGAATGTTGAGATGTCTGCCAGAAGACCCGCTATTGAAGTTGTTACCCGTCGTGTGCATCTGCCAGCACAACGACCTAATATTGAAAATCCTCATGGGAGGATTTCTGTGTTTGAGAGGCTGTCACAGCCTGAAGACCCACAAACCAAGAGGATTGTAGCTGACGGAAGAATTTCAGTGGTGACTACCAACACCACTACTTTGCCAACCAGGTTATCTGCGCCTGGAGAGTACAATGCTGAAGCCTCCTCATCTGGAGGGAGGCCTACGAGAAGACAAAGGAGAAAGATGAATGTTGAACTCCGAGCTCCGCAACAACAACTCCCTGTTTATCCTTCCAATCTGCCAGCCCAGGTGCCTGAAGCCAATGTTCCTACCTGGAACAAGTTTTCTGATTTAAAATGGGTGAAGAGGAATAACTCTACTAGTGAGCTAAAGAAGTCCTTCTGGGAGCAACGACGTGAAGTCCCAGCCCCTCTAAGGAGGAATGAACCCGAGACCTTGTCAGCCCGGGTGTATCGAGTACTGAAGACTGTAAAGGAGAAGGGTCTGAAGAAAAAGAAGTTTCAACGGCCTTTAGTGATTGAGGCCAGGAGAACTCTGCCAAGAGAACGTCTATCTGTTGCGATAGAAAGAAGAGAAAGAAGATATACCCCGCGCGGTGAACATCGGGGTGTGTCACCTGAACCATATGTTTAGGGATCCACAGCTGAAAGGTCCCGGCAAAAAGAAAAACAAGTCTTGAGGCCAAAGCCTCAAAGAAATGAGAAAGAAAGAAGAGAAATGAGAATTGATTTGGGCGTGACATCCGATGAGGCTTCCCGGAGATCCGCCCCCGTCAACAAACAACGTCAGAAGTGAGCCCCCAAAAGGACCTATAATGACATTCCTCCAGACGGTAGACACCTTGGAGAATCCTATAGGGGATCCAGTCGCCCTCCATCCCCTCCAAAGGAAGAGACTAACTTCGATCGTAGCCCACTGATTGAAGAAGTCCCAGTGCCTAATTAAGAACCGAAAATCTAATGGCGTCGCTGCTCGGAGATCCGAGTACTGGAAGAAAGTATAGATGATCAAAATATAGAAGAGGAAGAATACCTTGAATGGGAAGAAAATATTGATGAATTTATGGAGAAAAATCTAGAAGAAGAAATACAAGAAACAAATAACACCTTGGACATGGAGGTGGTCTATATGGTGAGACACACCAATGCTAATGTGGATGCCTACTACGATGACAATGAAGATGAAGACGATCAACAACCGCCAATTAGGCGAGTTTATCAACATCGTCGTGAAGCTGGGTCCACCACTGATAGTGGTGGTCATTCCCAAATAGAGGAAGAAAGAGAAGAAGCCGAGTAGAATCCCTTTGTTGACGAGAATGTCACACTCGCCGATATGAGAAGGCAGATGAGGTGATAAATGAGAGCCAAAGATAGAGAAATCTCTCAGTTGAATGAGAAGATGACTGAGATGATGGCTCCGATGGGAGCAATAATGCAGATGATGTAGAGAACTGCCGTTATTGGTGCCATGCCCAATCCTCCTACAGATCCTCAAAACTTCTAAATGCCTTAAGTCTCGGGAGTACGAGGTACTCCTGAAGGTGGTTACGAGGCTCATAATGTCATCCGTCAGCCCACCCCACAAAATGTTGCAAGTACTTCTGAACCTGTGACCGCTGTACAGTTGGAAGGAATAATCACAGAAATGATCAAGGCTATCATAGCGTTGATCAGGCAGAGAAACTAGTGGGCATAGATCGTCCATACCCTGCTGAGTACGACCAAGTACCATATCCAAAAGGGTATTATGTACCAAAGTTTAATACTTTCAACGGTACTAAAGATCCCCGATAGCACCTGACACAGTTTAAAGCCACCTACGAGAATACAGGATGCAATGACACCTTACTCTTCCGACAATTCGTCAGTAGTTTGATAACAACTGCTTTTGAATGGTACGCTGAACTGCCAAACGACTATGTGAAGACCTTTGTAGAGTTAGAATCTATGTTCGTGAAGAGGTTTGCTAGTGCAACTGAGAAGATCACAATCACTGACCTCGCTTTGGATAAGAGAAAAAGTGAAGAGTCAGTGACCAAATATATCACTCGCTGGCGCAACCTGAGCATAAAATGTGAGAAGCAACTCCAAGAAGAACATGCAGTACAGTTGTTAATGGACAACATTGATGACAAGATGCAACCCTTCATGTACATGGCTATAATCAACATATTTCAAGACTTGCTCAACAGAGTGGCCAAATTTGAGAAACTGAATTTGTCCAGATCAGAAAATCACTCTGATAAGCCCAAGAAGGCTAAGGCCCCAAGGGCTAGAAGGGGTGAAGCTGACTCTACGTTCTTCTCTAGAGCCGATAGAGAAAAGCAGGTTATTTATAATGTAGATAAGGGAAAACAGCCGATGCAAAACCAAGAAAAGCCTAAGCAGACATACAACTTCAACCCCCAACCAAAATTGATAATAGGGGGAAATGATAAGCCACGAACTTATCAAGGTGGTGGAGAATGTCCGAGGAAAACAATGGAAACTGGTGATAGAACGTTCCAACCCCCCAAAGATAAAATGAATAAAGAATATTCATTCAAGAGGGAGAGTGTCGCCAAATTATTTTGACAAGTGTTGAAATCGGGTTTAGAACTGCCTGAATGCAAGAGACCCAAAAAGTTGAAGCACACTGGTGACCCAAATTATTGCCCATATCATCGGGTACTCAGCCATCCTATTGAAGATTGCTACATCTTTAAGGATTGGATTAAAAGAAAATATCAAAAAGGGGAACTCACATTGTCTAACAATGTGTTGTCTCACCCTAGACAAGAATCAACTCGGGTGGTCACGTCCTTTTCCGTACCCTTGGTTGAAGAAAAAAGAAAAGAAAATGAGCCAGTTAAAGAAAAGAAATGGGAGACTACGGTCTCTAAGAAGACTGTGAAAATGTTGATGCAGCTTGAAGGAATTCCAAGTGTACAGTGGAAGTCTCTTATTGAGCCCATGATAAATTTGAAGGCACTACCGGTGGTACGACATTCCACTTCAAAATAGTTTTCCAACCAAGTTGGTTCTTCAAAGACTGGAAAGAAGAAATCATCCAAGAAGAAGACCAAGTTGAAGAAGCGCAAGGAGAAGATGACCGCAACTCAGAGGGTTATTAACAGTTTGGATGAACACTACCAGACTATGAGGCGACCTACCAAGCTTGCTAACTTTATGGCGGAGCTTAAAATTGATGAAGCTGAAGAAGATGATGAAAATTCTCTTCTAATAGAAGTATGTCGGGTCATCTCGGTGACACCGAGTGCTTTGACGGAAGAAGAATACACTGAAAAAGTATCCTCTGAATCCTATATGATGGTGTTGCCAATGGATTACAGTTCGGAGGAGGATTTGTATTTTCCAGAGGGAGACGAATCAGACCCTACCATAGCATCTCGAATGGGACATGTAAACTTGGGTGGTGATTCTGAATCGACAGATGAGTCCCTAGATGCAATGATGACTGACTCTGAAGAAAATGTATAATTAAATGACTCTGAACTAGAGGAGATTACTCAAGTACAGTTAATAAGCGGCAAGGTATTACCGCTTCCACCAAAAAAAGGGGTCTCTAATAAAGATAAGGAAAAAGAAATAATTATCAACGATGATGTTATCTCAAAAGATCCTAAGAAAAAGAAGACTTCAACTAATGGGATAGATTATAATATCTTATCTCATATATGGAATATACCAGCACAACTCAGCATATACGATGCCTTGGTAACGTCTAAAGACCTTCGGGAGACTTTGATTCAGGCTCTCAAAGATCCCGAAAGATATGAGGCGTATTTTGCTGAACATATTTTGGCTGAATTTCTACAAGCTCGTAATGAGCCGTTCATTATCTTTTCTGAAGAAGACATGATGCTTGGGACTGCAAACCATAATCTTCCTCTATATGTTACTACAGAGAGCGATAAGTTGATCATCAGTAGAATCCTGATCGATCCTGGATCCTCTGTAAATCTGATAAGCTTGAAAGCACTGAGATCCCTCTGCCTTGATGTGCAACACCTCGGACCAGATAAGTTGATGGTGCATGGTTTCAACAAAAAAGGGCAGAAAACTGTTGGATCATTTATGCTCCCTCTTATATTTGGAGAGCTTCACACAAAAGATAAATTCCATGTGATTGATGTGGATACTTCATTCAAGGTGCTACTAGGTCGTCCCTAGTTGCATAAATATGGCATTGTCCTGTCAACACTACACCAGTGTATGATGTTTCTCAAAGATGGAGAGGAATTCAGGATCTTTGGCAACATTCATCCCTTTACAGTTCATGAAGCAACAGTTTATGAAGATGCATGATATTTTATGCAAAAGAAGCAAAATTCTTCGAGCTCTCTCGAAGCTAGAGCATTAAACTCAAAGGCTGTAAAGCGACCTGAACGAGAAGGAGAGAAGAAGCAGGTGGGGAGAAAGAAGGCAATGCCGACTCTTCCCAAGGCATCGACTATTCCCAAAGAGAAGAAATTTGTACCTCATCTAGGAAGTGACACAGAGGAAGATTATGTTACTCCTGCTAAATCTCGTAAAGTATGCCAGTCCACGGATGAATGGAGTAGGCATATTGAATTTTCAAATGATGATTATGACTATGACTCTATTTATATGAACACGGTGTAGAATGTGTTCTCTAAAAGAATAGACAGCCTATTAATTTCAGATAGTGTACTCGTAGTCACGCGTGTTCCCTTATAATATTTCAAAGAAATTATTCAGCGCGAGGTGCATAAAGTTGAAGAACTCGCCACTCTCTATCTTCCTCCCCTTAAAAATGGGACTGTGCCAAAGAATGTGTTATATTCCACGGGGGTGCACGAAGAGGAGAATAATGACTGGTGTTGCATGCTCCTCGATTCTGAAGAGTTATTTCCTACGAGGTTCCCTAGGTTCAATACCAAAAATATTCAAAGAATGATATGAAAATAAGTTAATATTCCTACCACCAAGTGGCAACTTCATACAAGCTTGGGCCTCTGGTATGGAAGGAATCCGCGTCCACTGCGACGGAAAGATACAGACGCATATAAAAGTATCAGATTCATCAAACGAAAATTTCTCCGGAAAGAGACTTGCCGGGCAATCACATGCATGGAAATTGAATCCGAGGATGATGTTGCTGAAGAGACATACGAGGCTGATGATTATAATGAGCAGCCCGTAGAAGCCGAGCTTGCACCAAAAGAGCTTGAAGATGGTGGACAGGCAGCCACTATGGATGAACTAAAAGAAGTCAACTTGGGGACTGAGGAGGATCCTCGCCCAACCTTCATTAATTCTCTACTACCCGAAGAATAAATAAAAGAACTTCTCTGTGAATTCAGGGACTATTTTGCCTGGGCATAGGCTGAGATGCCTGGCTTATCCCCTGATGTAGCAGTTCACAAATTAGCAATCAAATCGGATGTAGCACCCGTCAAGCAAGCTCCAAGGAGAATGAGATTGGACATTGAAGAGTAGGTGATTGTAGAGACGAAGAAGCTTATAGATGCGGGCTTTATTCGAGAAGAAAAGTATGCTGATTGGATCGCAAATATCGTTCCAGTGAAGAAGAAGAACGGCCAGATTTGTATCTGTATTGACTTCAGGGACCTCAACAAGGTGTGCCCAAAAGACGATTTTCCACTCCATGTATCCGAACTCCTGGTGGACAATACGTCCAAATATGACATGTTCTCCTTCATGGATGGATCTTCAGGATACAATCAAATTAAAATGGTGCCCGAAGATGAAAAGCACACGTCGTTCAGAACACCCATCAGTATTTTCTGCTACACAATCATGCCCTTTGGCTTGAAGAACGCTGGTGCCACCTACCAGTGGGCAATGACTCACATATTTGATGATTTGATACATCAGAAGGTCGAGTGCTATGTAGATGACCTTGTTGTCAAAAGTCTTGGTCAAAATGATCACTTAAAAGAAATCAGAATTGTATTTGAGAGAATAAGAAAGTTTGATCTAAAGATGAACCCTCTCAAATGTGTATTCAGGGTCTCCTCCGACAAATTCCTCGGTTATGTTGTTCGTCATCGAGGCATAGAGATCGACCCCGACAAAATTAAGGCGATCACGGAGATGTCACCACCAAGGAACCTTCGACAGCTTCGCTTGCTGCAAGGAAAACTGTCTTTCATTCAGAGATTTATATCAAATCTATCGGGTAGGTGCCAACCATTTTCAAAGCTAATGAAGAAAGATGTTCATTTTAAATGGGATGTAGAATGTCAGGAGGCATCTGACAGCATCAAAAGATATTTATTAAATCCACCCATTCTCGTAGCGCCAATTCCGGGGAAGCCTCTTATACTGTATACAGCTGCACTAGAAGAGTCCCTCGGAGCACTACTGGCCAAAAATAATGAAGAAGACAAAGAAAATGTGCTATATTATATCAGTCGAAGATTAATTGGAGCAGAAAGTCGTTATTCCCAAATTGAAAAGCATTGTTTGGCGTTGATTTTTGTAGTTTAGAAACTCCGCCACTATATGCTATCCCATAAAATCACACTGATATCAAAGATCGATCCGCTGAAGTTCTTGATGACAAAACCAGCGTTGACAGGTCATCTAGCCAGGTGGGCAGTATTATTATTCTAGTTTGAAATCATATACATTCCACAGAAGACGGTGAAAGGATAGGTCTTGGCAGATTTTCTCGCTGCACACCCAATCCCGGCCGATTCTCCACTAAATGATGATTTGCCCGATGAGCTGATAATGCAGGTTGAGGAGAATGAAAGGCTACCATTCTGGGAAATGTAATTCAACGGCACATCATCAATTAGACCCGTCCGACCTCCAAATATTGCAAGAGCCCGAGCCGGCATCAGTCTCATTTTCATAGCACCCGAGGGAGGCATAATGAGGTTCTCATTCAGTTTGACTGAGCCTCGAACCAACAACGAAGCCGAGTACGAAGCTCTATTAGCAGGGCTGGAGATTGCGATTGATGTCAGAATCCAACATCTCCAAATCTTTGGTGATTCTCAACTTGTAATAAATCAAGTACTTGAAATTTATAAGGTTGGTAAAGTCGAATTAGCCTATTACCAATGGCGAGCTCTCAAACTTCTGAAGCAAGTTCCAAATGTTGAGATAGCTCGAGTTCCTTGAGGACAGAATGCTAAAGCATATTGTTTGGCAAAATTAGCCAAAGAAATGGCTAATATCAATGAGGAAATGCCTATATTTATTGGAGTTTACAATCGTCGGATCTAAGAGTTCGCTTTATTACAATTCCAAAAGTTAGAAGAAATACTAGATTCAAGCCAG
The DNA here is from genome assembly GCF_001605985.2 of Dendrobium catenatum. Lineage (NCBI taxonomy): Eukaryota > Viridiplantae > Streptophyta > Magnoliopsida > Asparagales > Orchidaceae > Dendrobium > Dendrobium catenatum. Next base: position 10,397,343 of record NW_021319083.1, on the reverse strand, counting down.
CGAGAGAAAATACCAGCTGTCCCTCAACCTCTACATCAGATAGTTATGGAGAATTATTCGGAAGGATATCACGTGGCCAAGAGACGTAAAGCTAGTCAAGCTTCAGAATCGTTGTGGTATTGTTTAGATATTGAAGTCAAAAATGATTGGAGACAGCCATTCATTGACTACTTCAAGGAAAACAAACTCCCGACAGAAAAGTCTATGGCCACACAAATTCAAAAAAGGGCGTTGCGATACGCATTTGTCAATGATACGTTGTACAGACGAGCTTTTGATCAAATGTGGCTAAGGTGCCTAAGGACCAAGGAAGCTGATAAAGTGGTGACAGAAGTCCACGAAGGGCTTTGCGGAGCACATCAATCAAGTCCCAAAATGGCTGCTTAAATAAAGAGGATGGGATATTATTGGCCGACAATGGTAAAAGATTGTATTGACCACGTAAAGAGGTGCCAGAAATGTCAGATTCACGGTGATGTTATACATCAGCCTCCAAATCCACTACACCCAATGATAGCATCCTGGCTATTTGAATGCTGGGGTACTGATATTATCGGGCCAATAGATCTGCCATCATCAGCGGGACATTGATTTATTCTGGCAGCAACAGACTACTTTTCAAAGTGGGCAAAAGCGGCTCCATTCAAAGAGGTCACATCGGAGCATGTGATCAATTTCTTTACCCATAACGTTGTTTACAGATTCGGTATGCCATGTAGCATAATCTCAGATAATGGTATTGCATTCAAAAGTACAAAAATTTACAAGTTCGTTGATCGGCATAAAATCGATTGGTAGTATTCATCCATATACAACCTAAGGAAAAATGGCTTGGCTGAGGCCTTTAACAAGACACTGGTGAAACTGTTGAAGAATATCCTTTCCAAGAATAAAAGAGAATGGCATATGAAGATGACAGAAGCATTATGGGCGTATCGTACAACCTATAAAACCCCAACCAAAGCCACTCCTTATTCATTGGTGTTCGGTGTTGAAGCTGTATGACTATTAGAGATTGAACTACCATCACTCTGGGTAGCAATCCAGAATGATCTCACTCAGGTGCAAAATGCCCGCCTCAGAATGGAAGAGCTCGATGCACTTGATGAACTCAGGTTACAAGCTCAATAAAACTGGAAATCTACCGAGGAAGAATGGCAAGTCCTTTTATCGAATGGTGCGTCCTCAATCATTTCAGGAAGGGGAATTGGTCCTGGTGCTGAGAAGACCAATCATTCCACATCGAAAAATTGGTGGCAAATTCATATCCAATTGGGAAGGCCCCTTCGTCATCGAGAAGGTGTACCAAGGAGGAGCATATCAGTTGATCGATCTGAAAGGTTAGAGGCCTATGCCACCTGTCAATGGCCGACATTTAAAGAAATATCATACATGAAAATTCCATAACTAATGTATTTTATGATGAACAAAGTTTTATGTACATAGTTATCAAAGCATGCATATATTTATATTTTGAAATTCTCTTATGTAGCAAGAATGCATTTCAAAATCCCCCATTAGATTGGGGGTATTTTAAATATTTATTCATATCGACATCGCGCTGCGTGCTGAGATCTTTGAATAAATATTTAAAATCTCAAAGATATAAAGCACATCTAAAATGTCCCTGTGAGATAGGGGGCATTTTAAATATTTATTTGGGTCGACATCGTGTTACACGCTGAGATCCCCAAATGAATATTTAAAATCTCAAAATTTCAAATTTATTCAATTCTAGAATGTCCCTGTGAGACAGGGAGCATTTTAAATATTTATTCGGGTCGACATTGTGCTGCATGCCGAGATCCCCGAACAAATATTTAAAATTATCAATTCAAATATTCTTTTGTGCTAAAGAATACACATACTTGTTTTTCAAGATATATGCTGGTGATCTTTCAAAAGATAGAGATAACACCTTCTCCAACAAATCGAGACTCAAAGTCAAGAAAGAGAATTTTTTAGCTACACACTCCTACAAAATTGAGCCGAAAAAGTTTTAAGTCTTTCGACAGCCTAAAGCTTAAGGTTTGAATGGGTATAAGAGGTCGGATCTAACACGCCCAAATATGACCGGATCGCTGGTAGCTCTGTCTACTCAATAAGCCATAAGAAAGGCAGTATTAGCGGAACCCCCACTTCGTCAACCCGTTAGTAGGGACTGTAGGAAGCACAAAGGCAAACTTGACTCGACAAGTTCAAGTGATTGTAGTCTATAAAATTCTCCCAAATGATCGGAGATTAAAAGTTTTAGTGGGAAGGAGGAATCTCGAGCAATTACTAAATGTTCGTAGGCTCCAAAATCTACAACCACAAAGGATGACTCCAAATCTACCAACTTCAGCAAAACTAGTTTTGGGAGGCGCAATTCACATAGCTCAAGTATGAAGCCTGATTGGGTGTAAGAGGTCGGATCCAACAAGCCCAAATATGGTCGGATCACTGGCAGCTCCATCTACTCAACAAGCCATAAGAAAGGCCGTAGTAGAGGAACCCCCATCTCAGTAACCAGAGGACAAAGAGCTATCAAATTCTAGCTCTCCTGATCTGATGAACTCAAGTGACTCAGATTAAAGTCTTCTCAAGTGGCAAAGGATCAAAATACTACCTATATTCGGTACTATTAATTGAATCCAGAACATGCAAATCCTTTAACAAATATGTAAAGCCCAAAGCGATGATCGAAGGAATTTTTCTTCAATAAGTCCGCCAAAGCACAAAGCAAAGGACCAAAGAAAATTATCCCAAAGTTCATAAAAATCCTTAGGCTGAACTAAGTGGATTATGTCATCAACAAGTCCGTTAGGCACAAAGCTCTGGACCAATGACTTTTAGCCATCGACCTAATACAAACCTAAGGATCTAGTTCACCGGCATCTACTCCATCAAGCCTGCCAAAGCTAAAATCATAGAACACAAATATCCTGACAAATCGTTATTGATAAATTAGGTAATCCTCCACCAATGTCCGCAACACAAAGCACAAGACAGAAAAATCAAAATCTTGAGGCTCAAGTCAAAGCCATGGAATGTGCACCCTGAATAATATCTACAAATGTCCTTAAAGACTGTGGGCATTTTAAATATTTATTTGGATCGACATCGCGCTGCATGCCGAGATCCCCAAATAAATATTTAAAATACTATGAGCCAAGTTAGAGTATAACTACAGAAGTCTATAGAGCAGTGAAAAGAGATATCATCAATGAGTGGATTTATAAAATTACTTTATTTTATTCATTCAGAATTTGTATACAAGTTTACAAATATCATCTTTTTACAATATTACATCAGCTGAAAGAAAATAAAAAGTATAATGTCCTTCACAGAGTACCAAAATTTGTCTCCTAAACTATGCCTGAAGAGGAAGTCCACATCCTTATTCTTCTCCTTCCAAAGACCAGGTATTTTGCACTTCTAGAACCTGCGTAAAATAATAAAGAAGTCAGTATAAAGAAGAAGAATTATAAAGAATATATGTAAAAGGGTATAAAAGAAAAGTTGTCCTGAAATAGAAGTCTCCCGAGATGGCTCGCAAACAAGTATCCCGCTCCTCTCGAAACCTGTGAAGAGTAAAAAGAAAGGGGTGTCAGAAAGTAGCTAAAGAAAGAAAATAACAGTACAAACAAAGTAAAAATGTACCAAAATTGAAATCTCCTGAAGCAGTAAACTGGTTGAAGCTGGAATCCTCTTCTTGTAGTAGCCTGCATAAAGTACAAAGCAATGTCAGTATGATCATGAAATCAAAACTAAGAAAAAGAGAAGAAAATGTACCTGAGCCCAAGAAGTAACTGTAGAAATTCTGAAGCAGCCAGAATCCCACTAACTGAAATGATGAGTGTTGGGTACATACAAAAATGCTAAAAGCTAAGGTGACAGTGGTCCCAAAAGAAGAATGGAAATTTACAATGCTATATGCTATCGTTGATCTACGAAATACCACTCTAGAGATCTGAGCATGAAGTGCTCTATCTTTGCCCTATAGATCTCTACTTGGCCAAGAGCAATATATATATATATATATATATAGAATCCTGCGACGAGTTCTCGATCGCTGCCCCATTCGCGGCTATAAAGTGAAGCCGAACCCACTGCTCATCTCCCATTCGCTACTTCCATTCGCTACTCCTTCGACTCCTCTCCCACACGCAAGCTCCAGCCGTCGCAGACTTCCGCCTCCCTCTCCCGATCGCAAACCCGATCAAGCTCCTCCCGATCCCGTTTCCTCTCCACCCGAGCCCGTCGACCTCCCGATCTCCTTCAGCCGACTACTCCTTCCCCTCTACCTCCTCTGGCCGAACTTCCTCAGTCCCGATCTCACCAAGCCGAGAGAGAGAGCAGAGAAAGAGAGAGAGGGAGATAGAGAGAGTTCCACCTTACCTGAAGCCCAACGTCGAATCCTCCTTACCCGTCGGATCCCGAGCCTTGTCCGAACTCCTGGCCGACCGAATCCCAACCCGTCGCCACTTCCGATCCAACTTCACACGAGCTCCTCTCCGCTGCTCCCGATCCAATCTCCTTCCTCGACCGACCTCTCCCTTTGCCCTAACCCGACGCCAGCTCTGACTTCCTGGACGGATCGGAAGTTTCAACATTTGATCGGAAGCAAGAACGGGATCTCACTGCCTGTGAAGGTAACTTTCTACCTTCCAAGTGCTACTTCGACCAAATCCCGTCGATTTGCCGAACCAGAGAGAGTGGGAGGGAGAGATATTTGTTTTAAGTTTATTAATCAATTAATTTTAATTATAATTAAATTACTAATTATTTTTTATTATAATTAATTATTAATTATATAGATTATAATCAATTATAATTAAATATAGTTAATTATTATTAATTATATTTAACTATTGATTATTATAAATTATTATTGATTATAATTAGACGTAAATAATTATAATTAATAGATTAATTATAATTAAATAGTTAATTATCATTATTTCTAATTAATTGTTTAATTATTTTAAATTATAATTATTATAATTAAATAACATTAATTATAATTAAATATAATTAGTGTTTTAGTTATAATTAAATAATTAATTACAAATGATTTATGCTCGTCTTCTCACGCCTCGATCCACGAGCCTCCACCACCGTCGAATCCTGCAAAGGTATGAATCCTCTAAACTCAGATTGTCGTTTCGTTGTATGCGGCGGACTGGAAAACCGCCTATACACGCATTTATTATGAGTGGTGGAAAGGGGCCCCGGTGCGGCACCTACGACGAGGCAGGGTCACTTATAAGTACCCCCGAGCGGGGGGAAAGCAAACTGTGCATTTTTAAACAGGTACAGTCAAAGCCCGCGAAGGTACTAACTCTCTAAACTCAGATTCTCAAGTTGTTCTTTGCAGCAGATTGGAAAAACTCCTATACACGACTTTATTGCACGTGGTGGGATGGGACGCCGGTCTGATGCTTACGACGAAGCGAGCAATTGCCTAAACTCTAATTCGGCATTCGTAGCGCACCAAAAAACTGCCTATACATACCTTTATTGCGCGTGGTGGGAAGGGATCCCAGTGCGGCACCTACGGCGAGGTGGGTTCACTTATAAGTACCCCCGAGCGGGGGGAAAGCAAATTGTGTCATTTAAATAGGTACCGTCAAAGACCCCATACACGCCTTTATTACGCGTGGTGGGAGGAACAAAAAATCACGGCCACGGTGTCCTCGTCAGAGGACACCTACCATACACACCTTTATTGCGCGTGGTGGAAAAGTCCCAGTTTCTTGTAGTTTTCCCCTAAACCGGGGAGACGCCGGGAGGCTGTCAAAATTTCGGGTGAAATACTGCTACGCTCGGACCTATTTTGAACCCAAAAGAACAAAAGATTTGGACTCAAGTTAAACATTTTAAACTGGCACAAGATCTGACTTGGACCATAAAAGACTTGCACTCAAACAAGAATAGTAGACTCGGGACCTAATTCAGAACAAAACTCAAATGATTAATAAAAGATCAAATTCAAATCAAAGTTGAAACCAAATTCAAATCAAGTCAAATATGAAATTACACTTGCAAGAACTTCAGAAGACTCTGAACAAGCACTCGAACATGTACTTGAACTTGAAGACTCAGACTACGGGGGACATATAACTTGAGCTTACATATTGAGCTTGGGGACTTGATAGAACTCCAATTTAAATAAATACAAAGTTCCAACTCAAACTAAATGTCTATTCCAAGTACAACTTCCTTGATGGCTAAGATGCAAGAACTATCAGGCGACATAACGACAAGAAGTGACAGTTCAATGTCAAACAAATGCTAGGGACTTTTGCAAATCATAGCAGTCAATATGCAGCATGAAATGCTTACAAATAATGGCGGATGACACAATCAATATCATTTGATTAAAAATGAGTGCCTCGCTCTCCTACAAGACATATAACAATCAATGTACAAGCAGGCACACTACGACCTCAAGGTGTATAAACAAAGATTGTAGTGGACTTTTACAACAATCCTTACCAACGCCTGTTGATTGAAGAAGGCGACATTGGAGGTCAATAGGAGGACCCACTATGCACACAACATGTAATTTGCAAGGAGAATGCAAAAAGTCTACCAAGTGTTAGGATGTCTATATATCCTATCATAAAGTAGTGGAAAATAAATGTATCTGTCTTCTACAAAGAAAGGATATTTGATCTACAATAAATGCAATCATCAAATCCCACCTGAGATTGATGAAAGGTGGGTAGGATGAAAGAATGATGACACTCCTACAATCAATAATAATTCAGTGCTGATCAAATGCAGTAATTTTCCACGAACAAAGATGGTCAAATTGTAGCAAGTATAACCATCTATAGACCATCGTGGAGGACCCATCATATGTATTAAATGTCATATACGAGCAGAATGTCAAAAGACCACAATAAGTGTAAGCACCTATGACCAAAGGCAGGAGGCTTGTTAGTGCACTACGATTCACCTGCAGAAAGCAACGAGTAGTGCACGATAGTCTACCTGTATGAAGCAGCAAACAATTCTATCCAGAAGCTACTATGCCACGCCACCGGATCTGCAACATTCGTACAAGCAAACAGAAGGCATCTATTCCAAGGATATCCCCACACGTGCATAAAAGTTTGTATACACATAGGTACACTAAAAGGAGAAAGTACAATCCAAACCCGGAAGGGCCCCGACGAGCGTGTTATTGGTACACACGTGACGTCTAGGGATGCTGCGCGGGTTGATAAGTGAATTCAAGTTCGAAACTGATCCTTATATACGGGTCAATAGAAGTCGACAAGGTTCGAACCCTTAAGCAAATATAAAGTTGTGGCGATCAGTATATTTGCTTTAAAATATTCATATTAGGCCTTCAAGGCCTATAATAATATGAATTCACTAATAAAAGCACGAAGCTTACGAAACCCGATCCTCAATCAATAGCTCGACTGAGTTGACAAGGTTCAAGCTACAAATAGAAATGACCCCAAACACCCCGATGATGGCTGTGTTGATTACTTATCTCAACCGGAGGGGTTTCCAAATATTTTTAAATGTCTTCCAAATATCCACAGTTCGTTTCAAATATTCCAAAGCTCCACCCAAAATACCCATAAAAATCCAAAAAAATCCAAAACTCCATAAAAATCCCAAAAATATTTAAAATTGAAATCCAACTATCGAACACTTAAAGCAAAATCCATCCACCCTCTGCAACAATTTGCTGGGGTGGACAAATTAAAATTTACTTCAGCTCACATAGAGCCAAATGCCTAGTCGAAAATATTACTATGATCCATTCTCAAAAATGTCTTCTGCCAGTAAGGACGTGGTACGTGTCCTCTAATCGACAGTTTTGCCACCAAATGGCACCGCAGGATAAACGGTTATGACCCAGGGCCCTTTGATTTGAGTGGTTTTGCCGCCAAATGGCACCACAAAATATCGATTATGGCCAGCACCGTTACGTTCTTTATTGGCATCAAATCCTTGAGATATGAATCAATAGGATATGATCGATAGGGAACAAAGCCCTCTGTTAGCTAAGGTGGATTCAAATTTGTCACCTTAAACAAATATCCAACCCAGGTCTACAAGGTCCCCTTGGATGAAGCAACCCATGGCTGCCGACAAGGATCCTTCTGTCAGGTTGGGTCGACTACCTCCTCTGACTAAGTAGACCAGGGACCACGATGGCCCGAAACGACAGAACCATGGGATCTTGATCGGCCCCATCATCCATCCCCCTACCATCCGCTTTAAGTGCAAGATGGTGAAATGTCTATTTTAAATATCAAACCTACAAATTTTTCCCAAATTCCATATTTCCAAATTTCAAACCCAGTGCTGCTACTATATGCCAGATAACACGTATTTTATACTTATCTGATTGATGACTACCCTTAATCAAAAGTTCTCTCTCGTGATCGGGAGGGGTAATTAACTATAGGGGCTTGCGCCTATAGGAAACCAGAACTCAGATCTTAAAGTCCCCACAAAATGAGGGCAAAATCTCTAGGTAGTGTCTTATCTACAAACCCATCTACCTTCCAAAATTTACCTCGGAACTTATTCAGTTAAAACTCCCTCGCCGAAAAAAGTAAAAAGAGAGCGAAGGCCGAGGTCGAATTTTCGGAGCCCACAACTGAATATGGACAAAACCCAAAGTTCTTATTCTAACACCTAGTGTTAAATACACATGTAGTCAAACCGGTGATTAAGAGTACAACCCTTCATCTTGGTCAATGTTGAAAGTTTGTGTATGTTGTTATACCTTATAGATTGGTCCCAAGGGTAATCAAGAGCGGGGTGAATTGATTATTAAAAAAAAATCTTAGATATTTGAAAACCTTTTTCAGATCTTTTTAGAAAGTCAAATCACTAATCCTAAAACATGCAGTTGTTTATAGAAATGATTACCACAAATGATTTTTCAACCACAAAATCATAAATGCAGTAAAATAAAATTGAGAGAAAAATTAATGGTAATAGAAGAACACTAAATTTTTGATCCAACTAGACACATCCACTCCCTGGAGGCTCCTTCTCCAAATAATAAACTAAATAAAAGTGACTCTCATCCTGCCCCCACAGTTAGGCGGAGAAGCACTAACAAACACTCTTCTACCAACTCAGTGCGACAAAGAAGCATCGCCTTTTACACTCCCCAAGTGATGGCAGCATTCTGTCACGTCCTTTTTTACCCTACTTATGAAGGCAGAGAATAGTCGCCTTTTATACTCTTGAAGTGATGTCAGAGTACTGTCAAATCCTTTTTCAACCTCCCAGTGATGGCAGAGAATCGTCGCCTATGACACTCTCCAAGTGATGGAATTACCCTCCTGATGAAGACAGAGAATCTTGATCCAATCTTGAAGATCTTCTCTCAAGAGCCTCCAAAGAAGTTGATTAGAAATTTGAAGAAAACAGAGATCATCACTTTGGGCAACCTTATGAATCCCTCACAACTTCCCTTCACTAGATCTCTCATTCTTCAGTTATAAAATCTCTCTCAAACACTATCTCAAAATGTCACTCTCAAGATAAATTTGAAGCAAATAATATATGAGATAGTTTTTAGGACTCTTTATATAGAAATCATGTGAAAAACCGTCCAAAAATTGAAATTTCCAAGAGAACCAGCATACGATTGTACTGTACGATCGTGGATTGTCTGGTATGAAAAGTTCAAAAAATTAGGGCTTCATTTGGTATTATTTGGTATGAATCTTATTTCATACACTGTCAATCGTCTGCATGAATTCACATAATACTGTATGTACAGTTAAAATTGAACGTGTTCTTTTGGTGCGATCAAGTATGAACATAATTTTGTACTCTGTCAATCTTCTGTACGATTTCACATCATAATATACGAATAGCTAAAAAATCATTGTGTTTGCATTGTATGATTTGGTATGAATATAATTTTATACTTCATTAGTCTTTTGTACAAATTGACAATGTACAATATGAATAGTTCAAAAACTTCAATGTTTTTAGTTGGTAAGATCTGGTACAAATATAATTTCATACTCCGTCATTTTTTATAAGAATTAGAGATATAGAGAAAAGAACTAAATATAGTGTAGGCTCATTTTATTCCTCTTTATCAACTAGACTTGAGAATTTTTTTTATGCAATTGCATATAAATTTAATTTGAATTTTATTTGGTGAATATTGCACATCTTTTCACATTGGGCTCATTTTGTGTCTCTTTTCAAATTTGACACATTTTGTACAGCTTTTGACATTTTGTTCTTTCCTAATCTAAATAAGCAAATCTTAGCTTCTGTGATTATCTTCCAAATAAAAAAAACAAAAATTTATCGTATAAGAAAGAGTAAATCACAAGGAAATGCCAACTAATAATAATAATAAAATAAACACATTTAACAAGGAATGAAAAAAAAAGTCACAATTTTTGCAACAACTATAACTAAATGATAAATGTCTATTAGAACATGAAGATGATCTCCTTATCTGAATCTAATTATAACTGGATTTAAAATTTTAGTAAACAACATTCAAAAAGATCTGAATCTAACATGAAGATGCAAACAATTTAAAATGTTCATCCTTTAGATCAACATTCTAGAGAAATCTATGATAACTCATAGACAACATAAGAGGGGAAGGAAAAAATAAAAAATAACCAAACTTTTTTTTTTAAATACCATAGACTCAAAATAAAAAGAAAATTTAGCAAACTCAAATCTAAAGCATATAAATGCAACAACCCAAGAACTATATAAAAAAAACATACAATAATTAACAACTAAACTAAAAACTTGAAGGACCTTGATATAGAGGAGGCTGTGGAGGAGTGAATTGGATAAAGCAGCTATTGATGGTAGCTACTTGAGTATTATGTGAATCAAATTACCACCTAACCCAGCTTATATCTTCATCGTATCTAAAGTCATGTATGTCCAAAAAGTTATGAACACGATCAAATCAGTTATCTATATGAGACTCAAGGTGATCGAATCTCTGAATCAAATCTTTATAGAATTCATGCTTAAGACTAGGAGCAGAAGCAGGTGTAGGTGCTTGAGTAGGTCCTTCATCAAATTCATCTCCCTTATACCTTTGATCTCGGTGGGAAAGAATATAAAATGAAGCATCATTAAAATAGACATGCAAATTATTTGGGGGGTTGGGATGAATATGATTATATTTCTTCTCAACAATAAAGGCAATCAAGTATCCTAAAGTCACATTATTCTTCCTTCTACTGGTAGGAAGTCTAATGTCAGTTATGTTATTGATATAGTACAAAATCAACCAGGCTTCATCAAATAGAGTGTTTAATAAAATATAGTATGTGAGTATACAAAGCAAAGAAGTGATATTGATTCGATCGCCATCTTTAGGAATAATATAGGTTCTTAAAACATATTGGATGATCTTGGCATTTTGATTGAAAGTCTGATTAAGGGGTAAGTGTTAGAATGAAGGTGTTCCCCTAAAAGTTTGATTAATAGTTTTCCATTCAAAATCAAATCTTGAAGTTATAGAATGAACCCTAAATCCTTCAGTTCTAAGATGAAAAAAGTTGCCCAAATCCTCTTTAGTGATATCAACACATTGGTGAAAAACATACGAGGACATAATGGTGTTGCTTTCTCTCATTCTCAAATTGGCTAAAAAATAATAAAAGGTGTTAGAATGAAAAGTGTAGATCAAAGGGAGAATGAATGAAAAATGAGTGGAATTAAAGAGGTGCATAATTAGAAAATTGATATCGTCTTGAATAAGAAAATGAGTAATCATAGCTTGAACAAATTGATCGTAAGCATGGTCATTTTCCCTTGAATGAGATAAACTTTCCTTGGAAGGATGTGATCATTTGCTACTACTTGCCCCTTGAGAAGGGTTAAACACAAGGATTTAAAAAGGACTGAATGTGGAATATATTGAATAAATACAAAGAACACCTTCCAATTTATAGAAATAAGACAATTTTGTATAGTATGAAATTGAGTTCTTATGTATAAAATTTAATTTGTATAGTATGAACTTGAGTTCGTATATAGAAATGAAAATGGTCAAGAATAGTTATTGCAGCAAAACATCTTTTCATAAAGTTAACTTTTCGATGAGTCATTTCGTACGACTTTTGACCAAACATTATCTTATAGAAGAACAAGTGTTCGTATGAAATGATTTATTAATAATGATCATACTTGTCGATTGAATTCGTCCACATGCAATTTGACAACACTATCATATAGATGAACAGGTGTTTGTCCAGGAAGATTTTGTAACACTATCACTGTAAATCATAATAAATTTATTCTAAAGAATTTTGCCACATGTTCATATAGACAAATAATTAACGATTCTATGAGAGAGAGTCTATGAGAAAATGGTTTGGATTTTCGTAGGAATTCAAATCTCGTTCGTCACGGGAATTTGGTAAACTCAATGGCGGCAGATGTTCGCCGGCATCTGATGGCCGGCGGGAAACTAGATGATCATCGCAACAGTACCAAGGCTGTAATTGCTTCATCTCGTCCTCTCCTTTCGCCTCCAGCATTCAGAGAAGACAAGCTTTGCTTCAACCAGGTGATGAAACAGAGATCTACATAAGGCATTGTTATTAATGAAGGAGGATTTGTGGAGAGAAAAGAACCAAAAGTGATCGGCAAAGGAAAGAGCATAATGACTGAGGAGAAGAGCAAAAAGGTTTTCAATAAAGATATAGCTTTGTCTCTGAAGGGAGGTTTTGAGGCTTCTCCTTTTTCCAGGGCACTGATGGAGAAAAGAATTCAAAAAATTTTAATTATTGAAGGTTCGAATGAAGACTCTACGTCTTTATACTCATCATACGTCTTTATACTCATCATATGTACCCTGTGCAATTAAAGGGGTTGCTCCAGCGAATATGGAGGAGAAGATTATTTCTGAGGAAAATTCACTGAATTCTATAGAACATTCAAAAATCCTGTATTCTGATTTGTTGAAGGTTAGAAATGTTGAGAATGCTGAAAGAGGTGACTGTGGAGATGAGGCTGCTATTCTGGTTCGTGCAAATGTCGGAGAACAAAATAATGTATGGAGAAGAAAAGAAAATATCATAGTATCTGATTTGCAATAGGGCAACTTTTTAGCTGAAGATGGTATTACTGTTAAATATTATGAACCAAATGAAAAAGAGAATACAAACAAGCTTATCAACTCTATAGTTGTTAAGGTTTTTGGCCGAGAACCTCCTGTGTGGGTTATCAGTTCAGAGCTTAGAAAGCAATGGGCTCAATTTGGGAAATTCCACCTAACTATGCTAGGCATGGGGTAGGTTCTATGCTCTCTTCCAGAATCTGATCAAATGGAAGCAGTAATGTCCAATGGACCATATTTTGTCAATGGACAAATAGTGGGAATGGACAAGTGGTCCCAGAATTTCTCTCCAACTTTGCTTAAGGGGTAGACAGCCCCAATTTGGATCAGGCTTCCAAATCTTCCACTGCACTGGTGGGACAATTTGAATATTTGTAGAATTTCTTCAATGGTTGGAAAACCATATCTTGTTGACGGGAACATGCTTCAATGGGGACGGAGAGAATTCAGAAGGGTATGTGTTCGAATAAATTTGGATGCAAAGCTTCCACTAGGAGTATGGGTGGAAGGCAGTCACGAAAAATTCTATCAAAAGATAGAATATGAACGTGTTCCAAATTTTTGTTTCAAATGTGGTCTCATTGGCCATAACAAAGAACTTTATAGAAATAATGAAGGGATTCCCAAGAATAAAGAGAAGATGAATGCTTCTGTTAATGCAAACTCAAAGAATGAAGAGCTTTTGCAAGAAGAAAAAGGCAGAAGTAATGAAGATTCAGAATATGGGCCATGGCTAATTATTAACCGAGGAAGGAGGAAGAATAACAACCTTCTAATAAAGCTCAGTGGAAATTGAAAAACTTCAAGAATGATAAAGGATCAGCAGATGTTTCTAATCTTGTCCTCATAAAGGAAACAATAGTTAAAGCTAGTCAAGCTCCTCAAAGCTCTGTTCTCAGAACTAAAGCAGTTGATGATTTTTCAGCTCCAGAAAACTATAATGCTGCTCACACAGATAATGGTCCAAGTACAAGGGAGTTCTACTCTATTCAAACAACTAAAAATAAGTTCAAGTAGAAGAGGGAGAAATTGTACAGGAAGATGATATTGCAATGAAAGCGCCAACTGGTACTTCAAACTCGGTGGAATTTTCCAAAGAAAAGGAATCCAGCTTGACTAAAAAGAAGAAATCCAAACAACTGAAAGACCTTGGTCCAATTAGAAACAATCCATGGAGTAGGAGGATGGAGATGGAATTGAAAGGTACTATGGGGAGTTCTTCCCCAACATTACATTAATGTATTCTTTAGCTTTTTGGAATTATAGAGGTGAAATAATAAGGGGTGCTTCTCTATTCCTTAAATAATTTATTAAATTGCATAATGCCATTTTTTTGGGGTTATTAGAGACAAAGTTTTCTAATTTTGATATGAAAGAAGTCAATATGATTATTGGAGATTGTTGCGACTATGTGATGGTTCCTTCTATTGGTTTATCTTGTGGGATAATTGTTCTTTGGAATAAGTCCCTAGCTGATTTTTCTTTGCTGGATTCTTCTTCCCAATGTATCATTGGGGATCTTTCTATTTACAACAAAATAAAATGGAGAGTGGCTTCGGTGTATGGAAACAAAGATTTATACAAAAGAAGAGAACTATGGAACAATTTGGAGGTGCATTCATCTGAAGAAATCCCCATGGTGATTGGTGGAGTTTTTAACAACAAGGAAGGAGGAGCTCGAATCTTGGAAAGATTGGACAGGTGTTTCTTAACTCTTTGGCTTTAAATTCTTCTAACCATTTGGTTGTTAGACATCTAGCAAGGATTGCTTCGGATCATTGTCCAATTATTCTTAATTTTCTTGAGCTTAAACCATCAAAATCAAAGTGTATTAAATTTGAGGATGTGTGGACATCCTATCCAGCTGCTATGTCGGTGGTTAAAAAAGAATGGAATAAATCCTTTTTGGGTTCTCATGCATATATTTTAAACTCTAAATGTAAAAGAGTGTTGAAGGCTCTCTTTTTTTGGAGTAAAGCAAAGCTAAAGAACTTAAACTTTCTTAAAGATAACTTGATGGAACAAATTCTGGAGCTTCAAGATAAAGAATCTAATTATGGTTAGCTAAGCAAAGAAGATGGCTGGTCCTTAAAAATGAAACTTTTGAGCTCAACTCAACCATGGCTAGATTGGACTCTTGGTGGAAACAAAGAGCTAAAGCTAGATGGATGAAGGATGGAGATTTCAACTCAAAATTTTATCATGCTTTTGCTAGTGCAAGAGGAAGTTTGAATAAAATTGTTAGTATATAGGATGATGAGGGAGTTGTTTTTGAAGAACCAAATCTAATTGAGGAGGTTCTCATTAGGTTTTTCAAGAAAAAAATGGAGACAGAGGAGTTGTAATTTGGAAGGATGGCCATTACAAAATGCTATTTTGAATGATGTAGATAAATCTTGGCTAGCAAGGGAATTTTTTGTGATTGAAATTGAAGCTGTCCTATCACAATTGAGTTCTAATGTTGCTCCAGGAAGTGACGGTATCACCTATTCATTCATTAAAGCCTTCTGGAGTATTATCAAAATAGATTTTGTTAAAGTTATCAACTCCTTTCTTTGTCATGGAGAGATGGATAAAAGTTGGAAGGACACTTTAATTGTTCTAATTCCTAAAGTGTCTAATCTGGTGAATCCTTCTAATTACAGGTCTATTAGCCTGTGCAAGTTGTTCCAAAACTTGTCACTGAGGAGCAGGCAGTATTCATCAAGGGTAGATCTATCTCGGATTATGTGCTTGTTGCTCAAGAAGTATTCCACAAATTCAGGTATTCCAAGTCCTCTAAAGGTCTTGTTTCTTATAAAATTGATATGGAGCAAGCTTATGACTCAATGAGTTGGGTAACTCTTGAAGGTGTTTTAAAATATTTTGATTTCCCTCCTATGTTCTCTAAGCTCATTTTGGATTGTGTGATTGAACCAAGGTTCTCCTTGATTATCAATGGCAATCTTTCTGAATAGATTGAAGCTAGGAGTGGCTTCCAGCAAGGTTGCCCACTTTCTCCAATTCTTTACAATCTTTGTTCTCAACTCCTCACCAATGCGTTTGCATTTTCTTCTATTGGTATTACTCTTTGTCCAAAAGGTCCACAAATCTCTCACATATTGTACGTGGATGATGTTTGATTTACTCTAATGCTAATAAGAAGATGGCTATGAAGATTAAGGGTATTCTAGATAAATTCAGTGGGTGGACTGGACAATGCATAAATAAGGAAGAATCAGCCTTATTTTTGGGAAAGATAGTAGATATAAGAAAAATGAAATCCATCCAATGGATCATAGGGTTTAAGGATGTGAAACAACTATGTTATCTTGGCATAAAGATGTCTTTAAGGAGATTGGATTCTAATGATTTTCAATTCATCATTGAAAAGTCATTAAGGAAGATTAACACATGGGGGAGTAAATTTTTATCTTTAGCTGGGAAATTTACCCTTATCAAATCAGTTATCTTGTCATTTCCTAATTTTTATAGCACTAACATGCTGGTTCAATCAAGAGTGCTGGAGGAGATTGATAAATTATGTAGAAGATTTCTTTGGAATAAAACTAATGGAGTGCAGGGAATTCACTATGTCAGCTGGAAGAAACTTTGCAAACCTGTTAATCAAGGAGGACATGGATTGTGCTCCTATTCTTCAAAGGTGGCTGCTCTAAGAGGTAGACTGGCTTGGCATTTCTTAAGTAATAAAAATGCTCTCTTGCACAATGTTTTGGCCTCCAAATATGGTAACAGGATTGGAGTTGTAAATAATAAAGGAAATATCTCACCTTCATGGAAGATCATTAATGATGTTGGGAAAGCTTTAAATCCTATCTTAAGGTGGAATGTTGTTAATGTCTCTTCTATTAACATCCTTGAAGATAAATGGCTCTTAGACAGGAGTATTAACAAATGGCCTACATTTGTTATCCCCCAAGATGAGGAGAATATATTGCTGGACAGATTTATTCAAGGAAATAACTGGAACAAAACATAATTGTTGAAGTTATTTGGAGATGAATTGGTGGATCTGGTTTTACAAACCAACATTAAATCTTCTCTTTTGGATGATGAGCAGGAGCTTATTTTATAGAATTCTTGAAAAACTATTTCAAGATTGATAATTGAATACAATCAGCAAAGTTTACCGGAATGCAAATTTCCGAAATGGCTTAAAAAGGCAAGAATGATTCCTCGGGTGGAGACATTTTGCTGGAGGCTTTTCAAAAATACAATTCCTACATATCAATTCCTATCTCATAGAAGATTGCAAGAGAATGAAGTATGCCCAAGATGTTTGGAGGATGTAGAAGATGTGGAGCATGTTATTTTCAAATGCAAAAAGACGAAAGAGCTGATTTCTCAGTTAAACAAATGGGGATTTTATATTCCAGACTTTCATAACTTCGAAGATTGCTATTCTTGGATGGATTCTATGACAAAACATATTTCCGCAAATGTAGCCAGCTTTTCTTCTTATTCTAGATTGATTTTTAACTCAAAATTGGAATTAGGGGATGCTAATCAGTCCTTTAGATTATTTAATACTTGGTATCCCCCTCCACCCGAATGGTTGAAAATCAATGTAGATGCTTCTGTTAGATCTTCTCATAGAGCCGGTATAGGAGGAGTTATCCGTGATTGTTAAGGGAGGTTTCTATTGGCTTTTGGCAAGTCTTGCATTCATTAGGACATTTCACATCTTGAAATGTTAGCTATCAAATCCTTGAAAGATGCAATCAAAGATTGGATGTTCAAATACAAGGGGATTTGCATTGAAGGAGACAATTCAAATGTGATTAAGCTCATTCAAAAAGCTTGGCTTCCTGACTTCAAGGGGATGGAAGATCTTGAATTTCTCAAAGATTTCAATCATATCATCTTTAGTTGTGTTAAGAGAGATAGAAACAAGTTGGCAAATTTATGTGCTAACCTTGCTAATGTTAGTAATTTTTTTTGGGAAGATTTGAAATTTAATAAGATTCCTCCTTTTTTTAATTTTTTGAAGGAGGAGTCAACCTTGTAGCTTCTTTCTGTTTTTTTAAGCATTTATTGCTTTCTTCAAAAAAAAAAAAAAAAAAAAAACGATTCGTTCAGATGATGACATGTTTATACAGTACAATTATTATGAAAAGATATTAAAAAATCCTCTAACCAATTTAAAAAATATATTAAAAATATGAAGGATTCTATAGTTTGAAAGTGGTTCGTATAGTATGAATGGAAATAAAATTTTAGATTTACCCATGATGATCAAGATACTTTTCTAAAATAAAATAAATAAGACCCATTTAACACAACAAAAATCAATAAACAGATAAATCAAAGATAAAATAAGAAAGTACCAAATAAGATAAATAAAAAACAAGAAACAAATATACAATCGTAAACAACAACAAAAAGAAGATAATCGTATTTTATAGACTTATAATTTCAACCATGAATATCAAAACACCCAGTCTGGTTCTTAAGGTAATGAAAATTTTAAAAACTACTGATTTTGTAAAAATAACTGTAAGTTAATTTTTAGTAGCTACATAATGTAGCTCTCTTTCTCATTTAGTGACATGGTCCCTAATAAAGTGATGCCTTATGTCTATATGCTTGGTCTTAGAGTGTTGTATTGGATTCTTTGAAATGCAAATGTTACTTGTATTATCTTTTTTTTTTTTTTTTTGAAGAAATGCAAATTGCGATTATAATTGAAAGAGAAGATACCTAATACAAACTAGAAAATAAAGCAAATAGTCTTTTTTAATAAGAAAAAGGACCTTATTGAAACTAAGTTTGTTAATTTAAACTTCATACAATGACATGATCCACTGTCTCCTATTATGAAACTGTTGAGATGCAGGGGATACTAAAATATAAGACAACCGAAGGTTGATTAGTATCCCAGAGTCCCATCTAGTTGGAGAATAAAAGATAGTAAGATCCCAAAATCTTTAGACAAAGTTAAAATAACAAAAGAAAATAAAGTAAAGGAAACTTAAGATAAAAAGAAAATTACAAATTAATAATAAATTCCAAAGTTTGGTATTGATTCTCCAAACTTTTAATCATTAATGCTCCATCTCAAGCAAATCCAGAATTGTTGTTGTCAACAATAAATCTTTACTCATTATCAATGAATAAACGAGAAGAAGAACCTCCATTCTTCTCTTCTGATCAGCCATCTTTTCTTCTAGGAAGTTCTTTAATCGGACCCAAGTTTGAGTCTTTGAATAGAATGTGTTTTGACCCGGGTGAATTAATCTTCTGGCTAAACAAATCTTGTCTTTCTTAAGAATTGTTTTTTTGAAATTCAAAACTAATATCTGAATGGGAGAATAATCAGAGATAGTGATGAAAATGGGATTACCACTAACAATGAAGCAGCCGCCGAAGTAGTTGAGAGAGTGTATATTGCAGAAAACTTGTTTGTAACTTCCTCCAAAACCAAGAATTTAACTTCAAAAATCTTGTTTGTGTGTTCCCAATAATCCAGCTCGTAGAGTTGATTCTGTAGCCTTTTTTTCAGCATTTGCATTATCTTCAGCCATCAAATTTGTTGATGGTTCTGTTATGCAAGTTCCCAATATTTCAGCATTATTAAAAAGAGTTGTAGCCGTCAATTCTGTTGAGGGAGAAATTCCAGCTCCTTGATTAGTCAAAACCGATTCAGCCTCCTTTTCTTCCTCCAAATTATGTGGAATTTTGAATTTGATTGTTGATCGCGTTGGAGAGAAATCCGGAGCTAGAGTCTCAAACACCTTTGGTTCAATCAAAGTATCATTATTAATTTGAACTACATTTGATGACACCGAAATTCTGTTTGATACAAATATTTTGAACTTTCAAAATCTGAAATCTGAAATTCCAGATTTTCAGTAACTGTATTTTCCTTTTTACTGGTTTCATTTAACACATCAGCCATCTCCTCAGCTAATGCATTAAATGAATTAGAAACACCAACTGACTTCCGAGAAGTATGCTTATTCAATTTCAAATTCAAATCCTGGTTAACCGTCCTTTCTTCTCCTTCCTTGAAACCAGCCAATTCTTCAAGTTGGCTTTTGGAACTTGCAATTACCATTGGATTGGACTTGTTTCCATCTGCCATTTCATCCTGAACAAAAATTTCAGCCGTTCCTGGATTTGCAGCTGAAAAAACTTTGGCATTCTGTAGATTACTTGCTGAATTCTTCTTGTTTTTTGAACTTAACTTACAACCAAGGACCATAAGGATTTTTAATATGATTTGAAATGGAAGGAACATCTTCAACATTAGGACAAACTGATTCAAAATGCCCTATCCTCCTACATTTGAAGCAAACTGATGAAAGATTTTCGTATTCGAACTTTTGAAAAAATCTTCCATGCAACCCTTCGATCCATATTCCAGTGGGGAGTTTTGAGTTCAAATTAACTCGAATACATGCTCTGGCAAATTCTCTCCTTCCCCACCTAAACTTATTACCATCTAAAAGTAATTGAGTCCCAATTCTAGACACAATTCTAGTGATATTGGACTCATCCCAACAGTGTAGTGGAAGGTGAGGAAGACAAACCCAGATTGGAGTCGAAACACCTTCTAATGAATTAGGAGAGAAGTTCGGAGACCACTTGTCTAATCAAAAGGCAAACCTCCCTACAAACCATGGACCTCCATTAAGAAGTGCTTCCATACCTTCATGAGATTTAAATGAACAAAGTAGCCAATCTAAGCCATGAATGGTTAAATGGAATCCTCCAAATTTCTTCCATTGTTTTCTTAACTCAATGACACATTTTAAAAAGATATATTTTTCCCAAGAATTTTAACCACCAAGGATTTACTCAAAACTTGAATATTGGATATTTCATTCTCCATATCCAATTTGACAATGTTTAAATCTTCATCCTCCTCAAGATTCTTAACCCAATTGATTTTAATGTGTGGTTTCTTAGTCCACACATTAGAATTATGAACATTTGAAGAATTAATAGGATTATTGAAATTATCCTTATTAGTCTTCAAAATATCAACAAAACTTCTCCTTGAGGAAGAAGCTTCTTTGTCATTAACTCCATCAATAGAAATCAGAGAGGAAGATTTAGGTAGATTGTTAGAAACCACAATTACCTCTTTCCCTTTACTAGAATCCGTCAATGTCTTTTGTTTAGCCAAAAGTCCTCCCTCTTTAATAACAAGACGAGTTTCTAAAATTTGAAGATTGTGCGGGGAGATGCATTTAAAAGAGAACCTACCTTTTGAATCCAACATAATTGGATTCGTGGTAGATAAACAAGATTTGGTGTTCCAGTCATCCTTAGATGACTGGCCACCTTCTTCCATCTCCAATCTTTGCACCCAAAAATCTTCAAAATCTCTTTCCAAATTCCTTCCTTAATTTGTGGAGCTTCTCTCTCTTCCCTTGGATTGCGGTGAGATTGCAGTGTGTCTATTACTCAAGGCATTACTTGTATTATCATAGAAAATTGGAATAGTATAAATTGAAAAATCTAAATCATAAGTTATTATTTTAACCAAAGAACATGTGCCACACAACATCCTAAGCCTATATATTCTACTTTAGTAGTAGAAAGGGTTGGCTACTAAATTCAATTTTCTGCTAGAACAGGAAACTAAATAGTTCCCAATGAATTGACAAGTTTGAGAAATATTTTTTCTATCAATCCTATATATTATAAAATCTGAATCAGAATATCCAATGATTTCAAAAGAAGTGATGTGCCTATGATACCGAATTCCTAGGTTTTGAGTTCCTAAAATATATATCAGAATTCTTTTAACAAAAATCAAATGGAATTCTTTTAGATCAGCTTAAAATCTAGCACAAAGATAAATACTAAATATGATATCAGATTTGCTAGTAGTTAAATAAAGTAATGATCCAATCATCCCTCTAAATTTCTTTTGATCAACAGATTTGCCTTTAGGGTCCATATCTAACTAACTCGAGGAACTCATAGGACTACTTATTGGTTTAGCTTTACATGTTTCATACTTCTTTAAGATGTCCTTAATATATTTTGACTAGCTAAGAAAGGTGCCATCCTCTTTTCTCTTTATGCTAAAACCATGGAAGTAACTCAAGTCACTTTTCAAACTCATTTCAAATTCCTTACTCATTCTATTTGAAACTCATTACAAATTTTTTTATTAGTGGATCAAAACAAGATATCATTGACATAAATTTGAATAATGATAATGTCATTTCTTACTCTTTATGAAGAGTGTGGTGTCCACACTCCCTTTAACAAAAGATCTTTCTAGCAAGAAAATGCTTAGTCTTTCATACCATGCTCTACGTACCTATTTTAGTTCATATAATGTCATCTTCAATTTAAACACATGATTATTAAATTGTGAATTTTTAAAAGCTAGAAGTGGCTCAATATAAACATCCTCTTTTATAAACTCATTAAGAAAGACACTTTTAACATCCATTTGAAATATTTTAAATCCTTTAAAACAGGAAAATGCTAGAAGCCCTCTTATTACTTTAAGTCTAACTACAAGGGAAAAAGTCTTCTCAAAATTAATTTCTTCTATTTAATTGTACCTCTTGGCCAGCAATCTTGCCTTATTTATAATCGTTAGACATGAATCATTCATCTTATTATTAAAAATGCACTTGATTTCAACAACACTTTAATTTTTAGGTCTTCCTACCAATTTCCAAACATCATTTCTAATAAATTGATTTAGCTCTTCTTGCATAGCTAGAATCCCAAATTCATTAGAAAGTGTTTGGTTTAAATTAGTGGGTTCAATCATTAAAATAAATGTTGAGTGGTTTACTTCTTTTCGAAGTCAATGCCTAGTTATAACACCTTCACTCGGGTCTCCTAAAACAAATTATTTAGGATAACTTTAAGATATTTCCATTCTCTATGCAAATTATTTTCTATTCGAACCATTTCTTCAAGATTTATATTTTCAATTCCTTTAATATTTTCTTCAATATCTTCTTCCAAGGCCATCTATAAATATCAAATTCATCAAAAACTACATGAGTGATAACCTCTACTACGAAAGTCCTTTTGTTAAAAACTCTATAGGATTTGCTAATGCTTGAATATCCTTGAAAAATTTCTTCATCAGATTTAGGATCAAATTTTCCTATAAGAATTTTCCCATTATTATGAATGAATATCCAAAGACATATAGATGTGAGAGGTTGGGGGGTCCTACCCTTACGAAGTTTATTGGGTATCTTATTCAACTGAGATCTAATGTTCACCCTATTAAGAACATAATATGCTATATTAACCACTTTAGGCTAAAAATATTTAGGAAGTGAATATTCAACTAAGATGGCTCTAGAGGTTTCTAGTAAAGTTTTGTTCTTCCTTTCAATAATCCCACTTTGTTGAGGGGTTTTAGGAGCTAAAAAATTGTGATATATCCCTTGCTCTTTATAGAAAACTTCAAATTTTTTATTTTCAAATTATCCATGGTGGTCACTATAAATTACATGAATTTCATAACCTAGCTTTAACTGAATCCAAGTTAAAAAATTTCTAAACTCATGAAATGATTCACTCTTATGTGATAAGAATCTAATCTAAGTGAAATTAAAATAATCATTAATAATCATATACCCAAAAACTTTCCCTCCAAGACTTACAGAGCTAACTAGTCCAAATAGATCCATGTGAAGGACTTCTAAGAGTTTTTTAATTCTAATATCTTTAATTGAATAAAAGGAGGACTTGACTTGTTTTCTTAATTGACACACATCACACAGGTGATCCTTAGTAAAGTTTAATTTAGGTATGCCTCTAACCAATTTCTTTTGGGTAATCTTCATAAGATTCTTTTATGTTTACATAACAAAGGATTCTATGTCATAACTAAGATTCATTAACAATAGTTTTTAGAAACAAAGCATTAGAAGATTTAACATAATTTAAACCAAGCATGTAAATATTATTTACCATATTTTCATGCAATACATCAACTCCATTTTGTCTTATAATGCAGCTTGTAGGCAAAGATTTAATGTTATAACACTTATCACAAAGATAACTAATACTTAGGAAATTATATTTTAAGTCTTCAACCAATAAAATATTTTCAATCAGAAAATTTTTTGTGTTACCAATCATACCTAAACCTTCCACTCTCCTAGTGGTGTTATCTCCATGTGTCACTTTGCCTCTAGTCCTAGCCTCCAATGATAAAAATGTATTTGCATCTCTAGTCATATATTTTGAACACCCGCTGTCTAGGTACAAAAGTCTCTTACGAGGGTTTATATGAGAGGGTTTCTACAAAATTATCAAACATTAGACTTCAGAACCCAAATAAATTTAGGTTTACCTCTTGATAATGATAATCTAGATGCATGTTTCTTATGTTGTAATTGATGCATCTTAAGTCTCCATACTGAATATGTCTTACTATGAATAGTGCAAGTGTGGGAAATATGCCTTAACATGCCACATAAAAATATTTAACACCAAGAAAATGATTTTCTAATCTATACAAGTTATAATATATTTTCCTATGTTTTGAAATTGTACACTTTTGGTCAGGATTATAAAATTATTCAAGTGTAGGAGCTGACTTATTTTCCTTAAAAGCTTTCAATTTTATTTGAAGATATGATTTTGAACTTTTTAAAATTGAATTTTCAATCTTCAAATCTTATTCCTTATTATTAAATTCACCCATAAATTTTTTAAAATCATTTTCAAGCTCAACATAAGATGTTCTCAATAGTTCATGCTTCTTATTCAAATTATTATATTCATCTAGCAAAATCATATGATTTTTATCTATGCCTGCATGATGATTCCTAAGATTTTCATGCTCTTTTTTATAAATTCAAATAC
This sequence comes from Dendrobium catenatum, assembly GCF_001605985.2. Taxonomy (NCBI): domain Eukaryota; kingdom Viridiplantae; phylum Streptophyta; class Magnoliopsida; order Asparagales; family Orchidaceae; genus Dendrobium; species Dendrobium catenatum. The sequence continues at coordinate 10,372,442 of NW_021319083.1, read as the reverse complement.
TAGATACAAAACTTAGCATGCAATTTCTTAAGTTTCTATATGCATTATGAATCTTCTCAAAAACTTTAAATAATTTATTATGGGATAGGTCACATATCTCATCTTGATCTAAATGATTAAGTTTATCTACCAGTAAGCACAAATTTGTAACATCTTCTTCTACTTTTATTTCTAAAGAGTGAAGCTGAGTCAGTCTATAAAGCTCTTTGAATTCTATTTTTTCCCTTTCTAACATTTATTTTATGTTCAACTTTTTCCTTGTTAGGATTAGCTTTGATATTTGGGCAATCACTCTTTATATGTCTAGGCTTTTTGCATTTATAACAAGTGACTTCATTAGTGAATTTTGGATTCTTATGGAACTTACTTTTGTTCCAATGCTGATGTCATTGATGCATTCTCTTAAGAAACTTTTGAATTTCTTAGTCATAAGTGCAATATTTTCTTCATCCTCTGATACTAATTGATCACTCTCTAAATCATCAACTTTTAAATCTATATTTCTCTCTTTCCTTTTGTCCCCTGAATCGATCTATATTTGATTCACTCCTTGCTTGTAAGTAATATATGATCCACACAGATTATCAATAGAATATACATTCAGATATTTAGACTCAGTAATGATAGTTATCTTTACATCATAAGTAGTAAGTAAATAATATAAATATTTATTTACTTTTTCTAAATTTATAAGTTCTCTACCTAAAGCATGCAATGAGGTAACAATTTGAGTAAACCTTATATACATATCAGAAATTGACTCATTTAGTTTCAAGTAAAATAATTTATAGTCATGTAATAAAATGTTAAACCTCAATTATTTTACTTAATTTTTTCTTTCATAATTTATGCAAAGTCTATCCCAAATTTTATTTCTAGTTTTGCAAGTAAAAACATGCATATAATTCTCAAATTTCAAAGCACAGAAAAAATTGTTTAAACAATTTTGCATTTAACTATGATAATTTCTCTTTCTTCGAAAGTCTATTCAATAAATAGTGTTTCATTTCTAATGTCTTCAACAATTTTAGTAGGTCTAGTATAACCATCATATACTGACATCCATATGTGATAGTCAAGTGATTGCATAAAAGTAGACATGTGAGTTTTCTAAAAATCAAAAGAAATGTTATCGAACAAAGGTGGTCTAGTTATCGAATAACCTTCAGCAATATTAAGGTTTCTGAAACTAAGTATGATCAATTTTTAAAAAATAGTCTAAACCATCATTTTTGAAATTGGTTTTGATACCACTTAAAAGTTCATGCAGGTTGTTAGACCTTATAAAATTGTCCCAAGGCTAACTAAGAGGAGGGGGGTGAATAGGTTATTAAAAACAATTTCTTGGATATTTGAAAACCTTTTTAAGATATTTATAGAAAGTTAAATCACTAATCCTGAAACATGCAGTTGTTTAAAGAAATAATTACCACAGATGATTTTTCAACAAGAAAATTATAGAAGTAGTAAAATAAAATTGTGAGAAGAATTAAAGGTAATAGAAGAACAACAAATTTTACAGTGGTTTAGTTCAACTAAACCTAAATCCATTCCCTGGAGACTCCTTCGATAGGTATTGCTTTAAATAATAGTGACTCTCCTTTTGCCACCATAGCAAAGAAGAGAAGCCCTTACAAACTCTATTCTACCAACTCGGTGCGGTAGATAACCCTCTTCTTTTACACTATCGAAGTGATGGCCGTGCACCGGCACATCCTTTTTTGCCTTCCTAGTGAAGGCGAAGAATTGTTACGTTTTACACCCTCCAAGTAATGGGAGTGTGTTATAAAGTCCTTTTTCACTATTATAGTGAAGGCACAGAACCGTCGCCTCTACACTCTTGAAGTGATGGCAGTGTTCCTTCATGTCCCTTTTCACCCTCCAAGTGAAGACAGAGAACCTTGATCCAATCTTGATGATCTTTTCTCAAGAGCCTCCAAAGAAGTTGGGTAAAAATTTGAAGAAGATAAAGAGATCCTCACTTTTAAAAACCTTATGAATCCCTCAAAACTCCCCTTCACTAGATTTCTCACTCTTAACTCACAAAATCTCTCCCAAACACTCTCTCAAAATTTCACTCTCAAGAGAAATTCGAAGCAAAGGATGTATGAGATATTTTTAGGATTCTTTATAAAGAAATCATGTGAAAAACCATCAAAAACTTAAATTTCTAAGAGAATCATCACACGATCATACTATATGCTTGTAAATCATCTGGTATTAAAAATTCAAAAAGTTAGGGCTTCATTTGGCATGATCTGGTACGAACCTTATTTCGTACACTGCCAGTCATCTTTATAAATTCACATCATACTATACGAACATTTAAAAAATGAATGTGTTCATTTTGTATGTTATGCTATGAACATAATTTCATACTCTATCAATTATTTTTATATGTTCACATATTACTATATAACCAGTTCAAAAATCAATATGTTTGTTTAGTGCAATCAAGTATGGATATAATTTTATGCTCTATCAGTCATTTATATGAATTGACATTGTCCAGTATGAACAGCTTAAAAAATTAATATGGTTGTTTGGTATAATTTGGAATGACTATAATTTAATACTCTATCAATTTTCTATATGAATTCACATCGTATAGTACGAACAGTTCAAAATTTTAAGCCATGATTTAATTTATTGCATTCTAGAGGAAAAATATGTCAAATCATATAGCACAATTAGATATCATACAATATAAATAATTTAAATAAAAATATCATTCTACCCTTATGAGTGTGTGCACAGTTACCTAATTATAATCACACTTGCTCAAACTCAAAAAATATAAACATAGATATACATAATCTATGACATTAAATATCATTCTACCTTGTCATGAAGTCTTCAGTAATATGGAGTACTATATGATTTCTCTAAAATGTTAGTACACTTAAAAACAAATAGAAATATCCAATATATGATAGGAGAAATAATAATATCATAACAATAATATTTTGTTATCATAAAAAAAATCACAATTTCAACCTTAATTCCTAATTTGCAATAAATGTGAAGGAGGGAACCTATATTGATCAACATATTCTCAAGTCTATCTAAAAAATTAAGGAGAATCAATCTAAAATAATATTGGGGAAGGTCAGAGTACATCAACCATGTCACATTTTTAACTTAGTAACATCACTTTTTTTATGTTTATGATACCTTTATTTGGTAGTTATTCTTTATGACCTTTACAGAGTCCTCCCTTTAATGGTTCTTATTCTTATTAGGTGTATCAACTCAAATCTAGAGGTTTAAGGGAGTATTTATCAACCAATTTTCCAATGCGCGGAGGCTTCTCTAGAACTCCTAGGCTCTTTTGAAGACACATTAATGGCCAAACAAGTAATTAAAAAGTTTTACCATTTTAAGCTGCCTCATATACCCCATGCACAAAAGGCCCATATATAGCCTTGTGCTTTAGTTTCCATAAACTTTAGCATAAATACTTGTACTCACCGATAATCATTTAAATGTAGAAAAATATAATATTTTGGTTAAATAATCCTCAAATAACCACCTTAGAGAGTTTGTTATAAGGTTTGAATGACGTTAAAGTTTTGGTCATCATAGAAATTACATGAGAGATCATAAAATAGAGAGAAGTTTATACATGGTGTATGTGATAGCCCATAGTCAATTTGAAGAATTACACATTTTAATTCTTCTAATATTCCACCAGAACCATTAATAAACAACCATATTTAAATAAAAAACCTAGCGGAAGCAATATTTCATTTTATTTATCAACAAAACATAAAAAAATTTAACTTTCAAGTACCCTAGTCATAAATACATCATTCAAATAATTTTATATTAATATATTCGTGACTACAAAATAAACAAATAGAAAAACCTAGACTAACAATTTGATTAATCCTCCCTACATGAAGTCTTTATATTTTCTTAAAATTTAAAAAAAATTATTTAATCAGTAGAAGCTTAGTAGGTCACCAAAACTGACTACTTCTCCCAATAAATGAAGAAAAGAACAATATGCATGTAATAATATAGATGGTTATATCATATCAATGATAACAATAGTAATTAATGTGAATAAGAATGTATCGATAAAAAGAGTAGTAATTAAAGTGAATAATATCAAACATAATAATATGATAGATTAGTGATCACTAACTTAGTCCTATCCTACTGTATCATTAAAAGTGCTACAGGATGACTAGCATTCAAATAAATAAATTAATATAATTATATCTTGGGCATACTAGTTATTGATGTAAGTTAACAAAATAAATATAATTTCTATATTTTTTCATGATTATCAGCATGATCTTTAACATACATTTCATGATACAATGTATCCGTAAATACATGACATCTAGCATATAGTAGCAGCATGAGTTTGATATTTGAAGATTTGATATTAAAAAAAATTAAAGTTACACCATGTTGCACTTAAAGCAGATGGTTGGGGGAATGATGATGAGCTCGATCAAGATCACATGGTTTTGTCATCTCAAGCCATCATGGTCCATGGTCTTCTTAGTTAGAGTAGGTAGTTGACCTAACCTGATAGAAGGATCCTTATCAGCAACCAGGGGTTGCATCATCAAAGGGTACCTTGTAGACTTAGGGTGGATGTTTGTCTAAGGGGAAAATTTGAATACACCTTAGCTAACAGAAAGCCTTGTGCCATATCGAGCATATTCTATTGATTTATTTCTCAAGGATTTAGAGCCATTGGGGATCATATGGGCACTGACCATGACTGTAATATAATTGTTCCATTTTGCCATAAACCATAGAGTTTAGAGGGCTCAGTCATAACTGTTTATGTGTAGTGCAATTTAGAAACAAATTCTAAGTTATAGGACACGTTCGACATCCTTACTAGTAAGAGACTATTTTAAATGAATCCTAGTGATATTCTTGACGAGACATTAACTCTTTTGTGACCAGAAGTGTATTTTAAAATTTGTCCACCTTGGCAAACTATTATGAAGGGTGGATGGATTTTGCTTTAAGTATTTTGATAGTTTATTTCATTTTTAAATATCTGGATTTTGGTTTTTTTAGAGTTTGGATTTTTATGGGCATTTGGGTGGAATTAGGATTATTCGAAGTTAACCCTCTAGTTGAGATTTGTATTCAATGTGGCCATCATCGGGGTGTATGGGTCATTATATTTTATATGTTGGACCTAATCGATTATACCAAATTTCTTATATAGGATCAATTCTTCATTGTATATGTTTTTGTCGATGAATTTCTTTTATTATAGACCTTGAATGCCTAATATGAATATATAAAATAGATATTTTGATCGACATCTTGATCGTATATCTATTTGATAATTTGAGTTGTGTCGACTTCTATCTATTAATATAAAAGGATCAGTCTCAAATTGGGGTTCATATATTGACTAGCACAGCATCCCTATATATCACATGCATACCCATAACATGCTCGTTGAGGCCTAAGTGGGTATATATTGTTGTATGTATCTCTTATAATGCATTCATATGTATGCATGACATAATTTTTTTTTAAATACAATTGTAGTGTCAAATGATACACTAGATTGAAACTCTCTACTTATGCAGAAAGATGATTTTGAAGTGTAGTTACGGTATCAAATGACATAGTAGAATGATATGCTTTGCTTATTACATTTTCTTGTAGAGTTTTTCTTGAAACGCATGTATAAAGGCCCTTAGACATACACATATGATGCATTTATATGATAATATAGGAAGATATACTTATATAACATATATTTCCCTTTGGAATACATATTTGTGGGGGCATTTTAAGATGTTTATATGCAATGTAAAGGGGTGTCTGATACCATAGGTTACTATTATTGCTAAATGTGTGGGGATTTATTTCAAGCTTTGTATCAGCCTTCTGTCTTCTTATAAGAACTTTACATATCCTATTGAGCGGAATCACGCTTCAAATGCCTGTGGTCTTACTACTGATTCCCTACTTTTTCTTAAAGGTGAATTGTAAAGTTGTTACCTGATTGTCACTAGATATTTTATTATTCTGATTTAGACTCACTTTCTCATTCATCGGGAGATCATATTTATGATTCAATCAACCCTTATTTTTATTGGGTGAAGTTATCTTTGTTGAAACTTGTTAATTATGAATTAGGTTGTTAGACCTAAGCTTATGTCCCAGCGACTAACCAAGAGGGGGGGGGGAGGGTGAATTGGTATTTAAAAATTTCCTTCTTATATTTTAAACCGACAAAAATCTTATAATGAAATTTTTTGAAAAATATTTTTCAACCACAGATCAACAGAGAACCCTTTCCACTATTCACACTCTCCAAGTGTAGGAAGAGAACCCTTCATTCTTTCACACTTCTCTAAGTGTAGGCAGAGAACCTCCCGTTGTTTACACTCCTCGAGTGTCGGCAGAGAACCGGATCTCCTTGAAAGATCTTCTCATGAAAAATCTAGAAGGATAAGAAAAAAGAGTGAAGTAACCATAATTCACAAATGGAGATTCTTACCTTTGAATACCAAGTGAACCCTTCACACTCCAGTAGTAAGAATTCTCCTTCAAACACTCTCTTTCACTCTCTCCTTCAATCTCCCTTCCGTTTGCATGAAGACCAATGGACAAAAAGATTTCAAGGTAGTTTAAAGTGGACCTTTTATACGAAAGACATGAAAAACTGTCCAAAGATTACAAAATTTGAATTCTTTGTATACTCGATCTTCCCGTACGATCGAAATTTGTACATACGAATAGTGTAAAAATTGTTGCGAACGAACTCGATATGCATTGGTACAAAATGACTTTGTACCCGATCATCGCCCCGTATGAACATAGTGAAAGTTCGTTAGGGATGTTAAGCCCTATGAACTTAGTCCCAAGCTAACCAAGAGGGGGGATGAATTGGTATTTTAAAAAAATTCTTTTCACAAAGAGTAAAAACACATAAACCAAAATCACACCACGAGAAAAATAAATGTGGAAATTAAAACGCGGAAGCAAGAAAATAAGAACACAGAGATTTATAATGGTTAGGTCAACTTGACCTACGTCCACTCCTTGGAGGCACCCTCCAAGTATTGCACTACAAAACGTGACTCTCCTTTAGCCCCCACGGCTAGGCGGAGAAGCCCTCATAGAAGAACCTCCTTTTTGCCACCCTAGCAAGGCACGAGAACCTATCTCCTCTTTGCATTCCTCCTGAAGGGAGCAGAGAACAACAACCAATTGCTTAACTCCTTACCCTCACCGACCTCTTCTCCCACTGACGAGAACTTCTATGATGAGAAGAAGCAGAGTACGAAAATCCTGATACAAGCTCCGTGAATCTCCTCTCTCCCTGTGTGTACTAAAGAATACACGCTCACTATTGAGTTGTTCCCTCATCACAGATCCTCTCTCTCTCAGCTCCTCTCTTCTCTACGTGATTCTTCTTCAACCTCGATATGACGACTATGCACTAGCCTCAAGCACAGTCTCCAAAGACGATTATCTCAAAGACATTGCGTAAAGTCAAGAAAGAGACTTTTGTTGTCTAAACATCTCCACTTAAACGTCACCAAAAGCTTTATGCTCACTGAAGGCGCTATCTGATGCAAAGCGTTGAAGTTCTTCGTTCCAATCGCCCCGCAAGGTTAGGTCCCTTCAAGGTGATTGTTCGTGACAGGGTGTTAAAATAGGACGAGATGGTCCGATACATCCATCACGTAGAATACGCGACCCCAATCTCGATAGTCAGTACAATCTTAGCAGGATCCGTGCGACCTGAACAGCAAGTCACGCCTACCTAGCTAATCTGCTCACATCACGCAGCATGACAAAACTGAGGGAATATGATTTAAACGATGCTATATGGATCTACCAGGAACCCGACACTCGACCTCTCTTCCGTCAAGCCACGATGTGTCGCGCAGAGTAGGGCACTGATCAGGATAGTACGACCGGCAAATTTGACTGGACCAGTTTACAGTGACGTAGTCTACAAAATTCTTCACTAAGCGACTTGGACGAAGTCAGATCAGATTGTCTAATCACGGAAAAAGTGCGTCCAGAGTGCAAGTCGTCTCTTGAGAATTCGGAGACGACTACGACTAGTAGTTCGGTGGCTCCAAAATGACTATATTCATAGCTCACACAATGGGAAATGAAGTCTACCAAAATCTACTCAAACGTTCTAGCTCTCGAATCGTACACTGGACTCCAGTATTTGGAAGCGGATCTAGCGATTACCCCTGAGGACTCAGATGATCTGAATCGATCGTTGAATATGATTTGTCAATATCCTTAATTACTCCGCATTGATTTCCTAATCAATTAAGGCATAATTTGTGAATATCGTCAGGCCATCAATGATCGTCCTGGGCGATAAGTAAAATATAGTAAGACTATAATTTGTGCGTGATGGTGGAAACGTTCTGGTTCTGGTTTGAGGACGGCACGGATTATCGTCTGGGGCTGGATACACAGTATTGTCGAGACGCAGTAATTCGATTAAGGATGGGCAGCGGCGTGCGCGGCGCTTAGATAAGGGATCCTGTTATTTAGAGCTGTTGCTGGTTGTGAAGCGCTGAGGTAGTCCAGGGGAGTGAGTTGGAAATATGCGTGTGTCTGGGCCGATATGAGTAAAAACGATAGAGTTTAGTCGGGTCTCAAGTGGTGGGTGGTGTTGTTTAGGGGCCGGGTTACTTAGCGTCAGGTGTCTCGTTGAACAACTGAAGAAGTAGGACTCGGAACGAGAGAGAGGAAAAACGAAGGAGTACAGGAACTGGACTCAGACGCTGACCTAGCGCAGAGTCTTGAGACTGGCTTCGTGCGTGTTGGCGTGCGGTGGATTCGTGGTTCGGAATATGCCTGGTGGAAAAGTAGGCAGACATGGGGCGGAGTCAAGGAGAGATCGATAGTGGTTGTTATCAAGTCATTCAAACAATAAGTCATTGAAAAGGTGGATTTGCGAGAGCTGGATCTGCGCGGGCGCCCTTTTTGAGTGTGGTGTGGCAAAAGTGACTAGCCGAGAAGGATAATTGGGAGCAGGAGACGAGTTGTCAGACACTCTCAGAGTGTAAGGAAACATCGGATAAAGTTCTCCACTGTTTGACATAATCAAGGAAAGGGAGGAGGAACACAAGGGAGACAATGAGCAAATCCCACAAAAAAAATTTGTTTTTAGACCAGTACCGGTATGAAGAGCTGGTGTAGTATGTCGCATGTGGAGCAGTGCTAATCTTAAAGCAACTGTCGGTTAATGAGTGTAACGATGCTCCAAGCCATCGCATGGAATAGTAGGAATATGGCGGTGCATGTACCCTGGTAGCTCAGAGCGATTTCTGGTAGGTGAGATGTGTCTTTTTGAAGGATCAGATGGAGCCTGAAGAAGTCAAAGAATTAGATGGGTTGGAATTGAGGAGAAAAGGATCGTAAGTCCATTACTTGGTTTTAGAAAAAGAGAAGCGTATCTTTGAGTAAATATAGAGCCAAGAGTAGAGTCTGGTGCGAGACGGATGCGGGTGAAGGAACACAATCGGAAGAGGCCAAAGACTGTGGCGTAAGGTTCTAAAGAGGATTTTAAAGGAGAGGTAGGGAGTAGGTTGCTTGTTGAGTGGGCTCGATTTTGATGCTGGCTGTGGTCAGGAGGTGTGAGGTGGAGCTGGTTGCGCGATCGTTTTTGATAGATTTTTCGAGATGTTGGCGTCGTTGTGCGCTGTGTCTGTTGGTTGCGATCGATGCCAAATTGGTGTTTTTTATTTTTGACAAGCTACATTCTCTTTTATGAACCTCTGTAGAGAAAGCCTTAGTTTGTGAGGTGTAGTGCTGTCTGGCAGATTTGAGAGGGGAATGAGGGAGCTCTGCTCGTCTAAGATGTAGGGGGGAGGATATCGGCAAAGACAGAATTAGGAGATGAGAGAAGCAGAGGAGTAACGAGGGATGCGTGAGGGGTGTGACAAGAAGAACTTTAGAGCAGGGTATAAGAGTACGGAGATAGACTTTGGGTTAAGCAAGCTTAAGAAAAGGGATCTCTATTCGAGTAAAACGGAATATGTTAAGTTTGGGATTAGGACTTGTGTATTAGAAGAAGAAACTGTTGGCCATCTTAAAATAGGTGTGAGAGAAGAGAGCGACAGATCACAAAGAGTATTTTTGGGAGCGCGAGTCTAGGGGAGTAGGGATGGAAACCACAGTTGAGCTACAAATTAAGGAAAAAAGACCAGTGGAGGACTTAGTGTTAGTGCATTTTAGCTCGGATGATTTGCCAAAACTAAAGCCCGCAAAAGTGTAATGTGCGGAAGATTACAGCATGCAGCAAAGAAATCGTCAAAATCACACAAAAAAAAAAACGAAGAACAAAAGAGAAAATAACTAAAAGATCAAGTTTTCATGAGTCTACTAGTTACCAAAGCTCCATTATCCAGAATCTGGATCCTTAATGACCGATGAACTGGAAAAGGTGTCAGAGAACCCAGTCACTGCCCCTCTAGCAGGTTTAGTTAAGACCTGTCAGGAGCCAGAATCTAAGAGACTTTATTCCAAGTTCTCGTCAAGCTCTAGTGCGATTTCTTAGTCTGGAAAATCAAGATATGAGTATGCCAACGTTATGAAGTCACAGTCATTGATTCTCCTAAAGTGTAAGGTGTATAAATGGATCATAATATGTCACATAATCTGCTATGATAGTCACGCGTTGTGTAATTGTTGATCATGTACATCTTAGATATGGGATTAATTATTGCAAGGCCTGAAATAGTCCTGTGTAACTCACATAAGATTGAGATGGTCTGCACTAACGATCGCGTGGTGTTCAGTCGCTAATACCAAATCAATATGCCTATTGTTTAAATGCACAAAAGAGCGAAGACTTGGGGATCGAAGAATTTTTCTTCAAACACAGGCCAACTCAACAAAGCACTAAAGCACAAAGAGCCGATGTACTGGAAGCCCGAAAGTTAAATGGCAATGGTAATGATCCCATTGACAGTTCCTGAAAGTTTTTGCCATATCCCAAGGCCCTTCATAGCGTACACAAGGAGGGTTCATCAAACGAAACCCGTCACGAGTTATGCACAAAGCGCTCGATTATAATGAATGACAGTTCTAATGAGTTGCGTTACCTCGTTTTCTAATGATCCCTTTTTCTCCTTGACTGTTAAAATTCACGAGTCTCAGAAAGACACATCCTAATAATTTCAAGCTAAAGAAATACAAACCTGAAGCTGTTGTCTAGTAGGTCATCGAGGAGGTATCTACCTCCCATATCTATTACGACATCAACGTCCTGCATCAAAGCCTAGGAAATTACTCCCCCAACAATAGGTATAGTAGGAAAATCCTTTAACAGCCCGATGGGCTACAAAAAATCACTTGTGGGCACTGACAACCTCATCAAATTAAAGACAAATCAGAAAATTCTCCACATTGTCACATCACAAGCAAAAACAAGGAACATCAGTATCGTCAACGCCATTCAGGTATATTCTATCTTCATTCTCTT
>NW_021319083.1:10249213-10357120 GCF_001605985.2 Dendrobium catenatum | reverse complement strand
TGATCGTCCAGGCCGATCTCATGATCGTCCAGGCCGATCTCATGATCGTCCAGGCCGATCTCATGATCGTCCAGGCCGATCTCATGATCGTCCCAGCCGATCAGTTCAAATCATAGAAAAATTGTCCAGAGCATCGCCCTGAATTCGAGCTGGCTGATATTTATCGTCCTGAAGTAACTAAGGTTTTTTGAATAGATCGTCCCATCCGATCCTGCGATCGTCCAAGACGATATGATCGTATCAGTCATCCTTAATTACTCCCTTGATTTCTTGATCAATTAATGCATAATTTATGAATATCATCTAGGCAGATCAATGGTCGTCCTGGACGATAATTTAAAAATACAGTATACCTTAATTGTCTATGGCGGCAACTTCTTTCTATTTTGAGCTTATCGTCCAGGTCGATCTGTTAATGACGGTTGCCTTAATTAAGAATCCTTATTTAGAATTTCTATTTTTAAGCCTGATTGTCCAGGACGATTTAAATATCGTCCTGGCAGATATGAGTAAACACAGAAATTTTACGTCTCTCAAGTGTGTGTGTGTAGAGTTACTTAGCATCAGTCTCTTTGACAATTACAAATATACTCAAGAAGAGAAAAAACAAAGTACAGACTGACTCAACCCTAGACCTAAGCAATCTTGAACTGGCTTCGTCTGTTCGTCCGATCTTCGATTCCTGAAACGTTAGCCAAGAGAATCAATAGTGTTTGTCAATCATCAAAACATAAGTCAAGAAAATAGATTTGCAACACATAGTTCATCAGGTACAAATGATTATTTCCAAGCTTCATTGAAATGAAACTGCAGGGTGGTCCATATGTTTAAGGATTAGAGGACATCATCCGGGGATGAAAGTACATGTTCGTCTAGACAAACAGTACAAAGCATGAGTCCATAGAACATCATTCGGGGATGATTGTATAAGTTTGTATGGATGAACAGTACAAAGCACGAGTCCAGAGGACATCATTCTGGAATGAACAGGTTAAAATCATCTGAACGAACAGTTCCAGTTGAGAATTCAGAGGACATCGTTCAGAAATGAATGGGATAATTTGTCTGGATGAATAGTTTAAAATGAGAAATTTTAGGACATCATCCAGGAACGAATGGGACAATTCGTTTGGAAGAATAGTTCAAAGTGAGAAATTAGAGAACATTGTCTAGGGAAGAACTGGGTAAAATTGTCTGGACGATCAGGACATAGAAAACTTTTCTCACTTTATGTTCGTTCCATTGCTCTCTGAGCGGTATAACTGACCTGATCGTCCCATACGAATAATGTTCATCCCGTATGATCTGCGTAAGAAATTTTGACTTTTAAAGATCTCCCCCAGTGTGTGTGTGTGCTAAGTTACTCAATTATAACCACACTCTCTCTGACTAAAAATGAACAAAATACAAACTCCAAATTACAAAATATTATAATTAGATTTTTATTTGAAGTCTTCAAAAATCTAGAGTTTGATTTCTCTGAAATATTAGTACACACAAGAACAAAAAATACTTCTTCCAAAATGTGTTACGAGAAATTAATAATCAATACAATAATATTTAAAATCATCAAAATAACAAGTTGCAAGAATATAAAACATGAAAAAGCTAAGTAGCAACTCTCTTAGCAATCTCCTCCTTTTTGATGATGACAAAATAATTATTATTTGTATAACTTTCAAATTCCTAAGTATCTCCTAATCTCCCACTAAATTAATAAGCATGTGAGAATAAGGGGCATTTGAACATAAGAAAAAAATTGTAAAATTTTGGAACACACAATCACTTGAACACAAAACACAATAAACATTAAAAAAGACTCAGAGATGACAATTACGAATAAATAAAATAAAAAATGCAATGATAAAACAATGATAAAATAAATGCAACGATAGTTACAAACAATATTTCTCCCCATTTTTGACAACAGCAAAAGAGAAGAAGAAAAAGAACAAATACAGAAATGTAAGAAGTCATATGAAAAGATTTTGATAATTGATCCTTAAAAGAGATTGAAATATATTTGCAAATAAAATTAAAGATCATTAAAGAAATAAAAGTATTCATATGATTTAAGAAGAGATATAACAAAGACAAGAAAAAATTATCAAAATCATGAATCAATTTAGACAATGAGATAAACAAAATCATTGCCAAGTAGATGAATGTAAAATTTGTATATTTCAAATTTCAATACTAAATAAAATCGTAAAAAATATTAATTTAAATTGAAAGATTAAGGAAAGAATTTATTAGAACAAATACTACTTGTGGCGCTTTGCGCATCTTTTCAATATTTGTGGCACATTTTGTGAATCTTTTTACGTGTTGGCTTATTTTGTTCATCTTTTTCAAATTGCGAACTATTGTGCTTTTTATTTTGATTTTTTGTACATTTGAACATTTTCAAGTGTATTCTCGATCTTTCCAAAATCAATAATCTAAAATATCAAATTTCTCTAAGTACAACAATATTTATATTGATAAGAGAAATACAAAAATAAAAAGACATCAAAATTGCAATAATAATATAAATTTTTTTTAGTCTAGCAAGAGACATGAGATTGACATTGTTAACTAGATCTAGTTATAATCACAACTTAAATTTTGAAAAATTAGATTTTCTAATGAATTCAATTTTGAGTTGCAATTTAAGATATATCACTTGTAAGATCAAATATTTTAAGGATGATTATATAGGCTAACACAAATTTCAAAATAAATTAAAAGCAAGATAAGATAAGTTTTAGTGATAACATGATAACAGATATTACTTAAAGTACAATTGATATCAATAAATATATTTTTTCAGAAACTTAAAAACAAAAGTTAACAACACACAACATCACAATGAAAATAAACATCACATCGCATCGCATCGCATATGGTAGAAAGAAATAAGAAAGAACTACAATCATCACTTTGAAGGGCCCTGATCTAGAGGCTGAGGAGGGTTGAAGATGTTGAAATAGGTACTCATAATAGCCATATTCGTGTTGACTGAATCAAATTGACCTCTAACCCAATCCATATCCTGCTACTGAAGATGCGTTTCAATTTGATCAAAATGACTCTCATGCCGTTCAAATAGCTGGACGATATCCAGAAAATTTAGTCTACCAGCTGGTGCAGGTGGAGGTACTCTTCTTTCCTCTTCTGAGTCACCACTAATACGTTGATAATCTTTAATGAAGATGCTCAAAATGATCCATCACTGTAGTAGAGAGGCTCCTCTAAATTTTGAACTGGATGAACTAGGTCATATTTCTTCTCCAAAATATAGGTCATAAGATGTCCTAAAGCAATATCTTTCTTTCTCTTATGAGAAACATGGCCAATCTCAAAAAGTCCATATATGTAGTCAATGATAAGTTGGGCTTCATCTATTGGTTGGCTAGTCATAATCAAATAAGTCACTGTAGAAAGAAGAGGAGTGATGTTTACTTGATCACTAGCTTTAGGAATAATGGAAGTGCGAAGAATATGCTAGATGATACGGGCATTGTGGTTAAGAGTGGCTACCTTAGGGAAATGGCCCCTCTACATCCTCTAATGACTTAATTTATTACTGTCCAGTTAAAGTTGGTGGAAGAAGTCAAAGTGTGGGCTCTAATCCCTTGAGTCCTTAAGTTTAAAAATATTACTAAATCTTCTTTAGTGATCTCCATTTTCTTCTGAAAAACATACAACCTAATCAAAGTTCGGACAGAGTTAAATGACATATTGGAAAGGAAGTAGTGGATTGTTTACTTATTGTATAGGTGGATCAGAGTTAGAATAAGACCAAATTGGGTAGAAGCGAAAAGGTTCATTACCTTGAAATTGAGTTGATTCTAGAGAAGGACTTTAGAGGGGGTGATCTTGGCGGAAATGAACCTATGGAAGGACTCATTTTTGTTTTTTTTGAAAGTTTTTCCAAGGTTTCTAGAAGAAGGATCCTTGGTCAGTTCCTTTTGCCATATTCTCTTGCTTGAATAAGCCATTAAGAAGATCTAGGAGAATCGAAGATTGAAAGGGGTTTTTGAGGAGATGAAATTTGAGTTCAAAACCTTTTAATTTAAAGAGAAAATGAATTATTCATATAAACAAAAATAATTTCATCCCATACTATTTTGGTTTCGTACGTATAAAAATTATTTTGTATGAACGAATGAATGGGTCCAAAAAGAAATGGCTTTTCGTAAACATGCAAGTTATGAGGCGTCCATTCGTATAGACTTTTGACCAAACAATTATACAGATGTAAATGTGTTCGTCTGGGATGATCAGTTATTTAAGATCATTTTTATGATGGTTTGAAACATCCCCCACATTGAATTGCCACATGTTCGTATATACAAACTGAATGTTCATACGTATGATCAGAAATAAAAAAACTGAACTTATCCGTATAACCATCTACATGCATATATACAATTGAATACACATCATCCGAATGATCATGATGATCGTACATACGAATGTTGATACGGAAATTGAAAAATTGTATGCAAACCATTCAAATCGACAGTTAATACACTACATGATTTATCCCGTACAAAAATAATTTCGTATATATGATATTCACATAATTTTCAAATCAGCTCAATAAATGGGAATTTTGATGTGAAAAATAAAAACTCACAAATGAGGAAATTCAAAAATAAAATATGAATGAACATAGAACACAAACATGAAAACACAATAACAAAAATACATATCAATGTTGCAGAGATTAGTATTTAAGCATTCAAATCAATCACACCAAGCTTTTTTCTTAATGTACTGTAAGTATCAAAGGCTAGTGGTTTTGTAAAAATGTCTGCAAATTGATTTTTTATTGTAACATGAATGAGTTCAATTTCTCCTTTAGATACATGATCCCTTATGAAATGATGCCTGATGTCTATATGTTTGGTTCTTGAATGTTGAATAGGATTTTTAAAAATGTAAATAGCACTAGTGTTATCAAAATAATTGGGAATAGTGCCTATTATTAATCCTAAATCAATCAACTGTTATTTTAACCAAAGTACTTGTGCCACACAACTTCCTAATGCAATGTATTCAGCTTCAATAGAAGACAGGGCTACTGAATTTTATTTTCTACTAGACCAAGAGATTAAAGAATTTCCAATAAATTGATAAGTTCCAGAAGTACTCTTTCTATCAACCCTACAACCTACAAAGTCTGAATTTGAATATCCAATTATTTCAAATAAAGAGCTAAACTTAGGATACCAAATTCCTAAATTATGAGTTCCCAACAGATACCTTAAAATCCTTTTCACTGCTGTCAAATGTGATTCTTTTGGATATGATCAAAATCTAGCACATAAATAAACACTAAATATGATATCAGGTTGGCTAGTTGTCAAGTCAAGCAAAAATCTAATTATCCCTCTAAATTTCTTTTGATCAACATATTTTCTCTTAGCGTCCTTATCCCACTGAATTGAGGAACTCATAGATATACTAACAGGTTTAGCTTTATCCATTTCATACTTTTTGAGAATGTCTTTAACATATTTTGACTTACAAAGAAATTTACCCTCCTCAATTTGCTTAATGCTAAAGCCTAGAAAGTAACTCAAATCTCTCATTAAACTCATCTTGAATTCACAATTCATTATTTTAGAAAAATTATCATAAAGATTTTTATTTGTAGATACCAAGATGATATCATCAACATAAATTTGTATAATGAGTATATCCTCTCCCAATTTTTTCAAAAAGAGAGTTGTGTCCACACTTCCTTTTTCAAAAAATCGCTCAAGTAGGAAGGTGGTCAATCTCTCATACCAAGCCCTAGGTGCATGTTTCAATCCATACAATGCCTTTCTAAATTTGAAAATATGATTTGGGTGTTTAAAATTTTCAAAGCCTGGAGGTTATTCTATAAAAATATCTTCTTGAATTACCCCATTTAAAAAGGCACTTTTAACATCCATTTGATATAATTTAAATCTTCTAAAACAGGCAAAGGCTAATAAAACCCTAATTGCTTCAAGTCTAGCTATAGGGGCAAAAGTATCCTCAAAATTAATCCCTTCAATTGGATTATACCTCTTAGCCATCAATCTAGCCTTATTTCTAATGACTACTCCTAAGTCATTCATTTTGTTCTTGAATACCCACTTAGTTCCAACTACACTTTAATCCTTTGACCTTGCAGTTAATTCCCAAACTTCATTTCTTACAAATTGATTTAATTCTTCATGCATAACCAATATTCAAAATTCATCCAAAAGTGCTTGATCAATATTTGTGGGTTCTGTCATTGAAATAAAGGCTGAATGATTAACTTATTTGTTCAGTCCATGCTTAGTCCTAACAGCCTCACTGGGTTCTCCTATAATCAATTCCTTTAGATAGTTTTTAGAAAATCTCAAATCTCTAGGCATTGGGTTTTCTATCTCCAAAATTTTTTCCAAATTTATTTTTTCAATCTTTTGGGAGTTAATCTCTACCTTATCCTCTTTAATAATTGGATCTTCCAAACTTTCAGATTCATAAAATACAATATGTGTTGTCTCCTCAATTACCAAAGTTCTTTTATTAAATACTCTATAAGATTTTTCAACACTTGAGTATCCTATAAAAATTCCTTCATATGATTTTGGAACAAATTTTTATCTAACATTCACCCTATTTAGAATATAATATGTCGTGCTAACTGCCTCAATACAAAAATATTTAGGAAGTGAATATTCTGACAACATGGCTCGGGCGGCTTCTATTAATGTTCTACTTTTCCTTTCGACTATCCCATTCTGTTGAGGGGATGTAGGTGCAGAAAAATTGTGATCAATTCCTTTCTCCTTACAAATATTCTTAAATTTTTTATTCTCAAATTCTTCTCCATGATCACTTTGAAAGTCATGATCTCACATCCTTGTTTCATTTGAATCCATGTTGAAAAGTTTCTAAATTCTTCAAATAATTCACTCTTATGAAATAGAAATCTAACCCACATAAATTTTGAAAAATCATCAACAATCACAAATCTGTATACCTTCCCTCCTAAACTTACAGTTCCAACAGGTCCAAAAAGATTCATATATAGAATCTCCAATGGTTAACTAGTTCTAAGATCCTTAATGGACTGAAAAGAGGACTTCACCTATTTTCCTAATTGACATGCATCACAAAGGTGGTCCTTAGTGAAGTCCAGTTTTGGTATACCTCTCACTAAGTTCTTTTTGGTAATCCTCCTAAGATTTTTCATGATAGAGTGACAAAGTCTCCTATGCCAGAGCCATGACTTATTAGAAATAGTTTTTAAACAAAAAACAATAGGAGTTTTAATGTAATTCAAGTCTCGTATATACATAATGTTTATCCTTATACCATTCAAAACATCATTGCCATTCAGGCTTAATATACAGCTTGTAAGAAAAAAGTTTACACAATAACCTTTATCACATAGCTGACTAATAATTAGAAGATTATACTTTAAGCCGTCTACCAACAAAACATTTTCTATAAAGAAGTTTTTAGGATTTCCAATCATACCCGACCCTACCACCTTCCTTGTGGTGTTATCTCCAAGTGTAACCCTGCCACCACTCCTAGCTTCCAGCGATATGAATTGAGCAGTATCTCCAATCATATGCTTTGAGCAACCGCTGTCTAGGTAACATATGCTCTAATGAGACCTTCTGTGAGAGCGATCCTGTAAAAACATCAAATATTAAACTTGGGAACCCAAATAAGCTTGGGTTCACCTTTTTGCAAATTATAAACAGATGCATGTATGATATGTCTAAGTTTATGCATCTTAGGTTTCCACACGAAATGAGTTTTCTTCTTCAATGTACATGTATGAGCTATATTTCCAATCAATCCATAATTATGACATTTGACACCTGGAAAGGGGTTTCTTAATCTTTTATAGTTTCTTTGTCTATTTATGGATTTTATAAATTTAGGATACAAAATAGGATTCGTGAAATCTTCAAGTCTTGGTGGTATCCTATTATCCTCGAGAACTTCTATCTTCAGTTTATAAAAAGAATTCATATTTTCCAAGATATAATTTGTATAGTTTACTCGATACAATTTGCTCTCTGATTCATCCTTACTATTTTTAAAATCTTTTTGAAGTTCATCATAGGATGATTTTAAAATTTCATGGTTCTTATTCAAATTGTCAAACTCATCAAGTAATTTCATGTGATTGTTATCAATTAAAGCATGATCTTTTCTAAGGATTTCATGTTTTCTTTGAAGGTCTTGCAATTCTAAGTTTAGACTAGTATGCAATTTCTTTAATTTCTTATATGCAACATATATGCATTCAGAGACTTCTAAAAGTTCATTGTAAGTTAAGTCACATACCTCTTCTTGATTTGATTAATCAAGATTATCGGCCATCAAGAACAGATTGGTGACTTCTTCTTCCTTTTTAGTCTTTGAAGAGTCTAAAACTGAGTCCGCCCAGAAAGCTCTTTGGAATTTCTTCTTGCCCTACTTCACCATTGGTTTCTCCTCTACCTTCTCCTTGCTAGGAGTGGCTTTAAGTTTTGGGCAGTTTAACATAATATGTCCAGGTTTTCTGCACTCATAGCAAATAACATCATTTGAAACCTTCACATTTTTATTAAATTTACCTCGATTCTATTGTGGGCGTCTCTTTTGCTTCCTCTTCAGAAAGCTTCTAAACTGTCTAGTCATTAATGTGATATCATCCTCATCCTTAGGTGCAGATTGATCACTCTCTAACTCCTCCACCTTTAGTGCAATATTCTTGTTCTTTCGTGGCTCTCCTGCATTAATCTTTCTTTGACTCACTCCTTGATCGTAAGCAATTAGTAATTCAAGAAGATTGTCAATAGAGTAAATTTTTAAATTTGTAGACTCTATAATCACAGTTATTTTAGCATCATAAGTAGTAGGTAAACAATGAAGTATTTCATTAACCATTTCAGCATTTGTTAGTTCCCTACCCAATGCATGTGAAGAGGTGACTATTTATGTGAATCTTGTGTATATATCAAAAATGAATTCATTTGGTTTCATACGAAACAGTTCATAGTCATGCAACAAGATATTAAGTATAGATTGTTTAACTTCATTAGTTCCCTCATAAATTATACGAAGTCTATCCCATATATCCTTTCCACTATTGCAAGTGGAAACCCGCATGTAATCTTCAGATTTAAGAGAATAAAAGAAACTATTTAAGCATTTAGTATTAGGTTGTGCTAAGTCACATTCTTCTATTATCCAGTTTGCAAAGGGTGTTTCAACTCCAACTTCATCAACTAATCTAGTTGGTTTTGTATACCCTTCTTAAACTAAGATCCATATACGATAATCAAGTGACTGTAAAATAGTAGACATGCGTGTTTTCCAAAAATCAAAAGTATATTGTCAAATAATGGAAGTATAGTTATAGATTAACCTTCAGGTATGTTTTGGTTTCAAAATGTAGCCATGGTCGTTAATAAAAAAGTAGTCTAAATTTATGATTTTGGAACTAAGCTTTGATACCACTTGTTGAAACTTGTTAATTATGAATTAGGTTGTTAGACCTAAGCTTATGTCCCAGTGACTAACCAAGAGGGGGGGGGGGGGAATTGGAATTTAAAATTTCCTTTCTATATTTTAAACTGATAAAAATCTTATAATGAAATTTTTTGAAAAAGATTTTTCAACCACAGATCAACAAAAAAAAATAAAGTAAAAATTTAATGGAAAATAAAAAGACACAAGATTTATAGTGGTTAGGTCAAACAGAACCTACATCAACTCCCTAAGGTGTCCTACTTCAGGTATTGCACTATTACCACTTAGTGTCTCTCCTTTTACCCCCACAATAAGGCAAAGAAGCCTTCACAAAAACTCACTTCCACCACTACTCAGTAAGGTAGAGAACTGTCATCCTTTTACACCCTCTAAATATAGGCAGAGTATCTCCCTCTGTTCACACTCTCCAAGTGTTGGCAGAGAACCTTCTCGCTGTTCACACTCTCTAAGTGTAGGCAGAGAACCCTTTTCGCTGTTCACACTCTCTAAGTGTCGGAAGAGAATCCTTCGTTCTTTCACACTTCTCCAACTGTAGGTAGAGAACCTCCCACTATTCGTACTCATCGAGTGTCGGCTGAGAATTGGATCTCCTTGAAAGATCTTCTCACAAGAAATCTAGAAGGACAAGAGAACAGAGTGAAGTAACCACAATTCATAAATGGAGATTCTTACCTTTGAATACCAAGTGAACCCTTCACGCTCCAGTAGTAAGAATTCTCCTTCAAACACAATCTTTTACTCTCTCCTTCAATCTCTCTTCAGTTTGTATGAAAACCAATGGATAAAAAAGATTTCAAGATAGTCTAAAGTGGACCTTTTATATGAAAGACACAAAAAACCATCACAAGACTACAAAATTTCAATTTTATGCGTACTCAATCATCCCGTATGATCGAAATTCATACGTACGAACAGTGTAAAATTAGTTACGTACAAAATTGATGTGCATTGGTATGAAATGACTTCATACCCGATCATCATCTCGTACGAACATAGTTCTTCTGGTAAGAACGGTTATTTCCAAGCTTCGTTGAAACGAAACTATAGGATGGTCTATATGTTTAAGGAACAGAGGACATCATCCGGGGACGAATGTACAAGTTCATATGGATAAATAGTACAAAGCATGAGTCCAGAGAATATCATCTTGGAATGAAAAGGGTAAAATCGTGTGGACGAATAGTTCTAGTTGAGAATTCAGAGGACATCATCTGGGGATGAATGGGACAATTCGTCTGGATGAATAGTTCAAAGTGAGAAATCAGAGGACATCATCCCGAATGAATGGGACAATTCGTCTAGATGATAGTTCAAAGTGAGAAATTAGAGGACATCGTCTAGGGATAAACTGGGCAAAATCGTATGGACGATTAGGACTTAGAAAAATTTTCTTACTTTTTGTTCGTTCCATTGCTCTCCGAGGGGTATAACTGACCTAATCATCCCGTACGAACAATTTTTGTCCCGTATGACCAGCGTAAGAAATTTTGACTTTTAAAGATCTCTCCCAATGTGTGTGTGCTAAGTTACTCAATTACAATCACACTCTCTCTGACTAAAAAAATGAATAAAATACACTCCAAATTAAAATATATTTTAATCAGATTTTTATTTGAAGTCTTTAACAATCTGGAGTTTGATTTTTCTGAAATGTTAGTACACATAAGAGCCTAAAACACTTCTACAAAAATGTGTTAGGAGAAATTAATAATGAATACAATAATATTTGGAATCATCAAAATAACAAGTTGCAAGAATATAGAACATGCAAAAGCTCAGTAGCAACTCTCTTAATAATCTTAAATGTCATGGGGCTATTTTGTGATAGATGATATATCACAAGCTAATGTAAATAAAGGCTCGTTCAGTGCATTATTATACTTCTTTGTCTCTAATTTTTCATCAACTTGCAACCCCTTAGTTGGCCGCCTACCGATTGATATCTCTACACTACTAAGGATGCACTTCATGAAATTTTGGGAAGACTCCACCTTTATGAATCATGAAACTTGATCTCCGGGCCTCTACTTGAATGAAGCAACAAGTTTTCAAAAGCCTTGGTACTTTAGAAGACATGACAAACTGAGATATTTTATCTCCCATTATTTTTTCTTTAAGAGGTTAGTTTTTAACTCTATATAATCATCAATGAAAATTATTTAACTCCATATTATTAATGTTGTTGCTTAGGCCCTCCACTTTGAGTAGATCAGCGGGCTACTTGCAACAGTTTATAGATACTTGTGTTTGTCGTAATTATTTGATATTTCTACAAAGATGATAAGATGAAATATCTCTTCAATAAATCATTATTTGACTCTACATTATCATTCAAATATGTGTACTTTATGTCACAGTTGGGGTGTTTTTTGATGAAGCTTCGATTAATTTCCACTGTATATTAAGTTTCCTTCATATCCGACTATTAGACTCTTCGAAGTTATTAAATAAGGGACTCTTAATAATTCTCGATCAATAAAGCTCTCGTTCTCAGTGAGGTGACTGTACTTATACCCTTGTACGGTGCCTACCATGCTTGCAGCTTCTCAAGCACCACTGTTATAGGTGTTGTATGTATTTGTGGCCAGAGAGGATTCTTTGTACTTATAACATCTTAATAATCGTTGGTGTAGGTGTTGTATGTACTTATGTCCATATTGGATTTATCGTACTTACAATATACTCATTATTGTTATCCATAAGTATCATATCAACTATCACTAATTGTAGGGAATGTTCATGTTTACTACTATCTATTGAACATACTTGTAGGAGAGCTTTTGTACTTGCATCATATCCAACTTCATCATTCACAGGTGGCTGTTCATTGTGCTTGTTTGCAGCGATGAATTTTGTATTATTGCTTGTAACTGTCAGCACTTCAACTTATAGGCTGATTGATCTTGCATTGAGGCCTTCATCGATGCAATTAAGAGACACATATACAATCTATAGTTGGTTATTATCACTTGCAAGTATAATGCATTTAACACTAAGACTATTATAGGAGTTCATTACTTTCATTAGCATCAACTTTTATATATCATGCATTTAGGTATTGATGATTGATTATTTTTTGTAGTTTCTTATATTGATTATCAGTCATTGTCAGTATGTCTTGGGGTCTTTATTCATCATTTGCTAATGCCATCATTTCAATCTACAAGCTAACTATTTCTTGCATGATAGGTCTTTGATTGATGTATGTGGGTGGTAATTGTATATTTTATATTTTACTAATTTTGATTGTAAGTCAACTGTATTTGAAAGTTTCCCACTATGAGTCCCTTGTTTCTTTTGTTTATATTTGTTTGAATTCATTTATTACTTACATATTGATCTTGATTATGCTTTTTAGGATTTAGTGTTCAGTTTCTTATAATTCAGTTCAAGTCATATTCCCTATCATTTGTACAAGTTCATTTCTCTGCATAGTTATTCTCAAGTTCTATGTACTTATATTCAGATACAGATCCTTTATACTGCTGCTCGAGTTAGGTCTTCTTGTTTATTCAAGTTTTCTATGTTTCAGCCTAATTTTAGAAGTATCACAACATATCCCTTGTTTAGAGGAATTTTAGAGAAGTGGGCTTTCCCACAACACTAAAAAAGGAGTGTATGACAAGTTTTTATAGACACTACGATCATAGTCTTCAATCCCACCACGCTAAGAAGAGTGTGTATAGGTCTTCAGGTGTACATATTGTCGGATATACAATTCAAATTCTTTGTTGTTCAGTCTTTATGCATTTCAGTCTGAATTTTGGCAGTATCCCGGCATATCCCTTATTTGGAGGAAATATGGAGAACTGGGCCTTCCCTATCTGCTAAGAAGTATGTATGGTAAGTGTTTGTATATATTATGGTCGTGGTCTTCAATCCCACCATACTAAGAAAAGCGTGTATGAGTCATAAGAGGCACCTATTATGAAATGCATAATTTTTTTTCCCCGTAGGCACTGAGGTGCTTATGGTACATAAAGTTTTCCTCGCACTCTAAGAAAAGTGTATACAGGGCCCACCTACCTCATTGCATGTGTCACACCGAATTTTCTCCTACCATGTTAGGAAAAGCATGTATAGGTGGTTGATAAGCAGGCCACACACACAAATGAAAGGATTTTGGGATCGAGAGATGTTTACCCGCCCCATCACAAGTGTCACACTAATTTTCCTCCAACCACAATAACAAATGTGTGTATAGGTGGTTTACCGGCGTGTTACACACATTGGAGATAGGATTTTAAATTCAGAAGAATATATCTTGGCGACAAATGAGGTGTTAGTGATGGTGAAATCGAGTACATATTAGTTGAAAAACACAAATTTAATTTATAATTAATTAGAAATTAACTATAATTATTTATATTCAATATAAAATTATTTAATTCAATAGTAATTACAAATTGATTGTACTTAATTTATAATTAATTATACATAATCTATAATTAATTTAATTTAATTTATAATTAATTACAAAATAATTATAATTAATTATATTTCAATCTAAAATTAATTATATTTAATTTAAAAATTAATTATAAATTAATTCTTTTAATTTATAGTTAATAATAAATAAACTATGGGTGAAATAGTATGTTCATGTCCTTCTTATAATAATAATATCTCCATAGAACCTATAATGTTTAATATCCTATATTTAGGTATGCCAATATTTCATTTCAATACTCCTATTTATTCTAATATTAGTCAATTCAACTTTAGGAGTCATTGCGAAGCAAGCGAGCGGACCATAGCAGTTTTGATAGAATGTAGGCGATCGGTGGTTGTCCGTCAGCATTGTATGCCCGACGAAGGTCATTGGTGCCTCTCTATCATTCTTGACAGAGAGAAGAACTGGTTGAGCGGAGAAGAGCAGAGATCGATCTCAGCAATCTTGGCGATTTTGTCTGATCATTATGATCTTGGAGTATTAATGATGTTTTGGAGTCTAGTAGTTCTCCATCTGCCTGGGGTTCATATAATGTCACAAAGAAGAGCAATTCTAATGAAACTTATGTGATCGGCAAAGCTCCGTTGGCCTTGTATGGCCGTTGAATTTCATTGGTGCGTCTATGTCGTTCTTGAAGGAAAGAAGAACATAATGAGAGGTGAAGAGTGGAGAAAGATCTTGATGCTCTTGGTGATTTTATCTGATCATTACGATTTTGGTGTTTTTGTGATGCTTTGGATTTCAGTTAATTTATATTGGCCTAAATATCTCCTTCAGCTTGTTTTTGTGAAGGTGACCGATTTGAATTTGATTTTGGCGAAACAATTTATGAGACGAGATGATTTTGGCTTTTTTGTCGATTTTGGCAGAAATGATCTTGGAAATTAGTAGTAATTTGAATCGCGAAGGTTCTTTGATGAGGATATTGATCAAGTTCAATTCGGCGCATGTTTTCTTAAAAGTTTTTGGTGAAAGTTTTGAGGCAATCCTGGATGTGAATCCTTGTTCTATTTTTATTTTGGATTGTCCTAGTGGCATTGCTGGGGAAAATTTCTTGTTTATGAATGTTAATTGGAGTTCGGGATTTCCTGGATTTATGGATTTTCTTGATTCCATAAATGGGCCTAATGAATTTGGAGTAGTTGTTTTTGCTTTGTCAACTTTGGCTGGAACGTCAAAATGGTCTGCCCGTGGATCAATCAGGTTGAGGAAGTTGTTGGTTTATGTTTTTAATGATAAATTGGTTGTTTGGTCACTTGTTTTTCAATTGCTCCTTGAAGAACAAATCTTATTGGTTAAAGATTTAAAGTATTTGAAGTTTTTTTGTTTTCCTCTTGTTAATGTGAAGAGAGTGGTGATGATTATCAGTTCGGTTGTCTTTGGCATTGATGAGGCCAGATATTGGCTTCTTGAGGTGGTTGTCGGTGTTATGGATTTACATTAGAAAATTACTGGTATTGTTCTTTCCAGTATGATGGATATGGGGGTGATTTTTAGTCTACACGACTTTGTTTATGTGGAGGCTGACTCTTGGACTAGTGAGGAGACAGTTGGTGTTTTTGCTTTGTCGTTGCTGATTGGTTTGTTCTTGGTGGAAGTTGTTGGTTGTATTGATGCAACATAAGAGATCTCTACTCTTGATTGGATCTTGTTAGACCCTAAGATTGATGGGGTTTTGGTTGACGATTGGATAGCTGGTTTAGTAGTTGTGTTTGTTTTTCTTAAAACTTGTTATTTTTTTATTGTTTTGCTGATAGGTTTCTTATACCTTTTTAAAACCATTATGATGAAATATGGGATTTTTACTAGGTTTAATTTTCCATTTTTTGGGAAAGCTGGGATACTAACCAACCTTTTAGGTTGTTTTATTATTTGGTATGCCCATCACCCCAATGGATCTAAAATGGAACTTAGTGAATCGCATATCCATTATGGTAGTTTTAAAGGGTTGCTTTTGCTTTCTAGTTTGTATTAGGTTTTTCTTCTTTTAATGCAATTAGCATTTCTTAAAAAATATATATATTAACTACACACATGACAATTTTATGCATTAAATTGAGAATAAGAGATATTAAAAACATCTATAAACTAATTCAAGGTACAAGAGTCTACATTAGTACTTGCTACATGTTTACATCATTAACCTAAAACTCAGAGATTTAGCTATACATGGATAACACAAAATGTAAACTCATGTTCATTTCATTTGTATAAGAAAAGGATATAAGAGAATTAATAAATATAAATGCCACTAGGAAGGGTAAATTTATATTCTCCACATTCCTTCCTCCAAAAACTGAATTACTTATACAATACATGTTAATATCTCCAAATGAAAGTATCTTTCCTTTCTGTATCATCTCTTAAAAATTTCCTAAAAAAAACTTAAAACTATTTGTTGAAAGTGCAAGAACAAACTCTGGCACCATGGCGCTCGGCATGGTGGCGTCGTGGTAGTATAATATAAAATAGCACCTCTACATAGTTGAGCTTGCTCCGCAGTGTTGTTGTGGTTAAATGTCATGGTAAATGGTTGAACTGTTTTGTCAATTTGTTGAGTCGCCATGGATTATCATTTTTGAAATTGCTAGCCCGTGATGCTGTAAAAGTCCATCGCTGTGCCGCTTGATAGTGCAATCCTGATCTACACTATCGTGAAGCTTGGCACTCTAACATTCAATTTCTCAAGACTAAAGTGCTATGGAGATGATTTTTGGAGCAACGACTCTATGATGTACTGTGGCACCGACATTGGATATATTATGGCACAATTTTTTCTTAAATTCTAGAGTAGTCGACACTAATAATGTCTTAGGTGTTGGGGTGTTTATAAATGGAAAAATTCTGATGTCGAATATATGGCATTATATCCCTCATTCAACACTTGTAAATTTTAACATCTCATAAACATTTCCTACACAAATAGAATTAAAGTAAGAAATTTTTAATGATTTTTATTACAATAAACAATACTCAATTTACACTTAACAACATCCTTGATAGAACATCAATCACTTTCTTAGAGGACTTTGATTTGTATTCAATTGTAAAGATAGATTTGAGGAGTTTGAGGAAGAATAATTGTTGATACAAAGTGATAATGACATGGTTGATGAGCTCATGAAATTTTTTTGGTTTATAAGGACAAGTCTAAGTGACAAAAATTATAATATTGTTATTATGGGTGATAATTTTACATATTCGAGCATTATTTATGGAAAACAAAAATGATAAATTTGATATTTTTAAAAAGGTTGTGAAGTACACAAAAAGAGACACAAGATTACTTAATTCATAGACTTCAAATAGATTATGATGGAGAATTTTATAATGAATATATTTAGGATTATTATAATGACAAAGTATTAGGCATAATTTCTCTCAACATAAGGATACTTGACAAAATATAGTTGTAGAAAGAAAGAATTATACCTTGATAAAATAAAAAAGATATATGCTTGTGTGGGCTCCACTATTTAGTCCTCGTCCTCCTCGTTGCTTTTTGGGGGAGTTTTAACAGATTAAGTTATGAGGTAAATATTTGGAAGGCAAATTATATTTGTAGATAAGACACTACCCCGAGATTTTTCCCTCCTTTTATGAGGACTTTAAGATATTAGTTCTGGTTTATTATAGGTGCAACCCCCTATAGTTAATTATCCCTCCTGATCACAAGATAGAACTTTCATTTAAGGCTAGTCATTGATCAGATATGTAGAAATATGTGTTATCTGACATATAAAAGTAGTATGGGTATTTGGAATGGTAGGAGAATTAATATTTAAAATTTGAAATTGCACCATCTTGCATATAAAGTGGATGGTTGGGACATAGATGATAGACCCGATCAAGATCCGATTGTCCTAACGTCCTAGGCCATTGTGATCCCTAGACTACTTATTTATAAGGTTGTAAGGGTCAGTCAGATGAGGAGAAAATGGCTATTAGTGGAAGAGGGAGGAAATTTGGCTAACTTAAAGAGTCGGGCTCAGTGCATGGTTTTCAGCTTTATGAGGTCAGATGGCTAGAGCACGAGGAAGGGTCGAGCGACTTCAATTATTTTTTTGCGTGGAGGTTGGCTCAAATACGCTAGATAGTGAAAGAAGGAAATGCCACTATAGATAAGTGGTGATTGACTATTAAGAGATCACAGGTTGTAGATGCAATAAGATGAGGAGTTTAGAGAGGGAAGAGGCATTAGAGGAAGACGATGGTTGCAAAGGTCAGAGCTGGCGAAGTCTAGGTCGAATGGCTGTGGAGTTCAAGTACTGGTCAGGCATGATCTTGAGGTAGAATCGATGGCTCTAATAATGAGGAGATCGGTCTGGGAATGGGTGGATTTTTTATTTGGAGAGATAGATGATCTTGGTGGTTAGAGTCAAAGGGAGTAGAGGAAATTGGGTCAAATCATAGCTAAAGTTAGATTTTTAGCTGGATGAAGGAGCTGAAGTCTAATAAGGTAGTGGAAGGATGAGGCATCAGGTATGGGATGAAGGGCGGAGGATTGTGGAGGAAGGAACAAAGGCTTCACTCATTTATATTTTTAACAACAACATCAAGCAAGTGAGGTCATCTAGAGCAAGAAATATGGGAAGAGATGTGAATATCAATCGAATTTTAGGGATTTGCTTAGGGATTTTGATGGTACTAAGTAATCTGAGCGGGATCTTAACCAAAATCCCAAGATTTCATGGGAGGCATTATATAATAGGTATTTTTCCATGTCTATGGGTCAACAAATGCCTCCCAACAAATGTGATACGTGTCTAGAACGAACCACATTTGTTGTATACTGATTAACCCTTTGGATGTCACATAGAGATTTCCATTTTGCAAATTTCCAAAAGCTTTTTTAGATAACACGCTAAGATTTTTATTCTGTGGATCTCCAAGAGTTTATCTCTATGAATTTATAGGCCATTAGATGCATTATTGGTTAATAATATGATTGAAATGTTGGTTTTAGTCAAGTAGGGACTCATAAGACACTGATATAACACTTTATACTTTGATCCCTAGAGCATTACTCTTATAGATTGATGCTGGTAGATAGGACCGTCACATTTGTTCTTCATTTTACACCTTAGTTTCCAACATATTTATAACTTCTCACATATTTCTTTACCACAGTTTTATATAAATATAATATTTATGCAATATAATTGAATGTTTCATTCAAAAATTGCATGAGCTTTATAAATTCACTAGCTTGTAGGATTTTGCTACCTCAGATTTTTTATAGTTGCCTCCAGCTCAGGTACGCCTTTCACTTTATAGCATTACATATAATTACATAATTTTTCTCCTATATTTTTGCTAATATTTATATTACTTTGTGTAGGTTCCAAAATCGCAAAATACCTTATCCTTGGAAGGAGCAGAACAAGGCTATCGACTTCCTCTTATAGCATATATTTAGGATATAGATTTTAGTCCTTTGTAAAGGACATTGTACCTTTTTTCTTTTGGCTGATGTAAGCTTGAAAAAGTGATGCAGATTAAAAAGTTATTTGTAAATTCTGAATAAATAAAATAAAGCCAATTTATAAGTTTAGCTATTGACTAGTTCTCTTCTTTATACTCTTGTAGCTTTTGTGGTTGTACTCGGAGTTGTGTTTATGGTAATGTAGATAATTTTATATATTTATTTGATGATCTTGACACATAGAGCGATATCGACTAAAATAAATATTTAAAATATCAACTATTTCTTAGAATACTTGCAAGAATTGTCACTTTAGCCACCTTTTAGAGAACACTTATACTATTCATAAATTTAGTAGGAATTATGGAGTTTTGTTTCCTTCAGCCTTGTGCTTTATGTGGTGGACATTTATGGTGGATTACCTAATTTTTCTTTACTAACTTGTTAAGTGATTTTTATACCTTTTTTCATATGCTTCTTGCTTTGGCGAGCTTAACAAAAGAGTAAATGTCAGTGATCCAAACCCTTTAGGTTTATACAAGATCAGTGGAGAAAAGTCACCAGTCTAAAGCTTTATGCATAATAGAATTATTGATGAAAGAATCATCTTAATTAAACCTTAGACTTTATGTGAACTTTAGGATTTTTTCTTCGATCATTTTCTTTGTGCATTAGTGAACTTGTTGAAGAAAAATTCTTTTGATCCTCATTTGATGCTTTATAAATTTTCTGAATAAATATTTAAAATGCCCCTATCTTATAGGGAGATTTTAAGAAAGAATAAATTTGAAGTTTTAGAATTGTTTTAAATATTTACTTAGAGATCTTGACTCATAGTACGATATTAACCCAAATAAATACTAAAATACCCCCTGCCTCACAGGGAGATTCTAAAATGAAATAAAATTATCATTTAAGAGTTATATATATATATATTTAATGATTTTAGCATGCATCACAATGTTAATTTGAATAAATATTTAAAATACCCTCCGCTTTTTTTTAAATGAATTCTTACATTATAAAAAAAATTTAAAATATATGGCATACATATGCTAATAGGTACATATAAAGTACATAATAATATTTAGATATATATTTATCCCTATTCATAATACTTCTTCAAGTATCGACCATTATTCGGTGGCATGGGCCGATGACCATCAAGATCGATCAAGTGATAAGCTCCTTCTTAGTATACCTCCTCAATGATGAAGGGGCCTTCCTAGTTGGACATAAATTTTCCACCAATTTTTTTGTGCATGAAGATTTGCTTTCTATGCACTAGGACCAATTCCCCTTCTTTAAATGATCGATGACGCACCATTCGATCAATTAATTTTCCCATCCAAGCCCAAAAAGTTTTAAAGTTTCATTGTGTTTGTAGTCTAACTTCATGGAGCGTGTCAAGTTCTTCCATTCTTATTAAAGCATTTTTCCTCCTGAGTCAGATTGTGCTAGATAGCTATGCAGAGTGACAATATCTCGATCTCTAGTGGCAATACAGCTTCAACCCTAAACACTAGTGCATATGGAGTGGATTTGGTCACCATCTTGTAAGTAATACGATACGCCCATAGTGCCTCCACCGTCTTCATGTGCCACTGTCTTTCAATCTTCATAAGGATTTTCTTTAACAGCTTAACCAATGTCTTAATAAAGGCTTATGCCAAGACATTTTCCCTTGGGTTGTATATTGATAAGAATATCAAATTGATCTTGTGTCATTCAATGAACTTATAGATTTTGGTGCTCATGAATATTGTATGATTGTATGAGATTACATGATAGAATACACTAAATATGTAGATGACACTATGGGTGAAGAAATTAATCACCTATTTTGATGTGACTTATTTGAATTGAGTCACCTCTACCCACTTAGAGAAGTAGTCCATTATTGCTAGTATGAAGTGGTGTTTGGCTTATGATGGTGGGTCTATAAGCCAAATTATGTTTGTGCCCTAACATTCAACTGGCTAGGATTTTACTGTTGGGTGTAGATGATTTGGAGGCTGATGTATAACATCATCTTGAATTTGACACTCATGACATGTCTTGGTGTATTCAATGCAATCTATCACCATCGTTGGCCAACAATAATCCATACTCTTAATTTTAGCAGCCATTATAAAACCTAATTGATGTGGACCATAGAATCTTTTATGAACTTCTATCACCACTCTATCAGCTTCCCTGGTCCCTAGGCATCTCAGCCTCATTTGATCAAATATTTGTCGGTACATCATGTCATTGATAAACGTATACTATAATGCCCTCTTTCATATTTATATGGCTAGAGATTTGCCTTCTGGGAGTGTATATTCTTTAGAATATTCAATGAATAGTTTCATCCAATCATTTCCTTCATGAATATTCAAGCAATGTAACCATGATTTCGAGCATTGACTTATTTTATGTCTCTTGACTACATGTCATTCTTCTAGTTGATTTTTAATAATGATCTATTGGGGAGTTTGATGATCAACAAGGGTTGTATCAACTTGGCTTGAATATGTTATTCCCTTTGTCTATGGGAATTGTAAGATTGACGGCTCTAAGGCTGGATGACTATGAATCATAATTTGTATATGCTCTTCTTCATCCATATTCGCCACATCCTTTGCTAATTCAGCAAGACAATCTACTATGTTATTCTAACCTTAAGGAACTCAAGCTATCCTAATATTTTACACTTTTTTCAGAACCTTGGGAGTTTGCCAATCGTAGTGGGCCAATTCAACTTTGCAAATCTAATAAATGCTAGAACTTGATTTATCATAAGCTATGAATCATTGAAGATTTAGATATTTGTGATTCTAACATTAATTGTAATATTTAGTCTTGTTATTAGAGCTTTATATTCAAATTCTTTATTAGTTTGAGACTTAGTTAAACTAAACAAAAATTTCAATATGCCTCCCTCAGGTGTTATGAAAATGAGACAGATACCTACTCGGGCTCTTACAAGATTTGCATGTCAGGCATGTTTAATCGATGAAGCCACGTCGAAATTCATCTCCCAAAATTAAAGTTTCTCCTCTTCCTTGATCTGCATGATTCTTTTATCAGGCAAATCATCATCGAGTGGGGAGTCAATGTTGCAGATCTATGGTTTATGATTTTGATGATAGC
This sequence comes from Dendrobium catenatum, assembly GCF_001605985.2. Classification (NCBI taxonomy): domain Eukaryota; kingdom Viridiplantae; phylum Streptophyta; class Magnoliopsida; order Asparagales; family Orchidaceae; genus Dendrobium; species Dendrobium catenatum. Next base: position 10,334,597 of record NW_021319083.1, on the reverse strand, counting down.
AAACATTCTTATTTCTCTAAAATTGCCTTTTGTACTGACATTTCAGGTCCACACGATCAGACTGCAATTTGGAACCATCTCAAGATTGGGTAGACTAGGTCTGAGTCAGTTTGTACACTTTTTACTTTCTTGAGTCTGTTGTATTTGGTTTGGCACCTGATGATTTGTAACTTGGAAGATTTTATATTGTTCCCTAAAGATTTCTATTTTTGGTAACATCATCCGGGATGATATTTATATCGTCCTGGATGATCTGTCCAAAAATAGAAATCCTAATTAGAGCATCCTCATTAAGGCAGCCGTCATATGTTAATCGGCCAGGATGATATGCTCAATTCAGAAACAATCAACTGCCATAATCAGATTAGGTATTCTTTATTTTAAGAAATCATCCAGGATGATATACACATCGTCCATAATGATCTAACTCAATTATGCCTAATTTGATCTAGTATCTTTGGAAAGCATTAATGACAGATTGATACGATCACATCATTCGGGACGATAGTAGGATCGGCAAGGATGATGTCCTTGATGATTTACATCGGCCATCATTGATTTCGGGCGATGATCAGGACAATTGAAATCAGTTTTAAACTAATCGGCCGAGATGATCGTGAGATCGGCCAGGACTATGTAACCAATTTTCTTCTAATCATCCCAAATCGTCTCGGGCTTATGAGCTAAATTTTTACTGATCATACAGGACGATATGCCTATCATCCTGGACAATAATGTCAGCAACTTGCATTAATGAGCTTGTTTTGATATCTTCTATTTAAGCAATGACATGACACTTGTAAGTATCTTTGGCAGCCATTGTAACTTTATTCTTGTGGGGGAAACTTGAAGAGAAAGCTTGAAAGGGAGTGAGGAACGTGTGAAGTCTGAGAGAGGGAGAAGATCCTCTGAGGCGGGACTCAAAGGAGTGTGGAGGGGGATTCCACACGGTTGCTCCGGCAGGCTTGCACCTTAATATCGTCGGATTCAAGGCTTATCTCGAGGGAAGTTCACCAAAGAAGAAGTTTACTTTAGTCTCAAAGGACCCGACGACTCCGCCGCACCGGGGAAGGTGAAAGTGATTTTGTAAGAGCTTCTCCGCCTAGCTGTGGGGGATAAAGGAGAGTCAATTGTTTTAGTTCAATACTTGGACGGTGTCTCCAAGGAGTGGAAGTAGGTCAATGTTTGATCGAACAACTATAAATCTGATGTGTTGTTTTCTTATTATTGCTTTCGCATTTAATTTCCGCATTGTCGATTTCTATGTGGTGATATTGGTTTTGTTTTATATTTATTTAAAGATTCTTCTTTACCAATTCACCTCTCTCTTGGTTAGCCTTGGGCTAGTTCTATAGGGCTTAACATCCCTAGCAAACTTTCAAGTGGCATCAGAGCACTTTCTAGTGTCATCTGAGCACTTTCAATTAAGAGGGATAGAATATACAACAAGAAATTCTTCTATGATTTGTTATTTCACCACCTTTTATAACAAGTACATGATGTTGAATAGTAGTAACATTACTACCCACCTAGCTAAACGACGTTCTAATGTTGATCTTCTCATCAAGAACTTCAGCAGCTTGATCTTTCATATTGAGGTGATTTTATGAGAAAGAATATAGTGGTGGGGTTTCTAAACTATAAAAATCAGCATCAAATAATGCTTCTCAATAGGAGAATAATGGATATCTGCTCCAATCAACCTTCAACTGATGTAGTAGAGCGCATTATTTATGCCTTCTTTAGTATTCTAAGCTAATAATGCTATGGGTAACTCTTCTAGTACTGTCGTGAATAATGTAAGAGGCCTTCCTAGAATTGGCACTACAAGAATAGGTGAATTCAATAGGTATCTCTTAATACTATCGAAGGCCTCTTGGTACTCTTCATCCCACTAGAAGTAAATATATTTCTCTTGGAGAATGGTTGGTACCTACCTGATAGATTCAATATGAATTACCGAATGAAAGCCATTTGTCCTTGCAAAGAGCAAAGTTGACAGAGATTTCTATGAGGTGGTTGAAAGTTTGTGAGGGGTGTTAAACCTTAAATAACTAGCCTGAGACTAACCAAGAAAGGGGTGAATTAGTAGTTTTAAAAAATTCTTAAACAAAAATTAAATATTTTTTATCTTTTTAAATACTTTAAAACAAAATAATAACCCTTGATGTGGAAGAAAAATAATTTTCATGATAATAATACAATCAAAAATTTCAAACATAGAATAAATGATAAAAAAAGTGCATAAATAAAATGCAGTAAAAGTAATAAGAAAGAATGCACCTAATTTTATAGTGGTTCGGTGAAATCTAACCTATATCCTCTCCTTGGAGACTCTCTCTCCTAGTATTACACTAAAATGAAGTGACTCTCCTTTTTCTCCCACAATAAGGTCGAAAGCCTTTACAAAATCTTTCCATCGATATGGTGAGGCTGAGAACCTTGAATCCTCTTACTCCCTCTTAGAGTAGGAAGAGAACCTAGAAATCATTTTTCAACTACTTAGTGAAGGTAGAGAACCCAATAATGCTTTTACTCCCTCCAAGAGTAAGCAGAGAACCTGGTTCTAATTCTGAAGAAAATCTCCCCAGAGCAACCAAGGAACCAGAGGAGAAACTCAAAGAAGACAACGAACACCTTACTTGGAGCAACCTTTATGATTCTCTCATAAGGATCTCTCTCTATCTCTCTTAAGATCTATATCTTTCTTTTCTAAGCTCTCTCTTGGATAAACTCTGTTGCAACTTTGTTTTCATAACTATATTTTTTTTATTTTGTGTGTTTTTTAGGATTTCAAAATATTATTGTACTGGCTACTGTTTCTCCTAACATATATTGGATATATTTCTTTTGTTTTTTGTGTATACTAACATTTCAGGGTATTCATACTCCAGCTAGTTGAAGACTTCAAGTCAGATTAGATTAGGGTTTACTGTTTTTGGAGTCTATACTTTTTATACTTTTCTTGAGTCTGAGAGAATGTGATTGTAATTGGGTAACCATGCACACACACACTGGGAGAGTATAAAAAAAGTTGTAAGTTTTTAAAACTAATTGTACTGTATGATTTTAGTTTGTAGGGGATGATTTGGCTTTTTTTTACCTCCAAAAAGTAGTTAATCAAACCATGGTAGGAGAATTTTTTATGTCTTGTTCATAGTGTATGATGTTAGCTTTGTATGTACGCCTTCTGGAGTATGAAATAGATACGTACAAGTTCATCTCGACTAAAAACCTAATTTTCTTTTTAATTATTTGTACTATACGACCTTAGGTTCATACAGAAAATTTCCATAGTATGAAATGATTGCATATTTTTTTATCCAGACGAATAAGTAAATTTTTTGAATTGTTCGTATTGTATGATCGTTAGATCAAATGAACGATGTCTTGGGTACAAAATGGTTGCATATTTTTTTATCCAGACGAACATGTAAATATTTTGAACCATTTGTATTGTATGATCATTGGATTGTACAAATGACTTCTAGAGTACAAAATCGATGAGGTCATTTTCGTACCAAATGAAACATGGTTTGATTAAAATAGATCGTAATATATGATATGGATTTCATACAATACATAATTTATAGTATGAAATTATTTCATATTGAATCGTACTAGATGAATCTGTTCAATTTTGAACTGATCATATTATATGATGTCAGTTCATACCTAGGTTAATCAGAGTACAAAATTGATTAGTAATGGATCATACAAGAAATTTTTTAACAATTCATACATACGATCGCCTATCATACTATATAATTGTTGATCATACTATACGATCGTGGACAGTTAAATTGAAAACAAATTTAGTTTTTTGGATGATTTTTCATGTTTTTTGTATATAAGATCCTATAAACTAACTGTAGAAAAACCCTTATTTATTTTTCTTTGAGAGCAAGTGTGAGAGTGATTTGGGAGAGTGTTTGAGAGAGAGTTCTTATAAGTTGAGAGTGTGAAAGGTTCACAAGGTTACTCAACAGTGAAAATCTCTGTGTATATATGGCAAATATCTTCCTCACTTCTCTGAAGATGCTCGAGGGAAGATCTTTGAAGAAAATTCGATTCTATGCTGATACTTAGAGAGTGTGAAAGGATGATAGTACTCTACCGACACTTGGAGAGTGTGAAAGGATGATGTTACTCTACTGACACTTGGAGAGTATGAAAGGACGATGCTACTCTATCGACACTTGGAGGGTATGAAAAGACAATAATAGTCTGTTGCACCGGAGATAGGTGGAAGAGAGGTTAATTATAAAGGCTTCTCTGCTTTGGCTGTGGGAGTAAAAGTAGAGTAACTTTGGTAATAGTGTAATACCTGAAGAGGGAGTCTTCAAGGAGTGGCCGTAGGTCTAGTTGAATGGAACCACTATAAATTTTTGTGTCCTTATTTTTACTATATTTTTACTTTTCTACGTGTTTAAATTTTTGTGATTAAAAAATTTCAAATTGATAAAACTTTTTCTTTATGCAAAAAAATTAAAAAAAATATTTTATTTCCAAGAGATTTTTAAATAACCAATTCACCCCTCCCCACTCTTAGTTAGCCTTGGGATAATTGAATTAGGTCTAATAACCTATACAGACTTTTCAAGTGGTAATAGAGCCTACTTTCAAAAATTAAGGTTTAGGCAACATTTTGAAAATGATCATGGTTATTTTTGGAAACTGTAATGCACATAAAGTATGTTCGATCACTAGACCCCCATTGTTTAATAATATCCATTTAGATTTTTGGAAAATATGAATATCTACTTTAATTCAATAGCCTGACTATCGTATGTGAATTTTAGTACATGAAGGATACACAAGGCGAACTAGACTTGTAGATGGCATTAGAACTGAAACATTATTTCTTGACTCGATTATAGAAGAATGAGACTTAGCTCAATTAAACACTAAATATTTGAATAATTTTTTTTGTGCTTAAATCTGAAGACTACATGCGTGTTTCTACCTATAAAAGTAGAAAAGAAAATTGGGAAAGATTTTATATCACATATGAAGGGACTAACGAAGTGAAATAATCTAGATTGAATATTTTGATGTATGATTATGAACTATTTTATATGAAACTAAATGAATCAATCATAACATATATATACAGTTCACACAAATAGTCACCTCTTTGCATGCTTTAGGTAGGGAACTAACAAATGTTAAAAAGTGAATAAAATATTTCATTGCTTACCTACTACTTATAATGCAAAAATATCTACTATTAGAGAGTCTAAAGATTTAACTTTTTATTTTATTGACAAACTTTTTGGATCACTAATTACTTACGAGTAAGGAGTGACTCAAAAATAGATTGATACAGGTGAGAAGCGAAAGGAGAAGACATAGAATTGAAAGTGGATGACTTAAAGAGTGATTAGTTTCACCCTAAGGATGAAGATGAAATTTCCTTGATGACAAGGTAATTCAGGAGTTTTCTTGAAAGGAATCAAATGAGATGTCAGCTGTGGAATAAAATTAAGTTCCATAAAAATGTTAAGGCTTCTAACTATATTATTTGCTATGAATGTTGGAAGCCTGGTTACATTAAACTTGAATGCCTGAATCTTAAATTCAACCCTATAAAGGAGAAGATGGTGGAGAAAATAAATGCGAGGAAGGGTAAGAAGAGATTACATAGAGCTTTTTAGGTGGTCTCAGCTTCAAATTCCTTAGAAATAGAAGAAGAAGAGGAAGTCAACAATCTATGTTTGATGGATGATAAGCTTGATCTTTCAGACAAAGAAGGGGTATGTGTCTTAACTTATGAAAAGCTTTTAGATATTTCCGAGAAAATACATACTACATATATAAAACTAAAAAAAAATGCTTTCTAGGTTGAATTTAAATTTTCTTGAATTTATAAAAAGAGCATGAAATCTTTAGGAAACATTACGCACAAATTGATAGTAATCACATGAAACTATTAGATGAGTTTGATGAATTGAACATATAGCATGAACAATTAAAATCATCTCACACTAAACTTGAAAAAGATTTTAAAATATTTATGGATGAATCTGATAATATAGAGCACTATTTAAAAGTTTACAATGCTATGTTAGAAAGTGCAAACTCATTTTTTAAAGCACAATTAAAAGCATGTGACAAAAATAGGATTTCACCCACACCCAAACAATTTTTTAATCCTGATAAGAAACAAAAAAATTTTAAACCTAGGAAAAGATAGTTTTACTCACAAAAATTGAAAAATTATTTTCCTAGAGTTAAGTTTTTTTTCTTGTGAAATGATAGGATATATATCTCACACTTGTACTATTCATATTAAATTATATCTAGTTTAGAGACTAAAGATGCATAAAACAAAGCATATCAAATATGCATCTAGATTACTTTTTCCAAGAGGAGAATCCAAACTTATTTGGATTCTCAAGACTAACATTTGATTATCTTATAGAAATGTTGTCATACAAGACATCGTGAGAGCATTTGGTACCTTGATAATAGATGTTTGAAGCATATGACTAGAGTCAATATACAATTCATATCGCTGGAAGCCTGGAATGGAGGCAAGGTTACACTAGGAGATAATACCATTAGGAAAGTAGTAGGCAAATATATGATTAGAAACATGAATAATTTTTTTATTAAGAATATTTTACTTATAGAATGATTAAAGCATAATCTGTTGAGTATTAATCAGCTATGTGATAAATGTTATAATGTAATTTTTTATCTCAGTAGCTGCATAATAAGTCAAAATGAAATTGATGTTTTGAATGGAATTATGGTAAATAATGTGTACATGCTTGATTTGAATTATATTAAATCTCATAATGTTTTTTATCTAAAAATGATTTTTGATGAATCATGGTTATGGCATAGAAGACTTTGTCACACTAGCAAGAAGAACCTTAGGAAAATTATCCAAAAAGAACTTATGAAAAGAATACTAAAACTAGACTTTACTAAGGATCACATGTGTGATGCATGTCAATTAGGAAAATAGGAGAAGTCCTCCTTTCATTCCATTAAGGATCTTATAACTAGAAAATCTTTGAAAATTATTCATATGGATCTTTTTGGACTAATTAGTACTATAAGTCTAGAAGGTATGCTATTTGGATTTGTGATTGTTGATAATTTTCAAGATTTACTTAGGTTAAATTTTTATTTTATAAGAGTGAATCATTTGTGAAATTTAGGAGTTTTTCAATTTGGATTCAGAGAAAACTAGGATGTGATATTTTATCAATTCAATGTGATCATAGAGGCTAATTTGAAAATGATAAATTTGAAGATTTTGTAAATGAATTGATCATAATTTTTTAGCACCTAGGATCCCTCACACAAATGGGGTAGTCAAAAGAAAGAACAAAATATTAATTGAAGCTACTAAAGTCATATTGGCAGAATATTCAATTCCAAAATATTTTTGGGCTGAAGCGGTTGGTACAGCTTATTATATTCTGAATAGGATGAACATTAGATCTAAACTGAATAAGATACCCTATGAACTTCTTAAGGGGAGAACACCAAATTTATCACATTTGTATGTTTTTGGATGTAAGATGTTCATTCATAATAATGGGAGAACTCTTTTAGGATAATTTGATCCAAAATTTGATGAAGGATTTTTTTTGGATATTCTAGTATTAGAAAATCTTATAGAGTTTTTAACAAGAGAACTTTGATAGTTGCGGAGACCACACATGTTGTGTTTGATGAATCTAGCATCCTAGAAGAGCCAAGATTGGAAGATGATCATATTGAAAATAACTCCTAAGGAGTTGAAAACATAAATTTGGAAAAGATGTAGAAAAAAATCCTTTGCCTAGAGAATGAAAATTTTCTTAGAATCACCCTATGGAATTAATTTTAGGAGAACCTAGTGAGGGTGTTAGGATTATGCATGGACTTAGAAAAGAGGTGAACCATTCTGCCTTTATATTGATGATTAAACCCACAAATATAAATTAAGCATTTTAGATGAATTTTAGATTTTGGTCATGTAAGAAGAGTTGAATCAATTTATAAGAAATGATGTTTGAGAATTGATTGAAATGTTAAAGGACAAAGTGTTGTTGGAACTAAATGGGTATTCAGGAGTTGTGATAAAAAACTAAAGCAAAATTGGTGGCTAAGAGGTATAATCAAATAGAAGGGATTGATTTTAAAGAGACATTTTCCCCTGTAGTAAGGCTTATAGTAATAAGAGTTTTGTTAGTCTTTGCCTATTTTAAAGGATTTATATTATATAAAATGGATGTCAAAAGTACCTTTTTTTTTCCACAAGTTCCTAGCAACTTCCGTCCCATCAGTCTTTGCATGACCATTTACAAACTAGTTGCTAAAATGATGTTCAATAGGTTGGAAAAAGACTTGCATAAGATTGTATCTGAAGATCAAGCGGCTTTTGTTAGAGGTCGTTCTTTAAATGAGCATGTTTTATTGGCCCATGAGGTGTTTAACAAGTTCATATGGTCTAAAATCAAGGAGGGCTTATGTGCTATTAAAATTGACATGGAACAGGCGTATGATAATATGGGGTGGTTAACTTTGAAGCAAGTTCTGTATCAGTTCAGATTTTCTGATAAGTTCATTGAACTCATTATGCAGTGTGTGCTTGATCCTAGATTTTGTATTTTGATTAACGTAAAGAAAACAAGTTGGATTGAAGGGAGATGTGGTTTTAGACAGGGATGTCCGTTATCCCCGTCTTTATTCATTTTATGTTCTCAATTACTTTCATATGCTATAAAGGAGAGGTGTAAAGGAGTTTCGGTTTCTAAAAATGCTCCCAAGGTGATACATCTGTTATATGCAGATGATATCTTACTATTTTCAGAAGCTAAGCTTAAGGAAATCAATAAGTTAAGAAAGATCATCTCTAACTACTGTATGTGGACGGGACAAAAAGTGAACGAGTCTAAATCGTTGATCATCTTTGGGAAACATACTAGTAGAAAAGCTAAGAAGGCGGTTATCAAAGTTCTGAGTTATAAACAAGTTAAAGAATTTGATTACCTCGGGGTGAGGATGGCTTTGAGAAGGCTGAGCAAAGTTGATTTCCAAGGCTTATTAGAGAATGCAGCTAGCAGACTGAACACTTGGGGTAAGAGATGTATCTCCTTGGAAGGTAGATTGGTTCTTGTGAAATCTGCATTTTTGACACTACCTTTATTCATTTCTTCTATTTCAATCGTTCCATTGAGCATTCTAAAAGAATTTGATAAGATGTGTAGGGAGTTTATATGGAGTAAGAATAAGGGGGAACCTGGTATTCATTATGCTTCTTGGGATTTACTTCGTAAATCCAAAAGTGGGGGTGGTCGTGGTTTATTTTTAGCTGTGGAAAAAGTGGGTCCCTTAAGAGCTAAATTTGCTTGGAGCTTTATTTCAAAACCAGATTCTTTATTGAATCAAATTTTAAGAGCTAAGTATGGGGAAGATGTTTGGTCTTCTGTTCAAATGCTTGGAAGGTTATCCCCAGCGGAGCTAAATTCCTAAGAAAAGTTGTAAGATGGAGAATTGCTAATGGAGAATCTATCAACTGGTTATATGATACTTGGCTTTTAGATAAATGTATTGCAAAATGGCCAACGTTTGTGAATATACAAGATACTATTGACTTCAATCTTAGCTGTTTCATTGAGGAGGGACAATGGAAGTTGGATATGATTGGAAATCAAATTTTATCAGCCAACTTGTTCTGTAATGCTATTTGGCTGGTGTGGAAGAGTAGATGTAAACTTGTTAATACAAAGAGGGAGGATTCAGTTAACTTCATTACTGCTGAAGCTGTTTCTTATGCGGTTAAAAGTAATTTTTTTAATATCCATCAAGACATCTGGAATGCTAACCGGCTTATGCTGTTAAATAATTGGCATCCCCCACCCCTTGGATGGATTAAAATCAACTTTGATGGTGCTTTGAGGAGGAACAGCTCGGCTGGAGTAGGTGGGGTCGTGAGACACCACAAGGGTAGATTTTTGCTAGCGTTTGGTAGCTCACTTCAACATTGGGATGCTGCTCAAACTGAATTGCATGCTGTGAAGTCTATAAAGTTTGTGAAAAGGGATTGGATGTCGGAAGCTCTTTGAGTCCTCATTGAAGGAGACAACCTTAACATCATTTATTTGCTCCAAAAAGAAATCAAAAGGTGGAAGGTTAGCAATTCAATTAATGATAGTTTAGATTTCTTACTTGATTTCAAACAAGTTCTTTTTTCTTTTACCAATAGGTTGGGTAACAAATTAGCGAACTTATGTGCTAATTTGGCTGTAGATGGTTCTTTTGTTTGGGAAGATCTTCAAGGTACTTCCATTCCTTCTTCTTTCTTAAAATGTTTGAAAGAGGAATGTGAAACCTTAGATGTTCCGTGAGTGTGCTGATTGTATTTGGTTTCTCGTCGTTTTTTCTTAATGCAATTTTGTGCATTGGTTATAAAAAAAAAGGTAACTTTTTTTGAATGGAGAGATACAAGATGATATTTATGTTGAGTAACCTCTAAGTTTGAAAATTCTAATTTCCCTAATCATGTGTTTAAAATGAAAAAGGCATTTTTTGGATTGAAATAGACACCTAGGGCTTGATATGAGAGATTAAGCACTTTTCTTTCAAAGAGATTTTTTGTGAAAAGAAGTGTGGACACCACTCTCTTTTTAAAGAAAATAGGAGATGACATACTCTTTATTCAAATATATATTAATGATATCATATTTGGATTTATAAATAAAAATCATTATGATGATTTTTCTAAAATAATGAGTATTGAATTTGAGATGAGTTTAATGCGAGATTTGAGTTATCTTCTTAGTTTTAATATAAAGCAAACTGAGGAAGGAACTTTTCTTAGTTAGTCGAAGTATATTAAGGACATTCTCAAGAAATATAAAATATATAATGATAAACTAGTAACTACTCCTATGAGTTCCTTAGTTCAATTAAATAAGGATCCTAAGGGAAAATTTGTTGATCAAAAGAAATTTAGAGGTATAATTGGATCGTTGCCTTACTTGACTACTAGTAGACTAGATATAATGTTCAGTGTTTATTTGTGTGCTAGATTTTAGTCTGATCCAAAAGAATCACATTTGACAGAAGTAAAAGGAATTCTGAGATATCTCTTGGGATCTCAAAATTTAGAGATTTAGTATCCTAAACATAGTTATTCATTTGAAAATATTGGATATTTTGATTCAGATTATGTAGATTGTAGGATTGATCAGAAAAGTATATCTCGAACTTTTCAATACATAGAAAACTCTTTAGTTTGTTGGTCTAGTAGGAAATAAAATTTAGTAGCCCTATATACTACTAAAGCAGAATACATTGCGTTAGGTAGTTGTGTGGCACAGGTTCTTTGGTTGACACAATGGTTGATTGATTTAGGATTTTCAATTAGCAAAGTTCCAATTTTTTGTGATAATACTTGTGCCATATGCATTTGAAATAATCCTATATAATATTGTAGAACCAAGCATATAGACATAAGGCATCACTTCATTAGAGATCATGTAGATAAGAGAGAGATGAAATTGAATCATGTTACTATGAAAAATTAACTTGCAAATATTTTAACAAAACCACTGGCCTTTTACACTTTTAGCACCTTAAGAACCAGGTTAGGTGTTATTGATCTTAATGCTTAAATAGAAAATTCTACAAACTTGATGTGTTGTATATCTGTGTCTATTTAGTTTGTTCCTATTTGTTTGTTATGTTTATTCTTTTTGTTTTTTTTTTGTTTAGTTGTGTATTTTTCTTTTTTTTTTATTGTGAAGCATATCACTTGTTGAAGAATAATTGGTTTTTGAGAAGTTTTTATGATTATAATACTTTTTTTCTAAGTGTTCTTATCGTATTGTACAAAATTTTATCATCCTATATGAATTCTGTAGCATGTACATGGTAGGTTTCAGAGGTGCATGCAAAACTTAGTTTTTCATAGGTTTCATACTGTTCAATGATGTCATCATACTATACAATTTATATTTATTCATTTGTACGTGTTGGGATGGTTTACCACTAGGGGTCAGTTATTTATTATTGATCGTACGTATAAAATTATATTTCATTTGTATGATCCAGTTGTTATTTTCATTTCATTTATGGTTGTTTCTGTTTGTACGTACGAAAATAATTTCATTCGGTATGATTAAAATCATACGTATGTTTCAAATTTCATATTTTATGATAGGTCATTTTCCTTTAAATAAAAGGTTCTTTGAAATCTTTTTCATTCACTTTATTTTCATTTCAAATCCTTCTAGAGCCCCTATCTTTAGAATCTCTAGTTCAAGCAAGCGACCTAGTCCTTTTAAGGGTTCCTCTTATAGAAGCAGAGGAGCTGATAAATTCCATTATAAGGAGAATGGGGATACCTTTTTTAGGTATTCTACTACCAAGATCACCCCCTATAAACTTCTTATTCAGGGTGATCTTCATTTTTCTGTTATGCCCCTATTTGCATTGACACAATTCTGTTTCATTCTTACCCTCATTTATTTCTACCATAAAGAAACTTTCCAATACTTCTTGGCCAACATGAGATTTAATGAGGACCACTCTAGGATTAGTTCTTATGTTCTAAAATATTGAGTAAAAATAACCAAGGAAGACTTAAGCAACTTTCTTCATTTGAGAATCCAAAGCATCCATGCTCACACTTTGACTTCTAGGGATGATTTTGATTGGACTGAAATTAATAAAATTCTTAGATGTGTTTCCCAAGTATGTCATTTATCTAGGGTCTACACTCTACATCAAAATGCTTGGGTCAACCAACAAGTTTTAAGAACTTCTATTATCCCTAAAGCTGGTGATCGGATAAATATGACTTCACTTTTGTCCATAGTCACCAATCTGATTATGACTAAAAAACCCTTGGATGAAGCCTAACTCATTGTGGACTACACTTATAATCTTTCTAAAATTGGGCTTCCACATCATAAGAGGTAGAAGAACATGGCTTTAAGACATTTAGTTTCCAACATTCTATAGAAGAAATACAAACTGGTCCATCCTGATCCTCCCACAAAACATCCTGTCTACTTCACTGATGCCCCTTTTAGGAAACATTTTATGAGAAATCAAAGTTCGAAGAGTGATGATTCAAAGGACGAAGGGGGATCTCCTGCTCTAGTACCTACACCTGGACCAAACAAACTACTATCAGGAAATGGTCTATCAATTCGATCGATTAGAGACTCATTTTTCTCAACACTTTGATCAAATTGAGACTCACCTTAACTAGCATGATACTCATTACAATGAAGATGTGGGGTGGATTCATGGACAGTTTAACTTAGTGAACATGAATGTAGCTACAATTAGTAGGTATTTTTTATTGTTCAATCCACGACCTCTTCCAGACTAGGGTCCCTCATAGTTCTAGGTATAATCCATTGTTGTTCTTTTTTCTAAGTTTTTGTATTTGTTGTTGTGATGTTTCTGTCTTAGTTGAGTATTTTCATGTGTTGAGATGATGTAGACTAAATAACATGATGTGAGTTATCATGATGATATATTTTTGAAATATGTGATTGTATGTGATCTTTATAATCAATAGAATGTTGGAATGCTTCATTTGCATGCATTAACTTTTAATTCTTGAAATGTTAGTGTTTTGAATGAAAAAAACATTTTGAAATTGATCGTTTAAAAGGATTATAAATTACTTTGCTCTATAAATTAATTTCTTACAAAATTTAATCTTTCAAATATTTAAATTAAAATTATAACTACATTTAGATAAGGAGATCAATTTCATGTTCCTATAGACAAATATATATAAGCTATAATTAATGCAAGATTGATGTCTTATTATTTTTAATTTCTTTTTTAATATATTTATTTTTGTTATTAGTGAAATTTGATTTTATATTACTGATATTGGAAAGACTCAAAAAACTAAAAAAAAGAAAGGAAAATACACATTGTGTACAAAAATAATGCGTAATGATTTGCAAAGTGAAACGAGACATAAAATTGACCCAAATAGAAAATATGCATAAAGTGTACCACAAATATTTGAAAAGATGCGCAATGTTGACAATTACAAATTTTTTATTGTGTTATTTCCACTATCATTCAATCTCTAATTCAAATCTATCAAATTAACAATCATATACATTCTTGAATTTTAAGTTAACTAATCTTTGTTTAGTTATTTTTGCAATAATCATTTTTATTTAAATTTGTTTAGAATAAACAATGGATATGGTTAAATTTTTTTATCTTAGTTGTTCTTTAATTTAAACTTTTAGAAATTTTGTTTTTAGTATAACGAAAATAATATTATATTTGCAATTGGTTTAAAATTATTTTCTCCTTCAACACTTTTCATTTCATGTTGTACTTCCCTTTTTATTATTGTCAAAAGGGAGAGTCAGAGTATTATTTGATGTTTGATGTATTATAGATATGTGTGAATGTGTGTACATGTATGTGTGCGAATGTGTGTGCGTGTATGTGTATGTTCTGCATGTATGTGTATTTTTTAATGTTTGAATGTTCGTTTGTTTTTATGTTTTTTGTTTGAGTTCATATTTTTGTTCGAGTTATTTTTTATTTGGTGTCTATTTATTTTTTAGGTTTATTATTTTTTTTCTTCATTGGAATCCCTTGTTATTTAGTTGGTCATTCGTTTAGGGGAGCTAAGGAGAAAAAATGATTTGAATATTAACTCAAAAAATTATTATTTTGCCAGCATAAAAAAGAGGGAGATTGTTGCAACTTAGTTTTTATAACTATTTTTTCTTATCATGTATATTTTTTATGATTTCAAAATATTATTGTATTGACTACTATTTCTCCTAACATATATTTGATATATTGCTTTCTTTATTTGTGTGTACTAATATTTTAAGAAAATCATACTCCAACCAGTTGAAGAAATCAAATAAGATTAGATTAAGGTTTACTATTTTTGAAGTATGTACCTTTTATACTTTTCTTGAGTTTGAGATAGTCTGATTGTAATTGGGCAACCCTGCACACACATATAAAGGGAGTGTAAAAAATTTGTAACTTTTTAAAACGAATCATCCTGTATGATTTTAGTTCGTATGGGATGATTTAGCTTTAGTGTACCTATAAAAAATAGTTAATCAAACCATGGTAGGAAAAATTTCTATGTCTTATTCATACTGTATGAAGTTTACTTCATATGTACGCCTTCCAGAGTATAAAATAAATACATACAAGTTTATCTCGATGAACTCCTAATTTTTTCAAAACTATTTATATTATAAGATCATAGGTTCTTACAGACGACGTCCATTGTATGAAATGGTTGCATATATTTTCATCCAAATGAATAGGTAGATTTTTTGAGCTAATAGTATTATACAATCAATGGATCGTAAGGATGACATCTAGAGTTCAAAATGGTTGTGTTTCTTTCTTCCAGACGAACAAGTAAATTTTTTGAACTATTCATATTGTACGATCATATGATCGTACATATGACTTCCAGAGTATGAAATGGATGAGGAAATTTTTGTACCAAATGAAATATGGTTTGATTAAAATAGATCATATTATATGATATAGATTTCTTACGGCACATAATTCAGAGTACAAAATTAGTTCATACTAAATTATACCGGGCTTATCTTTTCCATTTTGAACTAATTATATTGTACGATGATTGTTCATGCCTAGGTTAATCAGAGTATCAAATCGGTTCATACTATATCTTACGAGTAAATTTTGAATTATTTGTACGTATAATCGTTGATCGTATTATATGATCGTGGACGGTCAAATTGAAAAATTTTAGTTTTCTGGACAGTTTTTTATGCCTTTCATATATAAGGTCCTAGAAACTAACTGTGGAAAAAATCCTTCTTCTTTTATCTTGAGGGCAAGTGTGAGAGTGAAATGGGAGAGTGTTTGAGAGAGAGTTCTTGGTAGTTGAGAGTGTGAAGGGTTCGCAAGGTTATAAAAGGTGATAATCTCTTTGAATTTGTGGCATATCTCTTCCTCACTTCTTTAAAGACGCTCGAGAGAAGATCTTTGAAGAAGATCTGGTTATCTGCTAGCACTTAGATGGTGTTAAAGGAAGACATTACTCTTCCGACATTTGAAGAGTATGAAAGGATGATGGACTCAGCTGACACTTAGAGAGCATGAAAGGACGACGGTACTCCGTCGATACTTTGAGGGTGTGAAAAGATGATTGTACACTACCATATTGAGGATAGGTAGAAGAGAGGGTGATTATAAAGGATTCTCCAACTTGCTGTGGGAGAAAAAGTAGAGTCACTTTAGTAATAGTATAATACATAAAGAGAGAGTCTTTAGTGAGTGGACGTCGGTCTAGTTGGACCGAACCACTATAAATTTTTGTGTTCTTTTTTTTACTGCATTTTTACTTTTCTACATATTTAACCAATTCCCCCCCCCTCTTGGTTAGCCTTGGGACAATTGAATTAGGTCTAATAACCTATACAAACTTTTCAAACTCCACAGCAAAAGATTTTCTCAAGAGACAATTAGAGAGCTTCAATAAAGAGCCTAAAAAATAAGCCCTAATTTTCAATTATAGGCAAATGATTGTTCAAGATCATCGACATATCATCCTATATAATTAGTACAAAATTTCATTTTCAACCAGGATCATCACCCTTACTCTGTACGATTAGTTTAAGTATTTGTACAGATCATCCAGTAAGATCCTATGATCGTCTGGAATGATTAGTTCAAGATACTATATTGATCGTTCAATATGATATGGATGATAAGCGGTGATCTTCATATTATCCCACAACCATTTTGGGATGTCCCGTATGATTCTCGTCGATAATTAGAAGAAAATTATGGTTTTTCATCTTGGACGATAGGGGATCATCCTATGAAATGTACTAGATCATCTAATACAATACAAATGAATCATCCTGTATGATATGACTAAACAATTTAACTATAATTATTCTTATAATCATAATATCAATTTAGGAATTATTATGATAAATCATCCACTACGATGTGTATCATCCTGTATGATTAAAACTAAATTTAAAAATAAAAAAAATTCTTAAATTGTGCTTGGCATCTATTTTTTATCATCTAAACTTATCATCCTAGATGATATGGATCATCTAGGAAGAATAGTTTAATCACTCAAAATTAGCATGGATGCCTTCATCAGGATTTATGTTTTTAGTTGATCAACCAGTATGATCTCAAATCATCCTAAAAAATTTGGTCAAAAATAGAAAAATACTCTAACTCATTAAATTTCTACCCCTGAGTGTGTGTGTGGAAGGTTACTTAGCTTGAGGTCCACCATATTCAATATTTCATTCAAGAAAGACAAAAATATATTGAAATAAAATTATAGGTAGACTCAACCCTAATCTACTTGATCTTAAGCTGATTTGCATTGCAAGTGATCTTTGTTTACCATAAATATTAGTAAGTAGGGAAAGCAAAATAGATATGCAATAATAATAGTGGTAAAGAAGCAATGATGTTTGTTATCATCAAATTCATAGTATTTGGATTAAGATTTACAACAATCTCCCCCTTTTTTATAATGAAAAATATTGTTGTTAAAACTTTCAAATCAAGAAAGAAATAATTTGTTAATATATTTTTAATTAAGAAAAGAAGAAAAAAATTGATACATAAAATAATAGTAGTAAAATAAACTAAATTCTACTAAAAATAAAAGCAAACAATACACTAACACATTACTCCCCTTTTTTACATCACAAAAAAGGTGGGAAAAAGAAAAACACTTCATAAAACAATAATACAGAAAAGAGAACCAGTATAAGCATAGAACCAAACACTAATAAACTAGTAGAAAGAGGAGCCCTAATCAGGTGGAGGTGATGGTGTTGGTTGCTGAAAGTATTAATGAAAAGAAGCAAAGTGCTCGCCAAACCAGGCAATATCCTCATCTTGTTGCTCCTGTTGTTGGGCTACTTATGCTTCAAACTGAGCTATGTCTTAATCAAGCTATTGCTGCTGCTTGGTGACATATGACTCAAATCTGGCTTCCCACTAGTCAAACCACTGAACTAGCTTATCGATCTAGGAGTGTTGGTGGATAGAAATAGGTGCAAGAATATGTCCTTCCTCTTCTTCCATAGCCTCATTATGCACAGGGTGATGAAGAGCACTATGAAGGACGTGGAAGGAGCTATTTGAGTAGAAAAGGGGAGGTGATCTAGTGGGCTTGGATACTGAAGATTGTATTTAGTTTTGAGTGCATAGGTTATGATATGTCCTAAGGCTAGATTTGACATTCTTTTATGGTCAGGATCCCTAATATTGGTTAAATGTTCAATGTTGCAAATTAGAAGATCAACAACATTAAAATCTTAACTAGCCATTACATAGTAGGTGATGAGTGATAGGATGGGGTAATATGGATTTAATCCCCAGCTTTAGGAATAATGGAGGTGCAAAGAATGTGTTGGATGGTTTAGGCATCTTTTTAATAAGGAACTAATGGTAGAGTCAAGAAAGGGGCATTAGTTTCTCGAAGAAGGATATTTGCAGGGCCCAAATTAAAGTCAAGATTTGAAGCCAAAATATAATGTTTGTCTCCAATGGTGAAAAGGTGAAGAAATTCATAGAAATATGTATATGTTATTTCAATAGTGTGTCGATTAACATATGATTGGAGTGTAGTAAAATCAAAGTTTAGATGGAGATTGGAGAAAAATTTGAAAATCAGTTCAGAATTGAAGGGGAAAGCAAGTGTGAGAATGAAGCCAAGAGTGGTATGGTAAAATAAGTCTAGTACCAGATAGTTCAACACCGCCTGATTAACAACCTTTGAGGGATTAATCCCTATAGATTTTTAGCATTTGTAGGCAGCTTTATCAGCTGCTTCAATGAAGTGAGAATCGATAACACTTGTGAAAGAGCTGCTTGTGAGTGCACGCGATTATTTACCGCTAGTCATATTCAAGAACTAAAAGCTTGAGAAAGAGAGAAGAGAATTGGAATGGTTGGAGTGCGGAATAGGCTTGAGATTGGCTGTCTATATAAAATTAAGAATATAATTCAGGATGATCATGAGATCATCCAGAATGATTAGGGGCAATAATGTCATCCAGACGTATTAGATATATTCAAAAAGGTTGATCTTATCATTCAGGATGATCAGATATTGTACTAGATAATTAAACATATATTGAACATCCCAAGTAGTCATCATATATGATTATTGAATAAAGGGATCGTATAGGATGAACACGTGTATAATCTATGATGATGTGTAATAATGGATTGGCCTAACATCATTCAAATCATCCAACTATTTTTGCCACGTGTATCGTACAAGATGAAACGAGAATCATCTAGATAAATCATTAATAATTGGTTCAAATCAGCCATTATATGTGTTGTGATTAGAGAGGAGTATTTTTGTTCAGATCATAAAGGACGATATGGATTGTCACGGAAGATGTGAACAAAACAGAAAAAAAATTCAAGATATAGAAAGTGATGATGAGGAGTTTTTCAAGAAAAATAAAAATAAATAAAGAACATAAAACAACAAAAAATAACCAAAAACCAATCATAAATCAAAACAAAAGCATTTTTTTAAATCAATCAACTCTATGAAATGATAAATTTTCCTTGTGAGTGGATTAAAAATCAGTAAGAAATGAATTAATAATGCTGAAATTCAGAAAAGGTTGAAAATCGATCTTGTTAATCTTAGCTCAGACTCCTTATAGGTTAAAAATCTTTTTAAGATAGAAATATAATTCATAAAATAAATCAAATAAGAAAAGTGGTCTATTCAAAACTTGATTTCAAAAAAATATTGGTTGAATAATATAACAAAGTAATTAATAAAAATCATCAGTTTTAAAAATCAGGTATTTAAAGATATTAAGTGTCACATGAACTATTCTAAGATTTAACGATTTAAAAGAGAATGAAGCTTATTTTTGTGGGATCATTTTATGCATCTTCTTTAATTATCTGGCACACTTTATGTATCTTTTGATTTGTGATATATTGTGATGTATCTTGCAATTACTAGGCATTCATTGCGTATCTTTTCATTCTTTTGGGCTCATTTTATGCCTCTTGTCAATTTTTATAAGTTAGATTCCTTTTAACATTTTTAAAGACTCTTAGTTGTAAGATTATCTTCCAGATATAAGAAAAGATAACTTACTCTCTAATATAAGGAATAATAAATTAAAAATTAGAATCATATCCATATGATAAATATAATAACCTTATCAAAAAAACTTGAAAGTGATTTAATGATTTTGAGCATTATTCATATGAGATAGATATTATAAGAAGATAGAAAGGTCTCAATTTTAAAGTTGAACATTTAATTTTAAAAAAAAAATTACTTCAAAAAGAAAATTATACCACTAAAGGAGTTAGAGAAAGAGAGACAATCATTGATATTTCTTCTCTTAACTAATTTAGGGAAGTTAAACAATACCTACTAATTTTTAAAACCATAAGTAAGGCAAAGATGTCATTTAAGAAATCACTATCAGTAGTGATCATTGATCTAATAAAATAATTAAAGGGAAAATTAATAGAAAAAATGAAAAACATAAAACATAAGTATATAAAAAAATAAACATGCAAATAAAATAAAAACAAAAAACATTAGAAAATAAAAAATCAGCAATCTTAAGCATTAATATCTATGACACTTAATTTGGTTTTTAAATTGCTGAAAGTTTTAAAGGCTAGTGATTTTATAAATATATGAACAAGTTCGTTTTCAATTACTATATGGTGTAGCTCTATATCTCCTTTAGTAACATGGTCTATTAAGTGAAGTCTTATGTCAATATATTTAGTCCTCAAGTATTAGATTGAGTTATTTGAAATGTAGATGGTACTAGTGTTATCACAAATGATTAAAATTATGCATATAGGTAATCCTAAATCTAGAATTATTGCTTTAATCAGAGGACTTAGGCTAGGGAACTTCTTAAAGCTATGTACTCAGCTTTAGCAGTGGATAGGGCAACTGAGTTCTACTTTCTACTGGCCAATTAAGGACTGTCTTATGAGTTCTATTTTCTATTGGACCAAGAGACTAAGGACTATTCTATGAATTTACATATTCTAGAAGTGCTTTCTCTATAAATTTGACATCCCACAAAATTTGAATCATAATATCCTATGATTTCAAAAGAGGTGTTATGCCTAGGATATCAAATTCTTAAGTCAGGGGTTCCTAATAGATACCTAAGAATTCTCATAATAATAGTTAAGTGGGACTCTTTTGGATTAGCCTAAAATTTAGTACAAAGATAAATACTAAACATAATATTAGGTCTGCTAGCAATCAAGTAAAGAAGTGATCCAATTATTCCTCCATATTTTTTTATCAATAGATTTTCCATTTAAATCCATATCTAACTGAATAGTAGAACTCATGGGAGTGTTTATTAGCATGGCTTTATTTATTTCATATTTCTTAAGGATGTCCTTAATGTATTTTGATTGACTAAGAAAAGTTCTATCATCTTCTATCATAAGTTAAACCCTAATAAGTAAGTCAGTTCTCCTATTATACTCATCTTAAATTCCTTACTCAATTTTTTTGAGAATTCATCACATAGATTTTTATTAGAAGATCTAAGCAGAATATCATAAACATAAATTTAAATTTGGATAATGAGAAACTTATCTTCTACCTCTTTCAAAAATAGGGTAGTGTCTACACTCCCCTTAACAAAGTTTGTTTTTAGTAGGAATGTGCTTATCCTTTTATAGCATGCCCTAGGTGCTTATTTTAGTCCATATAATGCTTTTATTATTTTGAATACATGATTGAGAAATTATGAATTTTTAAAGCATCAGAGTTGATTATCATACACATCCTCTATTATTATCATATTCAAAAAGGCACTCTTAACATCCATTTGATATAGTTTGAATCTCTTAAAATATACCAAGGTTAGTATCACTCTAATGGCTTCCAATCTAGCTATAGGGGAAAAAGTCTCTTCAAAATAATCCCTTATATTTGATTGTACCCCTTAGACACAAATCTTATCTTATTTCTCACCACTACTGTAGAACCATTCATTTTATATTTGAACACCCATTTAGTTTTAACCACACTCAGGTCCTTGTGTCTTTTAACTAGATCCCAAACATCATTCATTACAAATTGATTTAACTCTTTTTCAGGGCTAAGATCTAGAATTCATCAGATAAGGCTTGATTTAGGTTGGTGGGTTCAGTCATTGAGATAAAGGTAGAGTGATTTACTTCTTTTCTAAGTTCATGACTAGTTCTAACACATTCAGATGTGTCTCCTTAAATAAGTTCTTTAGAATGACTCGAATAATATATCCATTCTCTAGGTAATGTATCATCAGGTTCTATCCTTTCCTTCATATTAGTAGATTATAATCCTTGGGTGACTTTTAGAACCTCTTATTCTTTTATCCTAGACCCTCCAACATTATTAGATTTATCAAATATAACATGAGTGGTATCCTTAACTACCAATGTTCTTTTATTGAAGACTATAGGAATTTTTAACAGTTGAGTAACCTAAGAACACTCCTTCATCATACTTTGGGTCAAACTTTTCTATTTGAGACTTCCCATTATACAGAATGAATACTTTACATCTAAAGATATAGTAGTGAGAGAGATTAGATATCTTACCCTTCAAAATTTCTTAGTGTGTCTTATTCAATTTGGATCTAACATTCACCCTATTCAAAATATAACTGGCCGTATTCACTGCTTCTACCCAAAAGTATTTGTGAAGTATGTATTCATCTAGCATGGCTCTAGCAGTTTCTAGTAGGATCATGTTCTTCCTTTTAATTACCCCATTCTTTTGAGGGGTCCTAAGAACTAAAAAGTTGTGGTCTATCCCTTGATCCTTCCAGAAAGATTCAAAATTTTCATTCTTAAATTCTCCACCATGATCGTTATGAATGGTTAGAATTTCACAACCTATCTTCCTCTAAATCTAAGTGAAAAAAGTCTTAAACTCCTTGAATGGTTCACTTTTATGAGTCATAAAAGTAAACCTCGAATAATCATCAATAATCATATACCTAAAGACTTTCCCTCCTAAGCTTGTTGTGCTGACAGGTCCAAAGACATCCATGTGAATGAATTCTAAGGGTTTGCTAGTGGTAATGTCCTTAATTGAGGGAAAAGTGGATTTGACTAGCTTTCCTAACTAACAGGCATCACACAAGTGATCCTTAGTGAACTCTAGTTTGGGTATCCCTCTCACTAAGTCTTTTTAGGTAACCTCTCTAAGGTTTTTCATACTTGCATGACATAATCTCCTATTCCCCAACAAGGATTCATCAGTAATTATTTTTTAGCAAAAAGTAGTATCAGATTTAATACAATTTAAATCAATTATGTAGACATTCTTAATCTTTTTCCCCTATAAAATAATGTTATTATTCAAGCTTATTATGTTGTTGATACCCTTTATAACAGAGCTGGCTTATGCTGAGCATGTTATGTTTCAAGCCATCTTTTAGTAAAATATTTTTAATGATGAAATTTTTAGAAATGCTAACTATACCTCCACCCCACCACTCTCCTTGTGCTATTATCTCTAAGTGTTATATTGTCTCCTTCCCTAGCCTCTAGTGAAGTGAATTAATTTACATCTCCAGACATATGCCTTGAACATCTATTGTTTAAGTATCACATGCTCTCATGAGGCTTTCTATGAGAGCTTACCTATAAAATCATCAAATGTTAGATTTGAAAACCCAAACAAGTTTGGGTCCCATCTTATGGAAAGAAGAATGAAATGCATACATATTATGTTATGTATTTTAAAGGTTTGGTCTCCACACAAAATGTGTTATACGATAAATGATGCAAGTGTGAGACATATATCCTAGCATGGCATAAGAAAAACATCTAATTTCATGAAAAGGATTTACTAATCTATTCAAGGTTTAAATGATGCATACTGATTTGATGGATTATGAAACTCTTGCTTTACAGGTGGTTTTTTTATTTTCTTTGAAAGCAGTTAATTTACATTCTAAAAAATTATTTGTATTTTTAAGAATTAACTTTTCTATTTTAAAAGCATGCTCGCTACTATCTAAATCAGTTGTAAGAGTATCTAAGTCCTTATATGTATTTTCTAGTTCAACATATAATTTTTTTTAAGGATTTATGCTCATTAGTTAAATCAATATACTTTTTATTCAATTCAGCAAATTCATCAAGTAAAGTCATATGATTGTTATCTAAAGTGGAATGATATTTTCTCTAGCATTCATGCTCTTTATGTAGATTTAAAAATTAAGTTTAAGGCTAGCATGCAGTTTCTTGAGCTTCCTATATGAAGAATGATTTTTTTCAAAAACTTCAAGTAATTGATCATAAGTAAGTTCACATACCTTTTCTTGTTCAGAGTGATCATGATATTCATCAGCTATTAAACAAAGGTTTATTACCTTCTCTTATGCTTCAATTTTAGTGGAATTTGATGTTGAGTCTGTCCAAAAAGCCTTTTCGATACTTTGCTTATCCTTCTTGAACTTAGTTTGGGTAATCAAAATGTAGATGTCCTAACTTCCTGCATTCAAAATAAATAATATCAGAAAAATCTTTAGAATTTTTATTATTCTTACATTTATTCCATTTATGATGATGCTTTTTCTTTTTCCAAAAAAAGCTCTTGAATTGCCTAATTACTAAAGCAATATCATTATTTTCAGAATAAGAAGAATTAGTGTTATAATCATTAGCCTTTAAGGCTATAATTTTCTCATTTTTTTTTCTCACCTGCATCAAGCTTCCTTTGGTTCCCTCCTTGCTCGTAAGAAATGAGTGATCCAAGTAAGTTCTCATTTGAATAAAAATTCATATCCTTAGATTCAGTTATGGCAAAAAATTTTTGCATCAAAGAAAGAAGGTAAACATCTCAGAATCTTGTTAACTTTTTTATAGTTTGTTAGTTCTCTTTATAAGACATGCAAGGATGTAACAATTTATGTAAACCTAGTATGCATTTCAAAAATTAATTCGCTACATTTCAAGTGGAAAAGTTCATAATCATGCAGAAGAGTTCAATCAAGATTGTTTAACTTTGTTTGTACATTTATATGTTATGCATAATCTATCCCAAATTTCTATTTTAGTGGAATAAGTGAAAACATACATATAACCTTTAGATTTTAAGGCATAGAAAAAATAGTTCAAGCACTTAGCATTCAGTAGTGCTAGTTGTCTATCATTAGTAGTCCAATAAGCAAAAGAAATTTCAATTTTAACACCATTTACTAATCTAAAAGGTACATAATAACCTTCCCTAACAAGCATACACATACGATAATCAATTGA
Organism: Dendrobium catenatum; assembly: GCF_001605985.2. Classification (NCBI taxonomy): domain Eukaryota; kingdom Viridiplantae; phylum Streptophyta; class Magnoliopsida; order Asparagales; family Orchidaceae; genus Dendrobium; species Dendrobium catenatum. The sequence goes on along the minus strand of NW_021319083.1, from coordinate 10,309,316 downwards.
CTGTAAAATGGTGGACATGCAAGTTTTCCAAAAATCAAAATGTATATTATAAAAAAGAGATGGTCTAGTAATTGAATATCCTTCCACGATGTTTCTATTTCCAAAGTTTAATTTTATGAATCTCGCCCTGATACCACTTCAGTGTTTGTGAGGGGTGTTAAATCCTAAAGAACTAGCACGAGGCTATCCAAGAGGGGAGTGAATGGGTAGTTTTTAAAAATTCTTTAAAAAAAAAAATCTTTTTGATCTTTTTAAATATTCTAAAACAAAATCCCTTAATGCTGAAGAAAAATAATTTTCATGATAACATTACAATCAGATTTTTCAATCATAGAACAAATCACATAAAAGTGTAAAAATAAAATGCGATATAAGTAATAAGAAGAAACACACCAAATTTTATAGTGATTCGGTCAAATCTTATATGTGTCCACTCCTTGTAGACTCCCTCTCCAAGTATTGCACTAAAATGAAATAACTCTCCTTTTGCTCCCACAGCAAGGCAGAGAAGCCTTTACAAAATTATTCCACTGATACGATGAGGCAGAGAACCTTGAATCATTTTACTCCCTCCTGGAGTAAGTAGATATCCTGGAAATCCTTTCTCACCCACCTAGTGAAGGCAGAGAACCTGGAAATCTTTTTACTCCCTCCTAGAGTAGGCAGAGAACCTAGATCTAATGCTGAAGATGATATCCTGAGATCCACTAAGGAACCAAAGGAATAAATTGAAGAGGACAATGAACACTTTTCTTGGAGCACCCTTTATGATTCTCTTATAAACTTCCCCTCACAAGGATATCTCTCTTTCAAGCTCTCTGTCTTCCTTCCATAAGCTCTCTCTTGGATCAACTCTACAAAAAAAGATTGTCTCAAGAGATAATTAGAAAGGTTACATAGATAGCCTAAAAAATAAGCCATAATTTTTAATTATGCACAACTGATCATCTTGTATAATTAGTATAAAATAACCCTTTCAACCAGGATGATTGCCTTTGATCTATATAATCAATACAAGTTTTATACAGAACATCCAGTATGATCCTACGATCATCCTGGATGAATAGTTTAAGATACTATATTAATCATTCAGTATGACATGGGATGATTGGTGGTTATCTTCATATCATTCCATAACAATCTCTGGATGTCCTATACAATTCTTCGGGATGATTAGATGAAAATTATAGTTTTTCATCTTGGATGATAGGGGATCATCCTATGAAATATACTAGATTGTCTAGTATGATACAAATAAACCATCCTATAGGATGTGATTGAATAATTTAACTATAATTTTTCTCCTAATCACCTGATCTATTTACGCATGATTTTCATAATTCATCCAGTACAATGTGTATCGTCCTATATGATTAGAATAACATTTAAAAATATAAAAAAATTACTTAAATTATGATTGGCGGCTATTTTTTACATCTAAATCGATCGTTCTCGATGATATGGATTGTCAAGTACAATAAGTTCAATCACTAAAAAAATAGCATGGAAGCCCTAATCAGAGATTCTATTTTTAACTAAAAATCTAGTATGATTTCTAACCATCCTAGACGATTAGGTCAAAAATAGAAAAATACTCTAACTCACAAAATTTCTCCCCATGACTGTGTGTGTGAAAGGTTACTTAGCTTGGGTGTGTAAGCCTTTCAAACCCAGAAATGTTCTTGCAAGGATTATTTATAGCAATAGTTTGTGATGTTCGCATATATGTGTTATGTTAAGAGGTTTCAACAGAATGGGGACTCCATACAAAAACATCAAGTTTTGTGTCATATCTAGGGGTGTTGCAGTAACTGCAGAGAAGTCGAGACTACCAAACTGGATGGTAGCTCCATAATTTTTGGTTTTGATCATACCATTTACCAGTTGGATCGTGGCTCATTATCCCAATTGGATAGTCATCAGAGTATTATATAGATCCATCTTCATAAATTAAAGGCACAGGTTAATAATCAACATCTGATATATCACCCCACACTTTCAAAATGAAGAGACTTTAAGGAAACAGAAAAATAAAAAGTAGACATAACTAGTCAATATAAGTAAGCAATTAAAATAAATTTAAAACCTTACTTAATAAAATCTTGAGAGAATTTCTTATGTTAGTCATTTTTAAAATATTTAAATCTTTAATTTATTAAATGGTCATTTTTAAGAAAATCAAAATTTAGATCCCTTGTTGATTAGCTACTACTGTAGACTTAAGACGAGTAGCCAAAGATAGAAAGAGAAACGAAATCCCAACATAGTCGTTAGAAATCTGTGGACTCCAAAAATTTGGCCCCGGATTCCCCGTTGCTTTTAGGAAGAATTTTAATGAATTATATTTCAGGGAAAATTTTTGGAAGACAAATTAAGTTTGTAGATAAGACACTACCCATAGATTCCACCCTCATTTTATAAGGAGTTAAAGATATGAGTTTTGGTTTTGTATAGGTGTAAGCCTCTATGTTTAATTATACCTCCCGATCACGAGAGAGAACTTTTGATTAAGGCTAGTCATCAATTAGATACATAGAAATACATGTTATCTCGTACATAGTAACATCATAGGTATATAGAATGGTTGGAGAATTAATATTTAAAATTTTAAATTGCACCATCTTGCACTTAAAACAGATGGTGGGGGAATGTATGATGGACCTGATCAAGATCTCATGGTTCCGTCATCCCGAGTCTACTTAGTCAGAGGAGTTAGTCGACCCAACCTAACAAAAGGATCCTTATCGGCAACCATGGGTTGCATCATCCAAGGGTACCTTGTAGACCTGGGGGGAGTGTTTGTCTAAGGGGACAAATTTGAATCCACCTTTGTTAGCATTGCTCTTTGTTCCCTATTGATTATATCCTATTTATTCATATCTCAAGAATTTAATGCCATTGGGAAGCATACGAGATCTGACCATAATCGTAATATAGTGGTGCCATTTGGTGGCAAACCACTCGATTCGGAGTGCCCCTATCATAACCATTTGTCCTATAGTATAATTTGGCAGCAAAATCACCGATTAGAGGACACGTTCAATGTCTCCTCTAGTAGAAGACTGTTTGAGAATGAATCCTAATAAAATTCTCAACCATGCATTAGCTCTTTGTGAGCTGAAATAGTTTTAAAATTTTCCACCTCAAAAAACTATTGCGAATGGCAGATGAATTTAGTTTAAAGTGATTAATGGTTGTGTTTCAATTTTAAACATTTGCATTTTGGACTTTGTGGGTATTTAAGTGCATTTTGAAATATTTGAAATTAACCCCTCTAGTTGAGATCTAAATTCAACACGGCCATCTTTGGGGTGTTTGGAGCATTGTATTTTATGGATTGAACCATTTTGACTCTATCTATTGGTCGATAGAGGATCGGGTCCATAGGCTTTATATTTTTATTAATGAATTTCTTTTATGAAAAACCATGAAGCTCTGATATGAATATATAAATCACATATTCCGGTCGACATATTGACTGTATATTTGTTTGATAATTTTAGCCGTGCCGACTCCTATCTATTCATATAAAAAGATCGGGCTTGAACTATGTTTATTTATTGACCCACGCAACATCCCTATATGTTATGTGTGTATCCATAAGACGCTCAACGAGGCCCATGCTGGTGTACAATTGCATATGCATTTATATGTATTTGTGTATATGCATATTATGGTGTATATGTTGGGGTCATTTTTGGAATATCTATCAGATCTTTTGTAGCAGCTCTAGAAGCTCATAGAAGCTCAGATTTTTTGTAGTCCTCCTAATTAAACCAAGTTTCACTCACCCAATCTTCAAAAATAATAATTTAATATGTCTTTATCTCCTAGAGATTATATAAGAATCAATAAGTGACTTCCTAATTATGTCATCATCATCATTCTTTGTTATTGGATTAAATAAAGAATCAATTATGTCAACCTTGGATAATTATATCCTTACTAATGTCTTATACTTCGAAATCAATGGTCATTCCTTAGAATTCCTTGCTATTGAATGTACATTTCGTTGCATTTTTCACTTAATCTCTGCTTGCGAATAGGTCATGTCTTTTGTATGTTATTTCCTTTGGTTGCAAATGGGTTGTAGTCATGCTTGTAGTAGTTAGATATATTAGCTCATGTATATGAAACTTTCACATTTCAACTCTCATTTATTTGGCACGTTCATGTTGGTTATTGCTTGTGAACAGTATATTAAATGTAAAGGGATCTTGTTTAATTGCTCGCAAATATCCTATGCTTATCGTGGTGCTTCAATATTTTACCGTAGATGATTTGCAGTGTATGTGGCAGCTCTCTTACGATGACTTGTAGGAGATTGAATCTGCTGGGGCTCTTCTGTATTCATCCGTGGATGGCATAATAGTGGCCCAACAATAGCTTTTATGAGCTTATATTTATCATAGTTCTTATGTATTGTATTCACTATTTTTATTTACACATATGTCAATATACTCATTTGCAACTTGAGGTTTACCACCGGTTGAACTACATTTGTCAATAATCTCTTCATTCTTGTTGATTTGGCGAGTTGTTATATGTCAACTAATGTCATTTGTAAATGTTATGTCGTTGCATTCTCCTTTAACTTCTTCATATATATCATGTAGTGGATCATCGCGTTCACTATGCATTAATCTCGAATACTTATAGCAAATTTTAGTTTTCCCACTATATTTGCTTAAATGTGGGCATAACATTTACCATTCATAGCCCCATAAATTATTTTTTGTCTATTGGAATCTACCATTTCTTACAGGAGTTTGACATATTACCTTGCAAATGCATGACTGAAGACAAGTTCTTTGGCTGCCTTTGAGAACAATTTGTAGCATATATAATGTACTTGGGAATATCTACGTTGATGCTTGCTTGCAAACCAATCCTTATGCATATCAACTTCTTTTATTTGCAAGTGGGTAATCATGTTTGCTCATATGATTGATATATGCATCAATAATCATCATATTTATATGATTCACAAGATGTTCTTTTGGATGCATTTGAATGATCATGAATTTTGGCATCTTCATTCAAATGTTGCATTTGTTGATTTAAGGCTAAGTTCTTTATCATTATGAGTTCAATTCGATGTAGTACAAGTTTTGTTGCTTGTTCAAATGGTTCGAGTCACATTCGGTTTGAACACTTTCTATTCAAGTTTGATTACTTAAATTTTCTTGCATTTTTTTCAAATTCAAGCTTAATTCATTTAGGTTCGAGTTTTTGGTTAGCCATTTGAGTTCTACAATATGTTCCATATTCTAAAAAAATCAAGCCATCTATTTGTCAAAGTCTTGCCCTCGATTCACCAAAAATTTCTGTAGCCTCCCTGTGTTTCCCTGTTTAAGGGAAATTCTAGGAGTCATAGCCTACCTGCCACATCAAAAAATATGTGCGTAGTTGGTGTCGGTGGTTATGGCTATTGTATTCTTCGTCCCCACTACGCCAAGAAAGTCGTGCATGGGTCTTCAAAAACACCTGTTGAAAAGCGCAGTTATTTCCCCGATGGCACTAAGGTGTGTACGAGTACTTATATTTTTTCCTCATTGTGCTAAGAAAAACATGCACAAGGCTCGCCCCACCTCATTATAAGCGCCACTCCGAGTTCCCTCCCATCACGTTTAGAGAAAATTTGCATAGGGGTTCCCTTGGTGTGCTGCAAAAGCAAAAAATTATGACTTTTTGGAGATTACCTACCTCACTGCGAGCTCCACGACAAGCTTCCTCCAATCGTGCTAAGAAACACGTGCATGGGTTGTATCTAGCCTCACGTTGCAAGAGCCAATAATGGGGTTTCAAAGTTTAAAGTTTTATACCTCTAGGGAAGGGTGATGGGGGCAAAAATGACAAAATTTACAAGAAACACACAAATATCATTTTCTCTTTTTTTTTTTGTTCTTTTTTTTTTTTTTTTTTTTTGCTTCATTTCTCTTTTTGAGCACGCGCGCGCACACACACACACAGACTGATATATATATATAGTAATAATAATAAAATTATTATAACTATTATGTAATTATAGTTACAATAAAAACTAATTCTTAACAATAATAGTAAATACAAAAATAAAATTTAAAAGAGGTTATATTTATATGTTTGTAAGGTTACCTAACACTGCTTTTCATTCGGTATAGCCTAATCAAGCGCCACGTAGCAGCCTGATAACCCGGAATGACCCGATGGAAACCCATATTCTTTTGCACATTTTTTAATAATATTTCGGGTATATGAATTGGGCACGAAAAGTAAAAAAATATGCGACTTTTACCATATGTATAATAAGCTTTTTAGTATTAAACCTAAGATGTTATACAGTCTTTAGGGTTTAAATACCGCAGGAAAAGAAAACATGAAGTGTTCGAGGAGATGGAAGGTTTGAATGTAGTTTTGGCTTTGGAAGACTTCAAAGATTTTGAGGAAACTTCGACGTTGAATGTTGATGAAGCATTTTCTAGTTTAATACAAGTAATTCCTTATTAATAATGTTTGATTTAAAAAAAAAATTGCTGCTTCAAGCACTTGGTACAGTTTGACATGACTCAGTACCGATTGGTACTAGACAGTGTTGCTCGGTATGAACTATTTGCACAAAATATTTATGAAGTAGTACCGAGCAAATATAATTTATACTGAGCAAATAAAAGATATTACTTCATAGTACCGATCATTCAACCTGGTCGGTATAAGCTCGGTACTGATTTGTATAGCTCGGTATAAACTCCTTGTACATTTATACCGAGCAAAAATAACTTATTACTTTCTAGTACCGATCATTCAACCTGGTCGGTATTAGATCGATACTGATTTGTATAGCTCGGTATAAACTCAGTGTATGTTAGTACCGAGGAAATAAAACATGTTATGTTCTAGTACCGTTCATTTAACCTGCTAGGTATAAGCTCGATATTGATATGTAGATATAATGCTAAACTGGGTGTTTGAATCTTTTTTCACAGGGTGTTTAAAAAACTAAAAAGGAAGCATATGAAAAATACTGCCATTATGCGCATTCACATGGATTTAGTGTTTTGAAAGATCATCACCATTTCTGGCCAAATTCAAGGAAAATCAAATCAAAGGATTTTGTGTGTTCCAAAGCAGGATTCAAGAAGGTGACTGAGATGGGTACAAAGGTTAAATATTGAAAATTATGTACAAGAATAGGATGTCCAGCCATGATTAAATTTTTGATGAGTTAAGATGGGATTTGGGCGGTAAATAAAGCTATAAAGATTTACAATCACGAATTGGCTAGGCTGGTTAATCAACATTTGCTCAGGTCGTCTAGGAGCATTAGTGATGAGAATGCATCTGTTCTGAAATCTATGTCAGAAGTAGAGATAAGAACTGTTGATGCATTTACATACCTATCTGATAAAGTTAGAGGTGTTGGTAATCTGGGGTTCACCAAGCGGGATGCATACAATTACATCCAAAAAAAAGAAGAGCCAAGATTGAGACTGGAGACACTAATTCACTAATCAAGTTGTTTAAACAACGAGCAATTGATGACCACAAGTTTGCCTGGGATGTACAAACTGATGAAGATGATTGTTTGTTGAATTTCTTCTAGGTTGATAGTATTGGTAGAATTGATTATGACGATTTTGGGGACGTTATTATTTTCAATACAAGTTATCATTTAAATAAATAAACTTAGCTTGTGTCCCTATTGTCATAGTGAATAATCACTGGCAAAATGTTCTATTAGGAGTGGCATTTTTATCTGAGGAGACTATTGATTCTTTTATCTGGCTATTTAGAACATTTCTAAGAATTATGGATAATAAATATCCCATTACTATTTTTACTGATCAGGATCAAGTCATGTCCAGGGCAATAGAGATTGTATTGCCTAATACACGGCATCGATTGTGCCAATGACATTTGTATAAGAAGGCTCCTTCAAAAGTATGGTGCTTTAACAGTAACAACAGAGTAAAATTCTTATTTTTTTATTGTTTCAGGCAGTGTAATTCTGTGGAGGAATTTAAGAGAAAGTGGACTGAAATGATCTCAAAAGAAAACCTCCAAAGTCATCAATGGATGAATGATCTCTACAAAATCAGGAAGAAGTGGTCATTTGCATTCAATAAAGATTATTTTAACCTTAGCATTTTAACAACCAAACGTAGTGAGTCCACCAATCATGTATGTCATGGTTGTTCCAAGACAACAAGTACTATCACTGAGTATTTCCTAGGTTTGGAAAAGGTGATGAGGAATTGGCATCGAAATGAACAAGATGAAGAATTCAGATGTAGTAAAACAGATATAGAACCTTATATGAAAAGTAGCTTAATATTGAAGCAAGATGCAAAATTTTATTTAAGAAAGTTGTATTTATTTTTTGAAGAGTTCTTACATGGACTTGGTGGACTATGCATTGAACATTCCTCATCGGATTTATCAAGGTTTTCCTTAAAGAACATAAACAACTCCAGTAATTCACACAATTAGATTATAACTTTTAATTCCTTAGAAGATACCATTCAATACAGTTGTGCAAAGTTTGAAATGATGGGTATATTATGTTCTCATTGCATGAGAGTAATGATACATTTAGATATTATTAATATTCCTGTTAAATATTTACTCCCAAGATGGTCAGCCAGTGCTAAAAAAGATTTATATTCTGGAGGGAAGATCCCATGTATCGGTATCAATGCTTGTCAACTTATTGAGGGGTCCAGCAACTTGATGTTCAGAAATTATATCTGTCGATTTGCATATAAAATTAGTACAGAAGCACAAGGTAATGAGGATGCTGAAATGTGTGTGAAAGATGCCATGAGTACATTGGCTGCAAAAGTGCATTCCATCGAGACTGGCAGAAAGAACAAACCAATTTCTGGAGTAGGTAATGAAATTATTAAAGATCCTAAGAAGTGCCGGCCAAAGGGCGTATCAAATACAAGATTGAAGAATCACTGAGAGAAAAGGAAGAACAAAAAGTTTAAACCCACAGAGAGGAGTCATCCAACAAGCATACACTTTAGAACTGGAGAATCAGGCAGTCAATCGTCTTTCATGTAATTTGGGAATGGTGCGGGGAATTTTGAGATATTTCTATTACGAATTTGAATTCCTGGTTTACAAATTTCACAACTTTGAGATCTTCGTAGTACTAGTATAAATTTGTATTGCTCGGTATTAGTCTATGATTAGTCGGTACTCATCCACAGAAGTTAATATTGCTCGGTATTCAGTGCGTACTGAACTACACTGATATAGTACCAAGCATATCTCACCTAATATCGAGAAGTACTGATCTATTTTTATATTGCTCGGTATTAGTCTATGATTAGTCGGTATTGCTTGGTATTAGTCCTTTTTAGTACTCGGTACTTGTCCACAGAAGTTGATATTGCTTGGTATTCGATGTGTACTGAACTGTACTATTATAGTACCGAGCATATTTCACCTAATACCGAGCAGTACGAATCTATTTTCATATTGCTCTGTATTAGTCTATGATTAGTCAATTTTGGTCGGTATTAGTCCTTTTTAGTACTCGGTACTTATCCATAGAAGTTGGTATTGCTCGGTATTCGGTGTGTACTGAATTGTACTGGTATAGAATCGAGCATATTTAACCTAATACCGAGCAGTACCAATCTGTTTTTATATTACTCGACATTAGTCTATGATTAGTTAGTTTTGCTCGATATTAATCCTTTTTAGTACTCGGTACATGTCCACAGAAGACGGTATTCTCGGTATTCGGTGTGTACTGAACTGCACTGGTATAGTACCGAGCATATTTCACCTAATACCGAGCAGTACTAATCTATTTTCATATTGCTCGGTATTAGTCTATGATTAGTCGATTTTGCTCGATACTCGTCAATGACTAGTCGATATTGCTTGGATTTTTGGGTACAATAAATAAATTATTAAAACACAAAAAAAATATAATAAATATATAAAATAATTTCACCATTTATTTCGTAATCTATTGAATGGAAGTACTTAAAAGGGCATATGCTACTTCAGCCCTGAATAATGTCATACTAGATTGCCAGCTTTTATAACGATATCATTGAACAGGTTATTGCTGTATCACAACTTCCATATATTTACAAACAAACATGCCGCAATTAATGTTGTTATCTTACGTTGGCACATTTTTAAATGCCTTGATAAGCCACTTCATTATATCTTCGTTAAAATGATTCTTTGTATCCTCATATAAATGAGATATTTGGAAAATTAAAATTAAATTAACATACAATAATATTACTTCTAAAATAAAAGTCAAATATTAGTATTATTTACAACTTCTGCCAGTATGACTTTGTGTGTCTTTTTTGATAATGAATCTTAAAACTCCCATCGTTTCTTTCTTATATTGCATACAAGAAGTGTCCAATGTTTACTGTTTATTATAGGAACAAAGATCAAATTCACATTACTAATAACTGTTCTGTTTATATGAGATACAAAGCCAGATGTGTTCATCTCTTTTGAATGGGCATAGTAACCCTGGATAAGATAAAATAATAGTGGTGATTAGTTCCAACATATTTAAAACTAATAAATAGAATTGGCAAACGCAAGGATTAAATAATGTTTACTAACCCAATGGAAACTTGAAATAAAAAGAAAATGTTGATTAAGCCCGGGGCAAAGGGCATTCTTCTGGGTTAATAAATGAGCAAACGCATCCACATGATTATTATCAAGCTCATATGACAATAATAACTCGTCCAATTGGCTTCTATAAATTTTTATATATTCAAACTCAAAAATAGTATCGCCCCTGGATAATTCAATAAACATTATTTAAAAAAAATAATAAAAAACAAAAACATAATCCTTGGTAAAGCTTGGTATTACTCGGTACTACTCAGTATAATGAATAAAAAAATAGTAAACATACTATACATCATATAATTGATATAGTACCGAGTATATTTAATATAATAAATAGTAGTATACTATTTTCTCAAGAGTAGCATTCTTCCGGTTTGTAAGTATGGATCAAATTCCTCATCCTTACTCAGGCTGACATCCTTGTACACTATTTTCTCAGATTCAGTTGTAGATGAAGTAAATTCAGCAGACATTTCATTCATATAAGTTTTAAAATAAAAAGGGAACTGATCTTATAAAAACTTCTCTATAAAACCATCTTTTTTTTAATCTCCTCTTTCAAATAAAAAATCTCCTCTTTCAAATAAAAAATAGCTTATTCCAAGACCACTATATGCCTTTCAAGTAAAATATTTGTTGATTCCATCAATGCTAGCTTCTTCTTCATTAAATTGTTCTTGCTAAAAAGCTTGTATATCGCTTGATTTAAGATCTTCAAGTTTGTTTCTTCTATTATTGGACTTGAATCAAGTGGAGTACAAGTTGAATCAGGAGCTGTTGGGCTTGTCACCCTGATTGGACTAGCTGGAGTAGGTGGAGATGAATCATGTTTAGGTGGGCTTGCTACCCTGATTAGACTTTGCACCCTTATTAGACTAGCTAGAGTCAATCGAGATGAATCATATCCAGTTGGGCTTGGCACCCTAATTGGGCATTCCACCCGTATTGGACTAGCTGGAATAGGTGGAGATAGACTTGGCAACTTAGACAAAATTTTTGAAGGACTGTGAATTAAAGCCTTCTCATCATCTGTTATTCCTCGAAAATGACTGAGAATATATATAAAATATAATATTTCATCTAATTTAAACATTTAAACATATAATTTAATCAAACATTTAAATGAAAACACGTAGTGATGCTACCTCATAATCCTCAAGATCTGCAAATATAACATTCACGTCTTCCTCACTGTAGATAAAATTACCATCCCACCGAGTAAAATGTGGGTGAGATAGTTCATCCACTACGACATGAATGGTTGCATGTTCAAGAACCCATATCTGTAAAAATTAAGACAATTTAAATTTCTTATAGAATTTCAAAAATTTAAATTACTAATGATCCTTTGAACAAAATAATAATACTCACAATTACAATCAAGATAAAACCATTGACATTTCCCAGTGCGCATCCTTTTGATTGTTTAATAGTAACAAGGTTGAATTCATTAACCAGGAAACCCCTAATTGATTCTGGCCAGTTATATATATTGAACCTATCAACATTTTTTATAACTTCCAGGATAGATGATGGTATACTGAAGTTCGCCATTGGATAAAAAATGTTAGATAATAGGTAAAGGATGAATTCTTTCACTAGATCATCCATTAGAGTTGAATTATCCATCCTCTCAATGTCATGGCAAATGTCATTAGATGTTTTGCCACTGGATCTAGCACTGCCAATGTCAAATATAATACCTCTATTTGGCATGCCTATGATTAAGGGAACCTCATCAGATGTGAAATCTAGCCTATGTCCATTAATAATAAAACTTTCAGTCCTTAAATCCCACTTCAATATCAATATATACATAAGTGGAACATTCTGAGGCATAAGAGGAACCATTAGGAACTGGCTAATTTGTAGCTCCCGCAGTCTTTCAACAAAAGGATCTCCAAACCTCCGAATAAGTTGATTACAAACTTCTCTAAAAGTTAAAGTTCGGCATTTGCAATGAATCTTTGTAGTATATCCCTACATAACGGATACTGCGTATTAAATACAATCAGTTCATAGTATTAAATAATACATACAAAAGATAATAGGTACCGATCATAAAAGAGGTAATACCGAGGAGTACCGAGTATATAACATGATTTGGACTTTTAAAGTAAGCTTATACCGAGCAGTACCGAGCAGTATCGATCAACATACCAAAGCTTATATGAACTAGCAATATAACTGAGCTAATACCGACCATTAATCGCCAATACCGAGCTGTACCGAGTGTTCCTAGCAATATAACTGAGCTAATATCGACCATTAATCGCCAATACCGAGCAGTATCGAGTGTTTATAACTGCCAAAATTGCTCGTTACCTAGCAGTACCGAGTGTTTAAAATGATTTCACTCGGTACTGAATCATTAATATATTTTATAACCAACAAAAACATTTTTATGTTTTTATCTAAGCTTATACCGACCATTAATCGCCAATATCGACTAGTACCAAGTGTTTATAACTGTCAAAATCGCTCGGTACTGAGCAGTACCAAGTGTTTGAAATGATTTCACTCGGTACTGAATCAATAATATATTTTATAACCAACAAAAAAAATTTACGTTTTTATCTAAGCTTATACTGACCATTAATCGCCAATATCGAGCTGTACCGATTGTTTATAACTTCCAAAATAGTTCGGTACCGAGCAGTACCGAGTGTTTAAAATGATTTCACTCGATACTGAATCAATAATATATTTATAACCAACAAAAACATTTTTATGTTTTTATCTAAGCTTATACCGACCATTAATCACCAATACCAAGCACTACCGAGTGTTTATAACTACCAAAATCGCTCGGTACCGAGCAGTACCGAGCAATACTAAGGTGTACAGAGTAATACCGACCTCAAATCTAAGATTGTTTTTTAACGAAAGCTTAAAATTTTAGCAGCTATAGAATAACTTTATCCGTAAACCCTAACCCTAAACATTTAAAAAGATAAAATTTATTTATTTTATCAAAAAAGGAACTAACCTGAGGCATTGTTTCTCTAAAGTTTATGAAACATAAATGCGGGGAGCTTAGAACTTGGAAGAAGATGAACTGTTGTCGAAAAAAAATCTTCGTATATGCAAGCAAATGATGACTGAAGTGAAAGACACTGTTCTTTATTTAAAAAATATACATAATTTTTGGGTTCACCAAGAACTTTTCGGGTCCACTGGTCTGGCCGTCAAATTCAAAAATTGCACGTGCTATAAACCCAATATTCGCCTGGTTAGGTCCGCGGAAATGAGGTTGCTATGTGGCGCTTGATTAGGTTATATCGAACGTAGAGAAGCGTTAGGTAACCTGACCCAATAAAAATTTGTTTGTAAGGATTGGTCAAGTGAGGAGGAAATGGATATAAGTGGAAGAGGGAAGGGATTTGGCTAACTGAAAGAGTTAGGCTCAATATTTGGTTTGCGACTCTATGAGGTCAAAAGGCTATAGTACGGGGCAGGGTCGAGTGGCTTTGGTTGCTTTCTTCTATGGAGGTTGGCTCGGGTAGATTAGATGGAGGAAGAAGGAAATGCGACTATAGGTAAGTGGGGATTGGCTATGAGGAGATCACTAGTTATAGAGTCAACAGGATGGGGAGTTTGGAGAGGGAAGAGGCATGAGAGGAAGAACATGATTACAAAGGTTGGAGTAGGCGAAGTCGAGGTCAGATGGTTGTGGAGTTTGAGTACTAGTCAAGCATGGTCTTGAGGCTGAATAGACAGCTCTGGTCATGAGGAGATTGAACTGGGAAGGGGGGGCTTTGGTTGTTTTGAATAAATGGAGGATCGCAGTAGTTAGAGTCGAAGGAAGTGGAGGAAATGGGGTTGGGTCAGAGCTAGATCGAGATTTTTAGCTGGATCAAGGCAATGAAGTCAGACAATGTAGAGGAAGGATGAGGCGTCGGGTATGGGAAGAAGGGCAAAGGCTTTACATACAAAGGAAGGAACGAAGGCTTCACTCATCTATTTTTTTAACAACAACATCGAGGCCATTAAGAGCAGGAAATATTGGAAGAGATGCGAATATCAGCCAAATTTCAAGGACTTGCTTAGGGATTTTGATGGTACCGAGGTATCTAAGTAGGTCCTTGGCAGAAATCACAGGATTTTGTGGGCCGTAATATATAATAGGTTTTTTTTTTTGTTATTGTCTAAGGGTCAACAGCTTGATGAATATAAGTTACTTAATATTTTTGGGTGGAAGCTGTTAATAGAGCTTTCTAAAAAAAATTGTCTTCTCTATCAATTTAAACTTCAACTTCAACTAGAGGGATAGCAAGCATTGGCATAGAAGTACCTTTTTCAACATCAATAAGAGAGAAATTATTTTTTTTTGGCCAAAGATTTCAATGAGGCATCGAGTTCTTAGTTTTAGCCCTTGAACTTCCTCTCTTCCATTCTTATTCTCCACTTATTTTTCTTCACAGAAGAAGTTCACTATTTTTACACTTGACAAATAGGAAGCAATTATATCCTCGTTTGAAATGTTAATCTTTGTATTTAAACTTCCACCCTTAATAATAATGATAAGTTGCATAACTAAGAGAAGTACGAAATTGAAGGAAAAGCATTAACATGGACAAAAGAATAAGGTCAAAAGTCAACGTCGAAGTGATTAACTAATATCTAATATGAAAATAAATATTTAGTACATAAGAGTTAATGAAGATTATCTTTTATATTATCTAATTTGTTTTTCAAGAGACTTCCATAGTTATAAGATTATCAGGACTAAATGTGATAAAGTTAGTCCGCCTTAATATGCAATGTTCAAACACAAGAATAAAAGAAGGTGAAGAGAAACAGAACAAGATTTTAGAACTTGGAGAGAGTATCTTAGAATATCATTGCATTACTCTTGATAACTTTCCCACTACTGCTGCTATAGTAAGTCATGATATATAGAGCAGTTAGTGACATAATCAAGGGTGCTGATTAACTTAGCAGAAATCAAATGGTGGAAAGGAAAAGGTGTCCTTACACTACAACAGAGAGTATAGAGCATGTATTGTCAAGCGAGGCGACTTATGCATAATAGGTATTACATATTTATTTATAATTATCAGTCCCCCTCAAGTTAATAGATGGTGATTCAATTGTTAACTTGTCTCGAAGAAGTGCAAATTTAGCTGTAGTAAGTGGCTTTGTAAAAATATCAGCTGGTTGATCTATGGTTGAAATATGATGGATTGAAATGTACTAAGACCCAATACAATCACAGATGAAATGGAAATCAATCTCTATATTTTTAGTACGGGCATGAAATATGGGGTTGTTGGCTAAAGCAAGAGCGTATACATTGTTACAATAAAGTTTGGTGGGAGTTAGGAGAGGAACTTGAAATTCACTTAGAAGTCAGCAAAGCCAAATGAAATCACTTAGTGATATGGATATGGCTTTATATTCAGCTTCGGTTGATGATCGAGAAACCGAAGTTTGTTTCTTGATCGTCCAAGATATAAGGGTACTACCAAGGAAGGCATAATAACATGTGATTGATCATCTATCAGATTTATCTGAGGCCCAGTCCGAGTCAGTAAAGGATGTCAAATGTAATGGAGAACGTATAATTGGTAATCCAAGATGTAGAGAGCCTTGAAGATAGCATAGCACACATTTCAGCATTTGAAAATGTATGTTTTGTGGTTGAGGCATATGTTGGCAAAGAAAATTCATAGCAAAGAGTAGATCTGGATGAGTTACAATCAAATATTGAAGCGACCCGACAATTTGACAATAAAACTCTGGGCGAGAGTAAGGTGTAGCTATCGAATCTGTAGTGAGGAGAGTTGTTGGCAATGTAGTAAGCACCTGTTTGCAGTCTAACATGGCTGCTTTTGTGAGAATTTCTTTGGCATAGCTAGATTGACTCAAGTGAGTGCCATAAGATGTGTATGTTGCTTGCAAACTAAGGAACTGATTAAGTGTGCCTAGATTTCTCATATTAAAGGTGGAATGAATAACATAAATCAATTTGTCCATTTCAATTTCATTGTTCCTAGTGAGCAGTATGTCATCAACATACACTAAAATGTATAATAGAGTTGAATCCCGATGAAAAAGCAACAATAACGGATCGAAAATACTCATTTTGAAACCATATGTGAGTAGATATAACTAGAAAGTAGCAAACCATTGTTTGGGAGACTACTTGAGGCCATAAATAACTTTTTGGAGAAGGCATACATGATGTGGAAATTGATAGTCCACAAAGCTAGCTCGCTGTTTTATATAAAATGTCTCATTTAAAGCACCATGTAAGAAGGCTTTAGACACATCTAACTGCAAAATAGAACAACAATTTGAAACAACAACGGTGAGTAACATATGAATTGTAGCAAATTTTGTGACCAAGCTGAATGTTTCATGATAGTCCAGGCCATGCCCTATTTTAAAACCTTGAGCTACAAGTCTTGCTTTGTAGCAAACATTGGAACTATCCGAATTATATTTGGTTTTAAATAACCATTTATAGCCCAAAACATTCTGAAAAGAATCCTAAGGAACTAATACCCATATGCCCTATTTTTATAATGCTTCAAATTCTGTACTCATAGCAGTGCGCCAAGCAGGATACTTAAATACTTGATTTAATCCAATAGGATTAGTGGGTATAACAGTGTGTTCAAGATCAAGGATTTATTTCAGTTTAAGCTTTCCTGTTTGAGCCCGTGTGATCATGGGATGCTTCAGTTGAGGAGGAATTATGGGCATTATGGAGGAGAGGCATTTTGTAGGTGTGGTAGCAGGTTCAGCTGCAGAAGAGGTATAGTGGAAGAAGTAATGTTTGTCAGATTAGGTTGTTGAGCTGAAGCTATGGGAAATAGGATAGTAGATTGAATAGTAGAGACACGAATTAAGGTGGCTGGTGTGATAGTGGGTGTGTGAGCCATAGAGGTTGTATTAGAGTGGCCACTTTGAAATGAGAAAATTGATTATGAAAGTGAACAAGTCTTGAGATGTAGAGTTTAGAGTTCTTGAAGTTGAAACAACGATACCCCTTGGCATTGGTTTCATATCTTAGAAAAATACATGGTTGTAAGCGTGGAGCTAGTTTGTGAGATAGTTGAGTTTGAAGCCATGGATAGGATAAGCATCCAAAAGTTCGTAAATGAGAGTAATTGGGTGGACGATTAAATAGGCATTCATATGTGGATATGTGATGATCAAAGGAGGAGGGTGGATTATTAATGAGGTATATTACAGTAAGTAGAGCATCAACCCAAAACTTCTGTGGTAAATGAGCATCAAACAGTAATGCTCGAACTGTCTCAACAATATATCTATGTTTTCTCTCAGACATTCCATTCTGTTGGGGGGTGTAGGGAACACATGATAGATGTATAATACTAAAGTTATTTAAGTGTTGTTAAAATGTTGCATTAACATATTGACCACCACGATCAGTGCGAAGAATTTTTATGGGTTTTTGAAATTGATTTTCAACAAGTTTCATAAATTGAAGAAATGTGGAGAAAACATCAGACTTGGAATATAGAGGAAAAACCCATGTGCAATGACTAAAATCATCCACCAAAGTAACATAATAATGATAATATTGCATAGAAAGGAATGGGGAAGGACTCCATATATCACTGTGAATAATTTATAAACACTATTTAGACCTAGTAGACGATAAAGGAAAGGATAGACATCTTCATTTTTCCTGAGCCCAGGAAGTACAATGATAAGTATGAGTGATTGTGGAGTTGATTGAGAAAATTATGGGAATGAAATGTTGATTTTAAGGGGATGGGTGTCGAGAAAGTCTGTGATTTCCAAGATAGAGAAAGTGTTTTTTTCAAAAAAATTTTCGCGGGTAATCCGCCTCGTTCATGGCGGCGACTGGCTGCCGATCACCGTCAAAGTTTTGGCCTCCTCTTGGCACTATTCCACCCTCTAATCCTTCTTGTATGCCCTATGCAGTTGATTCACCTGTTTGAAGACTTTTGAATGATGATTCAAGAACCTTTCACAAACCTCATACCATCAAGGAAGGCTATGACTCAATTGTTATTCATGACAGAATTCAACTACTGATTGAAGAAGGAAAAGGAAAGAATCTGGTTGAACTTTTGAAGAGGTCTTCTGTGCATCAAGGTTGATTTTTCCATTCCTTATGGATCTTTTGAAGAATTTATTAAATCTGTTCCACAATTTAGTGATAATACAGATCATACGATTGATGATATAAGCAATCAGATAGAATCAGTCATCAATTCTTGGCAGAAGCCTCATCATATCAAAATCAATTTTTATATCAACTCAACTGAAATGTCTTTGGATGGCATTGCCGTAAAACTTAATCCTGAATTAGAGCTAGCCAACTCTCATGTTTTGAATAATTCTATTGTGCTGAAGGTTGTTAGGAAGAACATTACGTTCTCGGTCTAAAGCAAGGAATTGTGGAGGCAATGGAATAGATTCAGTAAATTTCACCTAACTTCTTTGGGTTTGAATTTGATTCTCTGTTCCTTTAAATCCCCTGAGGCTATGGAAGAAGTCCTTAGTGATGGCCCTTTGTATGTTGGCGGCCACATCGTTGGGATGGATAAATGGTCTCCACTATTTTCACCTATATCTCTCAAAGGTCTTTCTGCTCCTATCTGGATCCATTTTCCTCTCTTGCCACATTATTATTGGGTTGAAGTAAATATTGCAAAGATTGCTTCAAGGATTGCAACTCCTATGTACCTTGATGGAAATTCCTTTAAAAGGGGAAAGAAGGAATATGCTCGTATATGTGTTTGTATCAACTTAGAATCCAAGTTACCTTTGGGAGTTTGGGTTGATGGAATCGGTGGAAGATTCTTCCATAAGGTCGAATAAGAGAAGATATCTTCTTTTTGCTATCATTGTGATAAAATAGGACGTGTTCAGTTGGAATGTCCTGCCCTGCGATCTGAAAATGAAATTGCTAAAGGAAAACACAAGGAGTTAAATTCTATCACTAATGTTGACGCTTCACATCTCAGGCATAATGAGGAATACTGCCCATGGATACATGTTAAGTTTGAAAACATATCCATTAAGAATTGGAACCGACAGGGCAACATGGCTAATGAAGCTAATTTCAAGCGTCCTGCTGGGATTTTTAATGAGAAAGTGGTTGATCTGAGCAAACTCAATATTCAGGATGTTAATACTGAACAATTAGCAAAGCCTCAGAATGGTTACCACAAGGACTCCTCAAATAAAGTCTTCTTCTGAAGTTAGTCTATCTAACATGTTTGATATTTTGACTGAACCTGTTAGTAATGTAAATTATAACCTCTGAAGTGTCCAAAGTTATTTCTATTTCATCTAAACAAGGTGATAATGATATTCTTGATAATTTTATCTGCATTTCTAATTCTGTTCTGAACCCTATATCTGCTTGCTGTGTCATCTCCAGTTCTACTGTTGAAAAAAATGCTTTTATTTTTGCTACTGATGAAACCAATTTTGTTGTTGATGAAACCTTTTTTACTGAAGAAACCAATTTTGTTGAAGAAAGCATTTTTGATCCTGCTGAGGAAAACATTTTGGATCCTATTACACATGACTTTAATGTTAAAGGAACCAATATTGTTATAGATTCTGATATTGCAATTAATAAAGAATAGGGAAATGATGCCACAAATCAAGTAAGTGCTGATAAAGGTTTCTGAATTTTGCTAAATAGAAACCCAAATTACAGCTGAAATTTTTGGGTCCTATTGAACCTATATCCAGAAAAAGGAAAGTAGAAGGCAAGGCAAAAAAGAAAGGCGGGGACTTTTCCCCTTTATGTAATATATGACTTCCTTGGTCTTTTGGAATTGTAGAGGGGATAAAAGAGGAAGCCTCTCTATATATCAGGGAAATTATGAAAGACAATGGTGTGTTCTTGGTTGGGTTAGCTGAAACTAAGTTATCTTGTGTTGATATAAGAGATATTTATTGCATATCTACTTTTTAGAAATCAAATTTTGATGATAGCAAACACTTTTATTTTATTTCGACTGTCTTGCCGACTAATATTTCAGGTCCAAATGATCAAGACTACAATTTGAACCAGCTCAAGATTGGGTAGATTAGGTCTGAGTCAGTTTTTAAACCTTCTTCTTTCTTGAGTCTATTTGTAATACTTATGGTGTCTGATGCTAAGTAACCCTGCACACACACACTTGGGTGAATTTTTTTGTTTGACTTAGAGTTTTCTGATTTTGCTAACATCGTCCGGATGATCCCAAAATTGTTCTGGATGATCGATCAAAAATAGAAATCCTAATTAGGGCAATTTGGTTAAGGCTACCATCATTAAGCATATCATCCTGAACAATTTTTTTATTGGCCGGGTTGATATACTCAAAATAGAAATAATCAGCCGCCAGATCTATTTAAGAAGTTTTATTTTTTAATCATCATCCAGGACATTAGCCTAGAAAATGGGGTTCAATTATGCCTAAATTAATCTGGTGATTAAGAAAAGTAATTAAGGTTAATTGATACGATCATATCTTTCTAGACGATCATAGGATCAGTAAGGACGATCAGTTCAAAAAACTTGGTTGCTCTTGAATGACCAAAAATCATACATCATCTGTTTAGAGCGATGTTCTGGATGATTTTGCACAGATTTGAACTAATCGGCTAGGACGATCGCGAGATCTGCCTGGATGATCAAGTCATTTTGTTTTCGTCCAGACTCCCATCCAGAGCGATGTTCTGGACGATATTTCCTAATTTGTACTAATCGTACAGGATGATATATTATCGTCCTAAATGATAGGAACAAAAAATCTTTTAACCATCCCAAGTCATCTGGACTGATTGAGCTTATTTTGTACTGATCGTACAGGATGATAGTGTTGACCTCATTTTTGTATGAGGTCACTAAGACCCATCCAAAATCCAGATTTAATCCTAGACCCTAGGATCCACTCTAGACCTTAGGATCTTTCCTAGAACTAGACCTTAGAGCTTATTCTAGAGCCTTCCACCAACAGATAGATGATAAAGTTGGTTCTTGAAAATCTATTTAAAAGACTCATGTTTTCTCAAACACAAGCATCCTTTGTTGCTATCTTGCCCTGAGAGAGCCTAGAGGAGAGGGAGAGAGGAGGAACTTGTGAGGGGGAGCTTATGAGGGGGTTTCACAAGGATTTCTCCAAAGAAGGGTCCAAGGTGTCTTCTCCAATCATCGTTCCTCATTCTTGAAGGCTCAAGGGAGATCTTCTTTAGCAATTGATTGAGGTTCTATGCCTGCTTCAAGATGAAGCAAAAGGAGTCGATTCTCTGCTGCACCAAGGTCAATGGAAAGGAGGTTTTGTAAAGGCTTCTCTTCCTTACTATGGGAGGAAAAGGAGAGTCATTGAGTTTTATGAAATACTCAGAGGGCACCTCCGAGGAGTGGACGTAGATTGTGTTGACAGAACCACTATAAATCTTTGTGTTCTTTTATTTTCTTCCGTACTTTTTTTTTTTTGCACTTTGATTATCATTATGGTGAATTTTGGATTAAGTTTTGAGTTTTTGATTGAAAGAATTTTTTAAAATACCAATTTACCTCCCCTCTTGGTTAGCCTTATTATAGTTTATAAGGGCTTAACATCCCTAACGAACTTTCAAGTGACATTAGAGCGGGATTCATAAAAATAAAGTTTGAAAACTTTTTTAATTTTGATTCATGGCTAACAATATTAATCTTGATGCTGCGAAAGGGTATTCTATTACCTAACTACCTTTGTTTGTTAATATCCCTTTTGATTTTTGGAAAACTCACATGTCTTCATTTTTACAATCAATTGATTATCGCATGTGGATGCTTTTTAAGGATGGTTATACACCTTCAACTTGTAAACTTAATGGCGTTACTATTCCACTTCCTTTTGCTGAATGGACTCTCGATGATAGGAATTTAGCACAACTTAATGTAAAATATTTGAATTATTTTTTATGCTTTAAAATCTGAAGATTACATGCGTGTTTAAACTTGCACTACTGGTAATGAAATTTGGGATAAATTATGTATTACTTATGAAGAAATTATTGAAGTTAAGCCATCTCGATTGAATATTATTTTGCATGATTACAAACTTTTTCATATAAAACCTTCTGAATCAATTTCTGAAATATATATAAGGTTTAATCAAATTATAACTTATTTTGCATGCCTTAAGAAGAGAACTCGCTTATTATGAAAAGGTGAATAAAATATTGAGATGCTTACCTTCCTCTTTTGATACTAAAATCATTACAATTACTGGATCTAAAGATTTGAATAATATTTAATTAATAACTTGCTTGGCTCACTCATTGCTTACGAGTAAGGGGTGAATCAAAGAAATCTTGATGCATGTGAGAAAAAGAAAGAGAGAACTATGGCACTGAAGGCCAATAACAAGGACACTGATTCTTTCGGGTCTGAAAATGATGATTTTAGCATAATCACAAGGCACTTAAAAGCTTTCTAAGGAAGAAGCAAAAGAACCATCAAAAGTGAAATAAAGGTAAGAGAAACAAAAATTTAAAGAGTTCTAATGATATAATTTTTTTTAATGCAGGAAGCCATGACATGTTATAATTGATTTCCCTACACTTAAGTCTCACCCAAGCAAGGAAAAGGGTGAGGAGAAATCCAAGTTCTAGAAGGACAAGAAGAGATTCCAAAAGGCGTTTAAATAAAAAGCATCATTGCACTAACATATCCCTACATGATGAGTTTGATGCATTAAACAAAAAGCTTGTTGAATTATTTGATGCACATGATTCCTTAAAATCATCTCATGCTGAGTTAGAAAAAAAGTTTAAAAAGTTAGAAATTCTAAAAACTTTTGAAAATAAAAAACCATCATTGCATGCATCACATAAAAAGAAGCATCACCATATGAGTAGATTAGCACATCCTTTTCTTGGAGTTAGATATTTTTCATGTGGCATATTAGGACACATAGCACATACTTGCACCATTCATCGTAGTACACATTTGTTGTGGAGACCCAAATTATATGATTCACAGCATAGCACACATGCATTACATTTTTCTTTACATAAGAAGGAACCCAAACATATTTGTATTCCTAAATCTAATATTTGATAATTTTATAGGCAAGCTCTCACAAATGGCCTCATGAGAGCATGTAGTACCTGGACAGTAGATACTCTCGATATATGACTGGCGATACCAATCAATTAATTTTGCTGGAGACTAGGACATGAGGCAAGGTTACTCTTGGTGAAAACACTACCAAGAAGGTGGTAGGTTCAGGTATAATTGGAAATTCCAAGAACCTTTTGATTGAAAATATTTTGCTTGTAGATGGACTTAGTATGAGTCAGCTTTGCGATAAGGGCTTCGTCATAAATTTTTTGGCAAATTCATGCATTATCAGCTTAAATAATAACATTATTTTACAGAGAAAGTGGATCAACAATGTTTACATGCTTGATTTAAATAATATTGAATGTGCTACTTCATTTTTCTTAAAATCTATTTTTGATGATTCATGGTTGTGGCACAGGAGATTAGGTCAAGCCAGTAAGAAAACCCTTAGGAAAGTGACACAGAAATACCTAGTTAGAGGTGTCTCCTAGCTTAAGTTTTTAAAAGACCACCTTTGTGATGCCTGCTAATTAGGAAAGCAATCCACTCCACTTTTCACTCCATTAAGGACATTAGCACCTCTAGACATTTAGAAGTCCTTTACATGGATTTGTTTGGACCCATTAGCACTGTCAGCTTAGGGGGGAAAGTCTATGGTTTTGTCCTTGTCGTTGACTACTCGAGGTTCACTTTGATTAGATTTTTGTCACACAATAATGATTCTTTTTATGAATTTAGATCCTTCTTCACTTGGATACAAAAAAGCTAGGTTTTGAGATTTTGACCATCCATAGTGACAATGGGGAGAGTTTGAAAATGAGAGATTTAGAGACTTTATGAGGATAAGGGGATTAGCCATAACTTGTCAGCAACTAAAACCCATCAGCAGAACGGGGTAGCTGAATGGAAGAATCAAACCTTTATGGAAGCCGCTAGAGCCATACTTGTTGAGTATTCACTTCCATAATACTTTTGGGCTGAAGCAGTTAACAAAGCTTGTTATTTGTTGAATAGGGTGAATGTTAGAGACAATCTAGATAAGACACCCTATGACATCCTTAAAGGGAGGACACCGAATCTTTCCCACCTTCATGTCTTTGGTTGTAAGGTTTTTATTCACAATAATGGGAAGTCTCGCTTAGGAAAATTTGACCCAAAATCTGTTGAAGGAGTGTTCTTAGGATATTCTAGTGTTGGGAAGTCTTTTAGGGTATTTAATAAGAGGACTTTGGTGGTGGAAGAGACTACTCATGTAGTGTTTGATGAATCTGATCCTAGAAAGCCAAGAGTTGAGGATAATGATGATGTTGGAGAGATTACCACTAGAGTAGAGAATTTGGATAAGAGGGTAGAGCCCCAAAACATAGAAGGAGTAGGAGAGATTACCCAAGTAAAAAATGTAGATCTGGAGGAAAGGGTTGAACCTACACACACTTTACCTAGAGATTGAAGATACTCTTCAAGTCACCCTAAAGATCTGATCTTAGGAGACCCTTCTGAAGGTGTCAGGACTATGCATGAACTTAAGAAGGAAGTGAACTTCACTACCCTTATTTCAATGACCGAACCCACCAACATCAATCAAGCCCTTTCTGATGAGTTTTGGATATTAGCCATGTAGAAGGAGTTGAACTAATTTATTAGGAACGATGTTTAGGAGCTTGTAGAAAGACCTAAGGGACAAAGTGTAGTTGGAACCACGTGGGTCTTTAATAATAAGGTGAATGATTCTGGTGTGGTTGTTAGGAATAAGGCAAGATTGGTGGCTAATGGGTACAACCAAATATAAGGGATAGATTTTGAGGAGACCTTTGCCTCTGTAGCTAGATTGGAAGACATTAGAGTGCTAAAATAGTCTTTGCCTGTTATAAGGGATTTATGCTTTTCCAAATGGACGTTAAGATTGCCTTTTTAAATGGGGTAATAAAAGATGATGTGTTTGTAGAACAACCCTCAGGTTTTGAGAGTTTCTAATTTCCAAATCATATTTTCAAATTAAAAAAGGCCTTATATAGAATAAAAAAGGCACCCAGAGCTTAGTATGAGAGGCTTAGCATATTTTTACTAGAGAGGAAGTTTGTTAAGGGGAGCGTAGCCACCACCCTTTTTCTGAGAAAAGTAGGAGATGATTTACTCATTATTCAGATCTATGTTGATCATATACTTTTTTGATCTT
Organism: Dendrobium catenatum; assembly: GCF_001605985.2. Lineage (NCBI taxonomy): Eukaryota > Viridiplantae > Streptophyta > Magnoliopsida > Asparagales > Orchidaceae > Dendrobium > Dendrobium catenatum. Next base: position 10,283,472 of record NW_021319083.1, on the reverse strand, counting down.
ATAATAAGAGACTATATGATTAGTTCTCTAAAATAATGAGTATGATGGGAGAGTTGTGCTATTTTTTATGGTTTAACATATGACAATTAGATGATGGAACATTTCTAAATAAATCTAAATGCATAAAGGACATCTTGAAGAAGTATGAAATGGATAAAACCAAGCCAATTAATACTCCCATGACCTCCAGTGTTTAGTTGGATAAGGACCCAAATAGAAATTCTGTTGATCAAAAGAAGCACAGAGGGATGATTGGATCTTTACTTTACTTGACTACTAGCAGACCTGATATTATATTTAGTGTTTGTATCTATGCTATATTTCAAGCTGGTCCTAAGGAATCCCACCTGATTGTAGTTAAGAGAATTCTTAGATACCTTTTAGGGACCCAAAACTTAGGAATCTGGTACCCTAGGCACAGCACTTTTTTTGAGATTATTAGATATTCTGATTCTGATTTTGCAGGATGTAAGGTGGATAGAAAAAGCATTTCTTGAACTTATCAATTCATAGGAAATTCTTTAGTCTCCTGGTCTAATAGAAAGCAAAACTCTGTTGTTTTTTTCCTTTGCTAAAGATGAGTATATTGCTTTAAGAAGTTGTGCGGCCCAAGTCATTTAGTTGAAATAGCAGGTATTGGATTTAGGATTACCTGTAGGCACGGTCTCAATTATCTGTGACAACTCTAGTGCCATCTGCATTTTTAAGAATCCTATCCAACATTCAAGGACTAAGCATATTGACATAAGACATCACTTTATTAGAGACCATATGACCAAGGGAGATATTGAGTTACACTATTTGGTAACTGAGAATCAACTGGCTGATATTTTTACTAAACCACTGGCCTTCGACACTTTCAGCACTTTAAGTACCATATTAGGTGTGATTGACATTAATGCATGAACTTGATTTCTACTGATTTATGATCTGTTATCTGCTATTTATTTTACTTCTCTTGCTTTATTTTTGTAATTTTTTCTTTTTTATTTTTGTAGTTTTTTTTTGTGCTTTATTTTTCATATGCTTTAATTTGTTTTTCTAATTATCACTGAATTGATATCTTATGCATTGTTTTTATTTTTAAAAATTTATAATTAATTATTTACATCTCTTAATCTGTTAAAGGGTAAAAATATCAATGATTGTGTCTCTTTATCTAACCTATTTTAGTGGTGTATTTTTCTTTTCGAAATAAAAGTCTATCTCAAATAAACAACTGGATTTCACAATTGAGATCTTTTCTACCTTGCTATAGTAATCTAGCTTATAATTATAATGATCAAAGTTTTTATGTTACTTCAAGATTTCTCGTTATCCTGTCATTGCACCTCTCACTAGCTTTCCACCATAAGGGATAAACTTCACACGCTATGTTCTGACACTGATTTTGACTAGGCTACGGCCAACCATTTTTTTTTTTCAACTCAAATGCTCACTTTCACATAGGCGAGACTAGCACCTTGCTCAAAGATGCTAGGACCCTCTAACATATCCTTCGTACTTCAATAATTCCAAAGGTTGGTCATCGTGTCCACATTACTCCTCTTCTTTCAACCACTACCTTTTATATTTTTGTTCATCATGAATTCAATGCTACCGATCTGATCTTTCATTACATTGAGCATTTGACCACCATTCGTAACCCAAGACATAGGAGGAAGACAAATCTAGCCTTATGATATATCATTTCTTATGTCTTAGAAACCAAATACATCCTCAAATATCCCGCTCCTCCCAATTTCCAACTAGCCTTCTATTCCAAAAATTCCTTCCATGTTCTTCATAGTACTCGTCTCCACCAGGGGCACGAGAAAGCTGTGGTAGCGGAGGAGGCAGCAACTCCCCCACCTGTTCCTGTACTTGCTCCGCTTCACCAGTACTCTCAGCTGGATGAGCTGGTGGAGCATTTTGACCAGTGGGAAGCCCATTTCAACACTTACATTGCTGCACAGGAGTAGCAACACACTGAGGACATAGCCAGCTTCGATGCCTATGTTGCACACCAGCAACAGCAACACGATTAGGACATAGCCTGGTATGGAGCACAGTTTGCCACACTATCCAGCTACTTTCAATAGCCACCCCCTCCTTTTGATGATCAGGGGCAATCATTTTTCAAGTTTTTTTATGCTAATTTTTTTGTTGCAGTTTTTTCATTTTTTTTGTTTAGTTTCTGTTCTGTTTTACTGTCCTCCTTTTTGTGATGTCAAAAGGAGGAGTAGTCTGCTGTATTGTTTTTCCTTTTACTTTTACTTAGTTGATCTATGTCTTTTCCTTACACTATTTCCATTGAATTGCCATATCTGCTAGAAACTTTTTTATTGTATTTTTCATCATCAAAAATGGTGAGATTGTTGCGTATCTGTTTTTCAGAAATCAAATTTTTATGACAGTAAACACTTCTGTTTTACTACGACTACCTTGCCGACTAACATTTCAGGTCTACAGGATCAACACTGTAATTTGAACCACCTCAAGATTGGGTAGACTATGTCTGAGTCAGTTTGTAAACTTTTTTTCTTTCTTGAGTCTATTTGTAATACTTGTGGTGCCTAATGCTAAGTAACCCTACACACACACACTTGGCTAAATTTTTTTTGTCTGACTTAGAGTTTTTTTATTTTGCTAACATCATCCGGGATGATCCAAAAATCATCCTGGATAATCGATCAAAAATAAAAATCCTAATTAGGCTAGGTAATGCAGCTATCATTAAATATATCATCCTAGATGATTTTTATATCGGCCGGGATGATATGCTCAAAATAGAAATAATCATCTGCCATATCTATTTAGGAAGTTTTATTTTTTAATCATCATCCAATACATCGGCCTGGACGATGCGGGTTCAACTATGATTAAATTGATCTGGTGATTAATGAAAGTAATTAAGGTTGATTGATGTAATCATATCATCTTGGACAATCGCAGGATCGGCCAGGATGATCAATTCAAAAACCTTGGTTGATCCTAGACGACCAAAAATCATACATCATCTATTCAGAGCAATGTTCTGGATGATTTTGCGTAGATTTCAACTAATAGGCTAGGAGGATCACGAGATAGGCCTAGACGATCAACTCTTTTTTTTTCGTCCAGACTCCCATCTAGAGCGATGTCCTGGATGATATTCCCAAATTTGTACTAATGTACAAGATTATATATTATCATCCTGGATGATAGGAACAAAAATTCTTCTAATCGTCCCAAGTCATCCGGGCTGATTGAGCTTAATTTGTACTGATCATACAGGATGATAGAAATATCATCCTGGACGATAAAGTCGGTTCTTGAAAATCTATTTAAAGGACTCATTTTTTCTCAAGCACAAGCATCCTTTGCTGTTGTCTTGACCTAAGAGAGCCTAGAGGAGAGCGAGAGATAGGGAGAGGGAGGGAGGAACTTGTGAGGGGCGCTTGTGAGGGGGTCTCACAAGGGTAGCTCCAAGCAAGGGTCCATGGTTCCTTCTCCAATCATCGTTCCTCATTCTTGAAGGCTCAAGAGAGGTCTTCTTCAGCAATTGATCGAGGCTCTCTACCTGCTTCAAGAGGAAGAAAAAGGTGTTCGTTCTCTGCGGCACCAGGGTCGGTGGAAAGGAGGTTTTGTAAGGGATTCTCTGCCTTACTGTGGGAGCAAAAGGAGAGTCACTGAGTTTAGTTCAATGCTCGGAGGGCGCCTCCAGGGATTGGACGTAGGTCATGTTGATCTAACCACTATAAATCTTTCTGTTCTTTCATTTTCTTCCGCATTTATTTTTTTGTGCTTTGATTATCGTTGTCGTGAATTTTGGTTTAAGTTTTGAGTTTTTGATTGAAATAATTTTTTAAAATACCAATTCATCCCTCCTCTTGGTTAGCTTTGGGCTAGTTCTTATGGGCTTAACATCCCTAACGAACTTTCAATATTAATAGACTTATAGGTGCTGATTGGGATTTTTTTCATCAGCCGGCGGTATGCATTTCTGGAGGCATTTTTATCTTATGGAACAGAAACATTGTTTCATTTACAATAATTGAGCATGCTCCTCAATTTGTTTTTCAGGTTCTTGATACTTCTAGCAAGGGGATTTGGTATGTTTCCATGTTGTATGGTAGCCAAGACTTTCAAGTCATAAGGGATTTTTGGGAGAGCCTTGGTAGGAATTTGTTTGTAGGGGCTCCCACTATTGTTGCCGGTGACTTTAATTGTCTCCTCTCTAAGGAGGACAAATGGGGTGGCAAATGTTTTTGTATGACTAAAGGTCCAAAAGAGAAGAAATTTTTTATGGCTAATCATGATCTTCATGATTTAGGTGTTATTGGCCCAAGATTCTCTTGGTGTAACAGTAAGCAAGGAATGTCTAGGATTTGGGAAAGACTAGACAGATGTTTACTGAATTTCACGACTCTGAAGCTTATTCCTTCTGCTTCGATTAGACATTTAGCATGGGTGGCTTCTGACCACTGTCCCATTGCTTTTAAATTTGAGGAGTTGCCGCGTGTTTTTTCTAGAATTTTTTGGTTTGAAGATACTTGGAAATCCTATCCAGCTACTTGGAATATTGTTTCGAATTCTTGGGGAAAGCATGATTTTGGCGAGGCTGTTGAGGTTTTAAATAGGAAAATCAAGAGAACTCTTAAGTCGCTCTACATCTGGAACAAAAATAAGTGCAAAATTTTGAATTTGTTGAAGGATGAGCTGAAGGATGAAATTTTCAAATTGCAATTAGAAGAGCAATCAGAAGGATGCCTTAGCCCGGACAAGTTGTCTTTACTACGTTCTAAAGTCAATGAACTTAATATTACTTTGTTCAGGTTAGCTATTTGATGGAATCAAAGAGCCAAGGTGACTTGGAATGATGAAGGAATAGTAAAATGATGCATCACCAAGAAGGAATAGTAAAATGATCAGACAAATCAAGGATAATAACAATATTGTTGTGAATGAGTTAGATCAGATTGAATCCATTTTCTTAAATTTCTTTGAGAACAAATGGAGATCCAGAAACTGTATTAAGCTTAATTGGCCTTTGGAAAACCTGGAATAGATGCTTGATGATAATGACCGAAATTGGTTAGAGGGGAATTCACTAAACAGGAATTTACTACAGCAGTATTTCAACAACGCTCCAATAGATCACCTGGATTGGATGGGAGCTCCTCTCCTTTTTTCAAATTTTATTGGAGCATTGTCAAAGAAGTTACTTGGAAGGCTATTGATCATTATTTCAAAACCGGTACTATGCACGATTCATGGAAAGACACCTTAATTGTTCTTATCCCCAAAATCAAAAACCCAGTAACTCCTTCAAACTTTCATCCCGTTAGCCTTTGTCAAACCATTGACAAAACTACTTTTACTATGATTGTAAATAGACTGAAATGTTGTATGCCCAAAATCATCTCCAAAGAACAAGTTGCCTTTATTCTAGGTAGATCTATGTCAGATCATTGCCTTTTAGCTCATGAAATTTTTAATAAATTCAGAATTTCTAAAAGCAAAAAGGGTCTTATGGCTATTAAGCTTGATATGGAGCAAGCTTTTGACAGTATGAGTTGGGATACCTTGGATCTTGTTTTGAATTGGTTTGGTTTTCATGCTAGGATTTATAATCTTATTATGAATTGTGAGATTAACGTTCAATTTTATATTCTTTTAAATGGCAAGAGCACTAGATGGATTGAAGCTAAAAGTGGGTTTCGGCAAGGTAGTCATATGTCTCCATACCTCTTTATCATGTGCTCTCAACTTTTGTCAAATACTATTACTCAAATAGGTCACCATTTGGGTATCAAGATTTCTCCTAGTGCTCCGAATATTACTTATCTCATTTATGTTGATGATGTGCTCTTATTCGGAACAGTATCTTCTCGTATTATTAGAACTATAATGAAGATAGTCGTGGATTATTGCGGCTGGACTGGACAGAGTATCAATAATACCAAATCTCAGATTTTTTTTGGAAAATCTTTAAGACAAAGCTTGAGAAGGAAACTTGGGAGGAAATACGGTTTTAAGTTTGTTACTGAACTTCACTACTTGGGCATTAAAATTTCTCTTAGGAAGATGGTGAAGAATGATTTTCAGTATATCATTGATCGTGCTCTAGATAGGATTAATGCTTGGGCAGCTACATTTTTATCTTTGGACGGAAGGATGGTTGTAGTCAAGTCCTCTTTCTTATCTTTTCTTATCTTTGCTTCAACTCATTCATTGGTCCCTAAGCATAGTCTTCATGAATTGGACAGAATTTGTCATTATTTCATTTGGCTTAAGGGGAATGGTGTTCATGGTCTGGATTATGTTGCTTGGGAGGAATTATGCAAACCCAAAAACTTGGGTGGAATGGGTTTATATTCGGCTGTTCATAAAACAAGTCCTTTGAGAGCTAGAATCTCTTGGAGATTCTTACATAATCCTTCCTCTTTGCTACATAAATGTATTGCTTCTAAATACGGTATGAACATCTGGAATGGTACGCACAATAGTAGATAAATTTTGCAACTTAGTCTTGTTCGATTAAAAAATATAGTTTGAAAAAGATTAATTTTTTTTTGGAAATATTTAATTTTGAATTTTAAAATTGAATACGTCATTATGAACAGTATATCGCCTCCGGAGGTGATTATATCGTTCCCTAATAGGTTCAAATTTCAGAATTTTAAATTTATCCAAACTATCGCAATCAAACTCAAGGGGGAACAACATATGATCTCGAAAGATCAAAATGACGTTCAATCAATTATTTAACTATAATAATTCAGATAAGAGATCGTTAATTTCATAATCAAAATAATGATAATAAAATAATATATATTCCCGAAGAAAGATGATATTACCTATTACTGATTATTTGAATATGACAATAATGATCACCATTTTTTTTGTTTGAATTCCCAAAGATAATTAATTAGACATTTTGAAAACTTGATTTTAAAAATCAGGTCCGGGATTCTAAATCTCCTACGAGCTCAAGCCCTCATAGTTAATTACATCGTAGGAAACTGGAGTTCCCTACGAATACTCTTGATTAAAATAGCGATAAAAATTTCATTTAAGAATTTAAAGATCGATGTCAAAGGAGGTAAGGGTTTGAATTTTCAATCAGGATTGGTTCGGGGTTGAACATTTATTTCTGGAGTCAAAGAAAAAAGGGTAGGAGGTGTTTTCGGATTCTGAATTATTTCAGAAACACCTCAGTCTATCCTAAGTGTTGGGCTTAAATTTGATTGAAAATTATTTAAGTTTGAATGTTCAATTTTATTAGAAAGTCGGGATTCAATTCCCAGAGGTTGAGGTCTTATGGCTCGAGCCAACCTCCAAACCTAAGTCTAAATTGAGCATTTAGAAGTGACCCAAACTGAGCTAATGCAGTGCAAATCTGGTCTTATCCCGACCTGGATTGGGGAGCCAGCTAAACCACCTAGGCACTTTCAAATTATGAGTCCAGACTTTTAATGTTGAGTGGTCGGGATGTTGTTTAGAAAAGTTTAAAGGAATGAGGTCAACATCTAGAGCAGATCCTTAGTTGACCCCTTGACTTATGTCGGGTAAGATGCTTAAGCTAATGATGCAATTAAAAATTTAGACTCTATGTAATTTGTTGCTAATGAAATGCATGCTGATTGACTTGATTCAATGGTTTAAATTTGAAAAGATGAAGTTATGAAATGAGAACTCCCGACGGTTCTAGGCTTATTTCTTAAATCGTTAGAGTTTCTATCTTATCTTAAAAATTTTATTTAATAAAAGTAGAAGAATTTTGACAAGTCCTTAAGAGCCTACGATCGGGTTCCAGGCTAAATCAAAGTCGACATGCAAGATCGTCCAAAAAACTAGGAAAAGCAGGCAGATCCTATTCGCAGTCAACACATCAACCAATAAATAAATCAATTAAGTTAAATCAATATCAAATTTAAAGTCCATATGGCAAGTGTCACTTATTATTACATATCAGAATTTGTAGAAAAGTAAAGTGGTCGTGCACCACTAACAACAACCCGGATTTCTAATCCAAAGACTCAAGTGACTTTGAGAATGGGTCTTCTCGTTATCCACTTCTTCGTCCTTCTACTGCTTCTTAGATCGCCGGGTCTGGATATCCAAATGAAAAGAAACTCCCCCTTGAATGAGGTGTTATCCTTCCTCTTTGGATATTTGAAGAGTATCCAATTTGACTTCCAAATAAAAAAAGACTCTCCCCTTTAGGGATGTCTTCTCCTCTTTGGAGTTCAAATTGGATTAAATATCCCAAACTCAAATCACTTTAAATATACCTCAAATTATATCAAATTATATTAATTAAAATTGAAAAATCTAGACTTGATCCTGCAGGGTTATCCTAATAATCAACAGTTATATATAATCCCAAGCAGTTATAATTAATCTCAAGAAGTTTATATATTTAAAATTTAAATGCTCAATAGAGTGCAGTAAATAAAAAAACAAACAGTCAATCAATTCTAAGCTAACAACCAGCATGTAGTGAAAGCTTGAAAACTCGGCACACAGCAAAAAATTAAACACCGGCCTATCCTAAAACTAGAGTTGGTTGTCCTAGCAAACTATCTAAAGTGTGTGAGGTAGGCCGTGTGGTTTGTATATGTCCTATGGAGGGCAATTTGTTAAAGTTATTTGAATTTCTGATTGGTTGAAAGGCTTAAGGAAAGATTTAAATTTGACTTTAGGTATTAATGATTTGAAATATATTTTATGGTTGATTAAAGATTTTAAGATTAATTAGAGAATTCTGGAATTTTAAAGTGATTTTTGAGCTTTATAAATTTTTTGGATTATTTTAATCAATTAATTAAGGGGTCAAAAGTTGACTTTTTGATTAAGAATATTTTTTAGGAAATTAATATTTTATTAAAATACTAGACTTTAATACGATCAGTTAGACTATAAGTACGCTAAAATTGGATTTTTCTGGATTTTATTATGAAGGTTTGAAGTTTTGAACTGATTTTAACTTAAGTTGACCAAAAAGTTGACTTTTCAAATTTAATGGTTTTCTGGAATTTTGATATTTTTACTAAATATTAGACATCATTATGAGTTGAATGCAAGTGAGTTTGGTTAATTTGGATTTTTCTATATTTAGTTATAAAATTTTGTTGAAACCAACTCCAAAGGTCATGGATGACCTAAGGAGAGATTCCCAAGTGTTTGGCAATTTTTTGAAATTTTTAATTATTATTAATTAATTAAATTAATTAAATATTTAATTTTACTTAAAATTAGATTAAGATCATATTTGATGTCGAATTCAATTGGTTTTAATTTTGCTTGATTAAGGGTTGAATTCTGGTCAGTTCAAGGGGCTGTTTGTATTTTTTGGATTTAAACTTGATTTATTGTAAGTTTTAGATGTTTTAAAGCTCAATTAAGGGGTTAACTTTGACTTGTTTAATTTTCTGACCTAATGAGCTCCAAATTGGGTGAAATTTGAACCTAAGGTTTAAAATGTCACTATATGTTTACTTTGTTTAAGTTTCACCCCTATTGGGTATTCATCGATTTTTGAAGCATCTTCATGATATTGAAGTTATCTCCCTCAATGATGATTCCTTGAGCTTCAAACATCCATTCCTTCACAACATATTTCAGATAGACGATAGCCAATAGCTCTAACTGAGCAATATCCCAGTGAAAACATCTAGTTCCGAAAGCTCCCAGAAATCTGCCATTTCCGTCTCTAGCAACACCTCCAATACCAGCTAAATTATTACCTTTAAGAGCAGCATCCACATTTATTTTTATCCAACCGGTTGGAGGAGGATACCAAGGAAGAAACAGCGTATGCTGATTAGCATCCCAGTTTTCCAGTTGAATATTAAGAAAATTATTCTTCACAACATAAGAAATTGCATTTGCTGCTATCACATTGTTAGAATCTTCAATTTCCCCATGTACCAACTTGCATCTACTTTTCCAAACTAGAAAAATAGCAAAACAGAAGATATTCGCACTACATATATCCTTATTCATTAAACTATGAAGACCATCTTTGCATTCACTGAAATCCCTATACAATGGGATAGGAAATCCCCACTTATTCAGCACCAAGATAACCTCCCGAATTTTACAACAGTTACCAACAAGGTGATTGTTATCCTCCATGTCTTCACAGCCTCTCGGACATCCAGCGAATGTGCTCAATTTCCTCTTCACCAGGAAAGAATTAGAAGGAACAGCCTTCATACATAGCCTCCACCAAAAGAACTATTTTCGGGTTTAACTTCAGTTTTTTTAACCAGTTCCAATGATCTCTTTCAATTTCAAGATTCAAAGTGGCTTCAAAAGCCAAAGCTGTAACAGTTTTTCCAGAAAACTTGTTATTCAATTCCAACACATCACATTCTCTATTTACGTTTATCAGAATTTTGGAAATAAGGCTCATCAGCTGATCACCAAAAGACTCCTTGAGAACATCAAGATTCCAGGATCCATTAGAAATAAAACATTTCAGTTTGAAATCTGAAATATTTTGAATATTAACAAATGTAGGCCATGAAGCAATACATTTATCCAAAATCAAAGAATCATTCACCCAATTAATAGAACTCCCATTAGAAATGCTCCATCTAACAATGCTTTTAAGGAATTTAGCTCCCATGGTAATAATCTTCCAAGTAGATGAACTTCCACCCTTCACCGAATAAGACCAAAGATCACCACCATACTTTGCTCTAAGAATTTGATTTAACAAAGAGTGAGGCTTCATATAAAAATTCCAAGCTAATTTGGCTCTTAGAGGACCAACTCTTGAAACAGCAGAAAACAAACCCCTTCCGCCAACTGCCTTTGGCTTACATGCTCCCATGAAGCATAGTGAATTCCTGCATTCCCATTATTTTTGCTCCAAAGAAAACCTCTACACATCTTATCAAATTCCTTAAGAATACTCAAAGGAACCAAAGATAGTGTAGACAAAAATTGGGTTAAAGAGAGAAAAGCTAATTTTACTAAAACCAATTTACCTTCTAGTGAAATGCATTTTTCCCCCAAAGTATTGAGCCTATTTTTAGCAGCATCCAACAAAATCTGAAAATCTGAAGCCACCATCCTCTTGAGTGTCATCTTTACTCCTAGGTAATTGATTTCCTTCACCACTTTAAACTTGAGCCTCTTAATAATCTTCTTCTGAATGAAACTATTAGTGTGTTTCCCAAACATTATCATAGACTTCAAGTTATTAACTTTCTGTCCAGTCCAATCACAATAATTGGAAATGATCTTCTTTAATTCCTTAACCTCTTTGTATTTAGCCTCCGCAAATACTAAAATATCATCAGCAGAGAGTAAATGAGATACTCTAGGAGCCAAAGGAGAAATAGAATACCCTTACCATCTCTTCTAGCTATCAATGCATCCGACAAAATCTGAGAGCATAAAATGAATAAAACTGGCGACAAAGGACAACCTTGTCTAAAGCCACAATTACCATCTATCCATCCAGACTTTTTCCCATTTATAAGATTACAAAATTTAGGATTGATGACACATTGTAAGATAATATCCAAAAATTTTGTAGGGAAATTAAAGTTAGAAAGAGCTTCCCTTAAAGTATTCCAACCCATACTATCATAAGCTTGTTCCATGTCAAGCTTGATTGCAACCAAACCACTTCTAGCTTTGGACCATCTAAATTTACTGAAAATCTCTTGAGCCAACAACACATGATCTGAAAGGGAACGTCCTCTCACAAAAGCCACCTAATCATTGGAAATGATTTTATGAATGACTTTCTCCATTCTATTGAGTACAATTTTAGCAATCAGTTTGTAAACAGTCAAACAAAGACTAATTGGTCTATAGTGGACAAGTTCTTGACGATTTTTTATCTTGGGAATCAAAATAATCATAGTTTCCTTCCAAGATTCATCCATGTTTCCTGAGATAAAAAATTGTTTCACAGCAAGCCATATATCCTCTTTGATAATTTCCCAAAAATCTTTTATGAATGAGAAAGAAATCCCATCAACTCCAGGTGAGATATTCCTCTTAAAGCTATCTACCACCAACTGGAGTTCATCCTGACAGAAATCTACCTCCAGCAATCTCTGATCTTCCACATTAAGAACACTAGAAGGATTCGGCCACCCTTCTAAATTACATTCCCTAAACTTCCACTTGAGTCTGAAAAAATCTGTAATGGTTTTCTGAATTTCAGATTCATCCTCCAAATAACTACCATATCCAGATTTTATATGGCTGATCCAGTTTGAGCTATGCCTAGCATTAGCAAATGCATGAAAGAAAGAGGAATTACAATTACCTTCCTCCATCCATTTAGTTTTGGCTCTTTGCCTCCACCAAGTGTTGATCCTAGCCAAAGTAATGTTGAGTTCATTAATTCTAAATCTCAAAATATGCATCCTTTCCTTAGATAACTCCCCTTCAGATTCTTCCAATTGGATTTCCAATATCTCCTCTTTCAACAAATCTCTTAAAGCACTTTGCTCCAATAGAAAAGTGCTTTCAAACTTCTCTTGAACTTAACATTCAGAATATTTGCCGGATCTCCTATACCATTTCTTTTCCAAATGCTTTTAACTAACGCAGATGCACCATAATATGATGCCCAAACTTCTTCATACCTGATCATTTTTTTGCTATGCACCAAAGGTTTAAAAACCTCTAACAAAATTAGACAATGATCCGATGCCACACGAGACAAGTGTTTCACAAAAGTAATTTGAATATGATTCATAGCAATGGTATTAATAAGGCATCTATCAAGCTTCTCAAGAATGTGAGCTCCACCATTCTTATTATTGCACCATGTAAACTTTGGCCCCATAGACTTCACCTCATGCAAATCATTACTAATCATGAAATTAGTAAAATCTTTAGATCCTTGATTGACTAAAAATTTCTTCCCTCCTCTCTTTTCTTCTTGAGAAATCATGCAATTGAAATCACCCCCAACTATAAAAGGAAGATCACTAGAACAATACTTCTCTAGATCAGTCCACAGCCTCCTTCTAATCTGAGCAACATTACTTCCATAAACTGAAGCAACCACCCAGCTACCCTTCCCTGCCACAGTAAGCTTCCCCACAATCATCTGAGATGAAGCTTCCAGGACTGAAAAATTGGCTAAGTCTTTCCTCCATAAAACCATCAAACCTCCAAGACTAAATTTTTGTGGAAGATTATTGTGTACATTCATTCACACCATAGAAATTTTACAGCAAAACACTAAGAATTAAGAGAGTTAAATTTAGGGTCCAAAATGGACCCTTTACCTTGAAAATTCACATCACATAAATCCATTGTGTATCTGACCCTAGAAAAATCAGTGAACATGCCTAAGATACCCAATAATCTTCCACCAAAATTCAGGGTTCAATTGACCACTAGATTATGAGAAATTCCTAAAACACTGATTTCAAATAATAAATAATATCTAACAACACAGTGATCAAATTAACTTAATTTTAATATAAATACTACATTAAATTCCATTTCCAACGAGCCCAAAAATGTCCAATTTGGTGAAAAATTAGATTTTCTATGAATTTTGGAAGATCTGGCCTTATTTTTTGAATTTTTTTGACCATTTTTGGTCAAACTGACCGCCGGCGCCAATCATTGGCATTAGAATGGCGGCGCCCATTGGGAACGGGCCACGTGGCTGGCTGGGCCCACCACTTAACCACGTCAGCACCCGCATTTGAATCCGGAGGAAGATGCATAGTATGGCGCGATCTGGGCTGTCCGATCTTTGATCGGACGGTCCAGATCTTCTCTAGTTAATTTTGTGTATGAAATTTCAAATGCTCATATCTCCCAAAATACTCAATGAAATTGCACAAAATTTGAACTATAGCTAGGGGGTAACGTAATCTAACAATGCATGGAGTTTGGAGGCTCAATACTTTGTAGATTTGCTACAGTTCTAAATTGAAATTTAAATTTTAAATGGGCATAACTTACAATCCAACCATTGGATATTCAATTTCTTGGGCTTGTTGGAAAGTTGCTAAAATCCTCTTCAACTTTGTAGAAGATATTTGGAGCTGGAGCTAGCTGGACTTGAAGTTATTTGTGAATAACCTGATTCTCTCTCTTCACCAAATAAAGCTTTGGAGGCTAGATTTTTGTAGGGGAAGTCTTGGAAATGCTAGGGGAAGGCCTAGAGAATTTTTTGAGAGTTTTTGAGGGCGGGATTAGCTCTGTGGATGAGAGATTTGGTGAGAGAGGCTTAAGGTCCATATATGCTTAATTAGGAAACTTTGCCCTATTCAAAATGCTTCAGGCCATTGTGGACAGTCTTGATCTGTTTGAAGACTCCCTTAATTCTTGCCATCTGCCCTAGGGTAGTGGGAGGCAGAGGAATAAAAAAGGACCAAAGGACATGATGTAGAAAGTTGCCTTCTCCTTTCGAACACATGGGGGAATCATTAGGGCTATTTGATCCTAATCAAAGGGTTGAAAATGCCTCTAGTAAGGTTCTGGAATCTCTCCAAATAGCAGGAGAGGTTTAGATTAAATGAGATTAAATTTTAGAGGGGTATTGACCAACCTTAACCCCTCTAAACCCTTGCTTTGACTGTTTGACCCGTCAAAGTCCAGGTGGACTACTGAGGTGGCACCCATATGGCCTTAGAGAACAGATGTGATGCCTTTGATTTAATATTTAAGGGAGGAATCAAAATTTGATGGAGATTTGTCCATCTAAACCCTCTCTTGCACTCTTGTTGACCAAGTTGACTAGTCAACAGTCAAGTGGGAGTGCTGAGTTGGCAGGGAATAAGTTTTAAACTTCCTGAGTGACAAGTTGAAGGGAGTTTGAAACTTAAGGATTTGAACTTGGAAGAGTAGAGAAGGATTTAAGCTAGTTTGACCAAATTTATATACGTTGACTTGGTCAAAATGCCTTTGAATTAACTCTAAATCAATTTGATCATACTTGAACTATGGAATTAGATGCGTTTGAAGGCTTGAATGGTTTGAAATGGTTAAATGGGTTAAGATAACCCATTTAGACCATTAAGGGCCTATCGGGTCAACCTAGGTTGACTTGGTCAACCAGGTTGACACAGGGTCTGAATTTGGGTTCAACAGGTTTGGTTCGATATTTAAAACTTGTTGGAAGTGGTTTGAAGAAATTTAGAGGTCGTTTGGTTTGAAATTAGTGTTTGAACCCCTAAGGGGTATTTTGGTCAAAAGGGTCGAACTGGTCAACTTGGCTTGACCAGGGTCAGGGTTTGAGTCCAATGTATTCATAATGGTGATTAGGATGCATTGGAAGAGGTTTTGGGGTTTGAATTGAAAAGGTCATATTTAAGTCTAAATAAAACTTCAATATTGTCCTTAAATGGCATTTTGGTCATTTTGACCCCTGGTCAACTAGGCGTCAAGATGGGTCTACCAAAGTGCAGTTTAATATTCAATAGGTCAGGATTAAGGGTTTAGAAGTGATTGGAGGCTTTGTAGATAGCTCCAAGGTCAGGATCTATTAGGTGGAAGGTCCAGTGGCATAGGATGTAAATATTTGAAGGTTTTATAGCCTCTGGATTTTGATTTAGTTTCTGGGGTTAGAGATCTCAAAATGGGATCAAATTTGGAGAGTTACCTCTAGAGACATGTCTTATCACTTTGCAAGTGATAGGCTCTGAATCAGATGTCTTTTGATTAGGTTTTAAAGTGTTTGAAAAAATCCCTGGAAAAGGCCTTTAGGACAAGGTCTTTGGACGTAGGATTTGAGTATGGATTTTTAGATTTGATCTAGATTTTGAGTTTGGATGATTGAATTTGAATTATCCATATCTTTTATGATTCGTTGGATGCTCATAAGTGAAAGGATAGAGTGAGGCTAGATCAAAGATAGGATCTAGGTTTGAACTTGATATTGAGATCTGGATAGGTTTAAAGTCTGGATAAGTTTATAAGTCTAGATTTGATTTGAAATTTTGAATTGACTTGAGATTTGAATTAGAGCCTAGAGTCTAAAAGATTCCTAGGACCTATTGTGGATTCGAAGGTCTGGATTCTAGGAGGATCTTAGAGTCTAGATTGGTCTGGAGATTAAATTGATCTGGGGTCAGGATTAATCTGGAGTCTGGGTGGGTCCCTAGTGACCTCATACAAAAATGAGATCAACAAATGGACCCCCAATATGTGTAATAGAATGAAGTTCTATTGCACATATTGGTGTTGACCAATTTGAAATGTCAAGTCTGGAATTTTGATCCTAAGGGAAGGAGAACTCTACACCTTAAGGGAAAAAGTGTTTGAATTTAGAATTTCTTTTGAATTTGAAATTTAAAGTCACGATGGTGCCATAGAGGGCATACTCCATCACTGGGAGTCTAATTCTAAGGGAAAGAGAATATCTAACCCTAAGGTTGAAAGCCTGGATGATCCTATATGAAAATGGAACTTCTAACTATAGAGGATCAAGTTTGAATTTGATTCCAAGGGAAAGGGAAGCCTAACCTTAGAGGAATTAATTTGGAATTTGATTCCAAGGGAATAAAAATACATAATCCTAGAAGATTGAAATTTGATTTGATGCTACGATAGTGCCACGAGGGGCGTACTCTACCACCAGTGGGTTTGATCCTAAGGGAAGGGAGTACCTAAACCCTAAGGAAGAGAAAGCTAGAGGACCATGTGGGAATGAAGCATTGCTTCCCACAGAAGGTCTAATCTGTATTTTAAAACTAGAATGGTGCCATAAAGGGCGTGCTCCATCACTAGTGGATCTAATCCTAAAGGAAAGGAAGCTCTAGGACTCACACCTATCTGAAGGAAAAGAAGACTGGAAGATCTTATGGGAAGGAAGCATTTATTCCCACGAAAGATCGAATCTAATTTTGAATTTAGGATGGTGCCACAGAGGGCGTATTCCATCACTAAAGGATGATCTTGTGGATGAGGAAACTATCTCTGCTCAAAAGATCAAATCTAGAATTTGGAATTAGGATGGTGACCCAGAGGGCGTGCTCCACCACTAGTGGGTCTAATCCTAAGGATAGAAAGCACGATGACTCATATCTGTCCTTAAGGAAGAGAAACTCAAAGATCTTATGAGAAGGAAGCATTACTTCTCATGGAAGATCGGGTCTGGATGATCGTATGTAGAGGAAACTTTCTCCATATAGAGGATCATGTTCGAATGATCTTATGTAGTGGAAACTTGCTCTACATAGAGGATCATGTTTGAATGATCATATGTAGAGAAAACTTGCTCTACATAGCGGATCAAGTTTAAATGATCGTATGTAGAGGAAACTTGCTCAGTATAGAGGATCGGGTCTGGATGATCATATGTAGAGCAAACTTGCTCTACACAGTGGATCGGGTCTCGATGATCATATATAGAGGAAACTTGCTCTACACACTAGATCGGGTATGGATGATCATATGTAGAGGAAACTTGCTCTACACAGAGGATCGAGTTTGAAATTTGAAATTTGATATTTAAATGACTTTTAAATTTGAGTTGATTTGGTTTTGTGTTTAAGGAAGTTTAAATTTAAAATTTGATTTAACAAATTTGAATTTGAAACTTGTTTTGATTTTGATGAATCTTTGAACTTGAGGTTTGATTTTGAATTTGGAGATTTTATTTGATTGATTTTTATTTGTTTGAATTTGAAGAGTTTGAATTTGATTTGGTTTGATTTTTAAGAGTTTTTTAAAGTTTGATTTTAAGAATTATTGCGACTTTCAATGGTTTGAATTTGATTTGTTTGAGCTTGAAGATTTTTTTGAATTTGATTTTAAGTTTTGACACTCATCTGGCATGCTACTTCCTGAAGAGCCGCCCCGATATTTGAAACATATCGGGTGGCATCCTTCAGGGTTAATCAGTTAATATTTAAAATTTTCTTAAAGTTTATCTTTACAATAAGAGAATATTCTTGTATTGGTTCAAACTCCTCTGTCGATCTCTCGGTAGGCTAAGATAGGCATCCAAAGAACCTAGACCGTATCTCCTTCTTAGAAGATTCTAAGTCGCACTATCTTATGACAAGCATGAACTACTCAGGCTTTGTATGATTCTGAGTTTTATTGAGCCTTAAAGATAAAGCTCTACAAGGCCTCGAGCTCCTCAAATTGGAGTCGGACACTCTTCTTAGTTGTGGATTGATTTTGAACAACAATTCCTAGCATTGTAAAATACTCCTCTAGTGGGTCTAATCTTGGACCCATTATAGAGTGTAATTTTGTTAAGAAGTCCTTAAAATGAAAAGAAGCCTCTGTGCAAGGACTTACACATATTCCTCAAGGACAGGATTTGAATTCTTTTCAGGAGTAGAAGATTCATTCATTTTATTGGAAATTTCCTCTAGTTCTTTGGACCAACGACAAGCAGGAACAAATTTACAAGTGTAGTGAGAAGTAGAGTCGACTCCAACTAAATTGAAAGGATATAATTTTTATTGATCCATACCAAGTTTCATAAAAACTAAATTGGGTCTCCCTTAAACAAATTTTGAATTAAAATTAACTTCAAAGGGTTTAAGTTGAAGAGAGAAATTCAATCTTTTCAATTCTCTTGGACGAAGTTCTTCTATCTAATAGATAATTCATGCATGATGAAAAATCTGGATTCAAGATTTTCAAAGTCAAGTATTCAAAGGTGATCAGGTATTTTGAGATTTAAGGATTTAAAGGAAGGAAAAAGCCATCTTACTACTCTTCTCTTTCTCTAGTGACACAGTTTGCGTATCTTTTGACTTTTGGTGCACTTCGTGTATTTCTTGATTTTTGGCGCATTCGCACGTCTTTTGATTTTATGAGCATTCGCACATCTTTTGAGTTATGATACACTTTGCACATTTTTTAACTTTTTCATTGATCTTGAGAAGAGGCTTCAATTCCTTCAAACACCTTAAATTGATTGATCTTTTTATTTTGAATGTTGGTATTATATCTCAAGTACTAGAGAAGAAAATTAGTTCTCTTATACAAGAAAGAAAAATCCTCAAAACACATCCAACCTTTTTGAAAAGGGTATTGGATTGACTTTTAAAAAACATTGAACAGATTTTAGACATTCGAGAATCGCCTATTAAGTTAGAAGATTGCTAGAAGATTGAAAAAAATTTCATTTCTAAAGTCAACTTAAGTTCGATATTGATTTTAGTTCAACACCCGTTGAAGCAGTGGGAGGGAGGTGTATTCAAACATTTGATGGAGTCAACTACAACTCCCTCCAGCTTAACACTTAAGGCAGAGGTCAATTTTCATTAAAAAAAGGAATCAACTATCTTGAAAATTCGGACCAGGTACAATTGAGGAATTGGTATGTTTTCCTTAAAGGTTGCATGTCTAGGTGGCAAGACCCTTGTTAAAATAGAATTGAATTCCTACAATCTTCTTAAAGGGAGAGACTGTTATAGGTTCTACACTATCTCTAGTTGATGTGGTATCATTACAATCAAAAGATTTATCGCAATAAGACCCCATTCAAAATTTAAATTTCGATGGTATCACTATATAATACAATCTTTAATTATTTCCTCCTCTCACATTACTAGTGGCCTAGTAGTTAAGAGAGTGGCACCCCGAGAGGTTTTTACTCCTCCTCCTCTGTAGATGATGTAGTGGGACACGTGTAGTAACGCATCTTAACATCGTCTAGTAGAGTGGACGGGTTGTAACCCTCAACTGGGGGCCTACGGCCTAGTGCTAGGATTTGCTCAGTTCTGGCCTGTCTGAGTCTTTCTGTGTAGTAGTCAAGAAGTTGTATTGAAGATCGCACTCTCGTCTCTACAACCTCCCTCCTTTGTGTAAGGTGAGGGTACATAGAAGGAGCAACGGGTTCTCGATTGACCTCAAATTTGACTTGCTCAAAGGTTTTCAACTCAGCAGTTATTCTGGCCTTAATAACCTTCTTTCAAACTCTTCGAAGGTAATTCTTTCTCTTGTTCTTACCGATGAAAGGAGTGCTAGAACATGACCCAATCTCAGCTTGAGATGGTAGCTCTTCCTTCGTTATTGACTTTTGGTTTAGATCCTCCTGAGTAGAGGGTGTAGTGGGTATAAGGGCAACAACGACCTCCATCTTGGAGATGGGGGAGTCAACTCCTAACCCTAAAGTAATCTCAACTAAAGGAAACTTTCTTAGTATCATGGCAGACATATTAATCAATGTTTCTCCATTAACTGAAATCTTGAGGTTTTGAAAATTCATCACATACTAAATTAAATTTCCATTGAGAAGTTCTTCTATAGGCACATCTTTATTCAGTGAGAAGATGAGTTTCCTAGCCATTTGAGTGCTTGATTTTCTAGAATTAAGAAAATGATTTGAATTAGTGATTGTGAAATGGTATTTGAGTTTTGAGTTTTATTATTTTATTCATAATTTTATAACTCAATCATATTCAATTTACACTGGACACGGTGGTTCATGAAATTGACGAGTTAAACTTGACTCTTTCGCTGCACCAACTGACATGGGGCAAAACGTCAAAGTTTGGACACGCATTTGAAATCAAAATTGAACTTAAGTTTGAGGTGGAAAATAAGTTTAAACTTAAGGTTAAAATTTTATTTGAAATCAAAGTTTGATTTGAATTTTAACTTAAGGTTGTATTTGAATGGATCTCCATTAAATTTTGAAACTCAAGACATTGAATTTCAATCATATGTAGATGTTTACAAAATTATAGGAAGATCCTAAGAAATTATGCCTGACTCTTTCATCTCACTAAGTAATTCAGGGGTGAAATTTCAAAGCCCAGAATTGTCTGGAAGGTTCTAGATTTTTGCATGTGTTCTACTACAATAGAACGTCATAGAAGACACATGGCAACAACAATTAGAATTGATTTGAATGATTTACCTTTACTTTGAAACTCAAAATGTTTAGTTCTATTTTCAACATAATGGTTAACAAAAATTAAGAGAAAATTTGGAGGCCTGGACTTGACTCATTCACTACACTGCTACCTTAGCGTGAAATGTTAAAATCTAGAATTGACTTGAGAGTTTTGGGTTTGTGTTGCATGTGTTCAACTACAACAGAATATTATAAAAGACACATGGCAACGATGATTGAAGGTTATTTGAAAGAGATATTGAATCTTGGAAAATCTGACTGAACCTCCCTATTTTGAAACTCAATGTGTTGAATTTGCGTTGAACATAAAGGTTTACAAATTTTGGGGAAAGGTTCTTAAAAGTTGACCCGACTCTATAATCCCAACGAATGCTTGGGAGTGAAATTTCAAAGCTTGACTTTGCCAGAAAGATTAATCATTTGAGTTGAATTGGAAGGTGTTTATATTTTTCACACATATTGAATTATAAGAGCTACAATTCTGTATGTAGTGTTTGAATATATGGATCAATTAGGATTTGAAAGAAATTGAATTTTGCTTAAAAGATTGAAATTTTGATTTTTAATTTGAAGGGTCTTCAGTAAATTGTGAAACTTAGCATGCTAGATATTTATTCGCATGCAAGTTTGCAACATATACAGAAGGATTCGGTTTGACTCTTTCACTCTACGAATTAACCTAAAGGCAAAATGTGAAAGCCCAACTTGAAAGAGATATCCTACACTCACCTCTCTTTTGACATGTCTTAATTGAGTTGGCCACACTCACCCAAGGGAGAAATGGTTAGAGGGACCAATAGAGAGAAAGGAAGTTAAAACTACCGAAACAATAAAATTTATACCGCTATTAAACATGGAGAGTGAGATTTATCGCCAGCAGAGTCGCCATTTTTTGTTTGAATGAAAAATATAGTTTGAAAAAATTATTTTTCTTTGGAAAATATTTGATTTTGAATTTTAAAATTGAACACGCATTATTAACAGTATATCGCCTCGTGAGGTGATCATATTGTTTCCTAAAGGGTTCAAATTTCAAAATTTTAAATTTATCTGAATTATCATAGTCAAACTTAAGGGGGAACAACATATGATCTCGAAATATTAGAATGACGTTCAATCAATTATTTAACTATAATAATTTGGATAAGAGATCGTTAATTTCATAATCAAAATAATGATAATAAAATAATATATCTTCCCAAAGAAAGATGATATTACCTATTACCAATTATTTGAATATGACGATAATGATCGCCACTTTTTTTGTTTGAATTCCCAAAGATAATTAATTAGAGGTTTTGAAAACTTGATTTTGAAAATCAGGTCTGGGTTTCTAAATCTCCTACGAGCGTAAGCCCTCATAGGTAATTACATCGTAGGAAACTGGAGTTCCCTATGAATACTCTCGATTAAAATAGTGGTAGAAAGTTCATTTAAAAATTCAAAGATTGATGTCAAAGGAGGTAAGGGTTTGAATTTTCCATCGAGATTTGTTCGAGTTTGAACATTTATTTCTGGAGTCAAAGAAGGAAGGGTAAAAGGTGTTTTGGGATTCTAAATTACTTCAAAAACACCTCAGTCTATTCTAAGTGTTGGGCTTGAATTTGATTGAAAGTGATTTAAGTTTGAATTTTCAATTTTATTAGAAAGTCGGGATTCAATTCCCGGAGGTTGAGGTCTTATGGCTCGAGTCAGCCTCGGAACCTAAGTCTAAATTGGTCACTTAGAAGTGACTCAAACTGAGCTAATGAAGTGCAAACCTGGTCTTATCCCGGCCTGGATTGGGGAGCGAGCTAAACAACCTAGGCGCTTTAAAATTATGAGTCCAGTCTTTTAATATTGAGTGGTTGGGATGTTGTTTACAAAAGTTTAAAGGAATGGGGTCGACATCTAGAGCAGATCCTTAATTGACCCCTTGACTTATGTCAAGTATGATGCTTAAGCTAATGATGCAATTAAAAATTTAGACTCTATTTAATTTGTTGCTAATGAAATGCATGCTGACTGACTCGATTCAATGGTTTAAATTTGAAAAGAAGAAGTTATGAAATGAGAACTCCCGACGGTCCCTGGCTTATTTCTTAAATTCTTAGAGTTTCTATCTTATCTTAAAATTTTTATTTAATTAAAGTAGAAGAATTTTGATAAGTCCTTAAGAGCCTACGATCGGGTTCCAGGCTAAATCAAAGTCGACATACAAGATCGCCAAAGAAACTAGGAAAATTAAGCAGATCCTAATCGCAGTCAACACATCAATCAATCAATAAATCAATTAAATTAAATCAATATCTAATTTAAAGTCCATATGGCAAGTGCCACTTTTTATTTCATCCCAGAATTTGTAGAAAAGTAAAGTGGTCGGGAACCACTGACAAAAACCCGGATTTCTAATCCTAAGACTCAAGTGACTTTGAGAATGGGTCTTCTTATTATCCACTTCTTCGTTCTTCTGCTGCTTCTTGGATCGTCGGGTCCGGATATCCAAATTAAAAGAAACTCCCCCTTGAATGGGGTATTATCCTTCCTCTTTTGATATTTGAAGAGTATCCAAATTTGACTTTCAAATGGAAAAAGACTCTCCCCTTTAGGGATGTCTTCTCCTCTTTGGAGTTCAAATTGGATTAAATATCCCAAACTCAAATCAATTTAAATACGCCTCAAATTATATCAAATTACATTAATTAAAATTAAAAAATCTAGACTTGATCCTGCAAGGTTATCCTAATAATCAGCAGTTATATATAATCTCAAGCAGTTATAATTGATCTCAAGAAGTTTATATATTTGAAATTTAAATGCTCAACAAAGTGCAGTAAATAAATAAATAGATAGTCAATCAATACTAAGCTAACAACCAGCATGTAGTGAAAGCTCGAAAACCCGGCACACAGCAGAAAAGTAAACATCGGCCTATCCTAAAACTAGAGTTGGTTGTCCTAGAAAACCATCTAAAGTGTGTGAGGTTGGCCGTGTGGTTTGGATATGTCCTATGGAGGGCAATTTGTTAAAGTTATTTGAAGTTTTGATTGGTTGAAAGGCTTAAGGGAAGATTTAAATTTGAGTTTAGGTATTAATGATTTGAAATTGATTTTAAGGTTGATTAATGATTTTAAGATTAATTAAAGAATTCTGGAGTTTTAAAGCGATTTTTGAGCTTTATGAATTTTATGGATTATTTTAATCATTTAATTAAAAGGTCAAAAGTTGACTTTTTGATTAAGAATGTTTTCTAGGAAATTAATATTTTATTAAAATACTAGACCTTAATACAATCAATTAGACAATAAGTACGCTAAAATTGGAATTTTCTAGATTTTATTACAAAGGTTTGAAGTTTTGAACTGATTTTAACTTAAGTTAACCAAAAAAAGTTGACTTTTCAAATTTAATGGTTTTGTGGAATTTTGAAACTTTTAATAAATATTAGAAATCCTTATGAGTTGAATGAAAGTGAGTTTTGTCAATTTGGATTTTTCTATATTTAGTTATGAAATTTTGAAGTTTGATGTATTTATTGATTTTTTGAATGTATTTAATTAGAAGGGTTTTCTTGATTTTACTCCAACTTAATTCCAAACTCCTTGAAATCAACTCCAAAGGTCAGGGATGACCTTAGGAGAGATTCTCAAGTGTTTGGGAATTTTCTGGAATTTTTAATTGTTATTAATTAATTAAAATAGGTAAATATTCAATTTTACTTAAAATTAGATTAAAATCAGATTTTATGTCAAATTCAATTGGTTTTAATTTTGGATGATTTAGGGTTTGGTTCTGGTCAGTTCAAGGGGCTGTTTTTATTTTTTGGATTTAAACTTGATTTATTGTAATTTTTGGAAGTTTTAAAGCTTAATTAAGGGTTTAACTTTGACTTGTTTA
This sequence comes from Dendrobium catenatum, assembly GCF_001605985.2. NCBI lineage: Eukaryota > Viridiplantae > Streptophyta > Magnoliopsida > Asparagales > Orchidaceae > Dendrobium > Dendrobium catenatum. Next base: position 10,258,805 of record NW_021319083.1, on the reverse strand, counting down.
ATTTTCTGACCAAATGAGCTCGAAATTGGGTAAAATTGGAATCTAAGGTTTAAAATGTCACTATATGTTTAGTTTGTTTAAGTTTCACCCCTATTGGTTGCATGTACAATGCCCTAAGAATTTTCTAAGTTTCCTAGAAATTTCTTAAATATTTTTCCTAGGAGTCTATAGTCTTCAAATTGAATTGAAATTTGGTGTGTCTAACCCTGGTGCACATTTATTCACACCACAGAAATTTTATAGTAAAACACTTAGAATTAAGAGAGTTATGAATTTTCAAAATTTAGGGTCCAAAATGGACCATTTACCTTAAAAATTCACATCATAGAAATCCATTGGGTATCTGACCTTAGAAAAATCAATGAACATGCCTAAGATACCCAATAATCTTCCACCAAAATTTGGGGCTCAATTGACCACAGTATTATGAGAAATTCTTAAAACACTTATTTCAAGTAATAAATAATATCTAACAACATAGTGATCAAATTAATTTAATTTTAATTTTAACAAATACAACATTAAATTTCAATTTCAACGAGCCCAAAAATATCCAATTTGGTGTAAAATTAGATTTTTTATGAATTTTGGAAGTTCTAGGCATTTTTCTGAATTATTTTGACCATTTTTGGTCAAAGTGACCGCCGGCGCCAATGATTGGCACTGAAATGGCAGCGCCCAATGGGAACGCGCCATGTGGAGGACTGGGCCCGCCACTTAAACACGGTATGGCGGAATCTGGGCTGTCCGATCTTTGATCGGACGGTCCAGATCTTCTCTAGTTGACTTTGTGTATGAAATTTCAAATGATCATATCTCCCAAAATACTCCACAAAAATGCACGAAATTTGAACTATAGATAGAGGGTAACATAATCTAACAATGCCTGGAGTTTGGAGGCTCCATGCATTGTATATTTGCTACGGTTCCAAATTGAAATTTGTAATTCAAATGTGTATAACTTACAATCCAACCATCGAATATACAATTTCTTGGGCTTGTTGGAAAGCGGCTAAGATTCTCTTCAACTTTATGGAAGACATCAGGATCTGGATCTAGCTGGATTTGAAGTTATTTATGAATAACCTGATTATCTCTCTAGATTTTTCTCTCTTCACCAAATAAGGCTTTTGAGGCTAGATTTTGGTAGGGGAAGGCTTCGAAATGCTAGGGGAAGGACTGGAGAATGTTTTTGAGAGTTTTTAGGGGCTGGATTAGCTCTAGGGACGAGAGACTTAGTGAGAGAGGCTTAAGGTTCATATATGCTTAATTAGGATACTTTGCCCTATTCAAGATGCTTCAGGCCATTGTGGACGGCCCTGATCTGTTTGAAGACTGCCTTGATGCTTGCCATCTACCCTAGGGTAGTGGGAGGCAGAGGAATCAAAAAAGACTAAGGGACATGATGTGGAAAGTTGCCTTATCCTTTTGAACACATGGAGGAATCATTAGGGTGTTGTTTGATCCTAATCCAAGGGTTGAAAATGCCTCTAGTAAGGTTCTGTAACCTCTCCAAATAGTTGGAGAGGTTTAGATTAAATGAGATTAAATTTTAAAGGGGTATTGGCCAAGCTTAACCCCTCTAAACCCTTGCTTTGACTGTTTGACCAGTCAAAGTCCAGATGGACTGCTGAGGTGGCACCCATATGGCCTTAGAGAGCAGATGTGATGCCTTTGATTAAATACTTAAGTGAGGGATCAAAATTTGATGGAGATTTGGCCATCTAAACCCTCTCTTTCACTCTTGTTGACCAAGTTGACTAGTCAACAGTCAAGTGGGAGTGCTGAGTTCGCAGGGAATAAGTTTAAAGTTCTGGAGTGACAAGTTGAAGGGAGTTTGAGACTTAAGGATTTGAACTTGGAAGAGTAGAGAAGGATTTAACCTAGTTTGATAAAATTTACATACATAGACTTGGTCAAAATGCCTTTGGCTTGACTCTAAATCAATTTGATCATACTTGAACTATGGAATTAGATGAGTTTGAAGGCTTGAATGGTTTGAAATGGTTAAATGGGTTAAGATAACCCATTTAGACCCTTAAGGGCCTTCTTGGTCAACCTAGGTTGACTTGATCAACCAGGTCAGCACAGGGTCTGGATTTGGGTTAAAACGGTTTGATTCGATATTTAAAACTTGCTGGAAGTGGTTTGAAGAAATTCAGAGGTCGTTTGGTTTGAAATTGATGTTTGAACCCCTAAGGGATATTTTGGTCAAAAGGGTCGAACGGATCAACAAGACTTGACTAGGGTCGGAGTTTGAGTCCAATGTATTCCTAATGGTGATTAGGATGCATTGGAAGAGGTTTTGGGGTTTGAATTGAAAAGGTCATATTTGAAGGTTTTATAGCCTCTGGACTTTGATTTAGTTTCTGGGGTTAGAGACCTCAGAATGGGATCAAATTTGGAGGGTTAACTCTAGGGACATGTCTTATCACTTTGCAAGTGGTAGACTCTAAATTAGAGGTCTTTTGATTAGATTTTAAAGTGTTTGAAAAAATCCCTGAAAATGGACTTTAGGGCAAGGTCTTTGGACCTAGGATTTGAGTATGGATTTTTAGACTTGATCTAGATTTTGAGGTTGGATCATTAGATTTGAATTATCCATATCTTTTATGATCATTTGGATGCTCATAAATGATAGGATAGGGTCAGGCAAGATCAAAGATAGGATCTAGGTTTGAACTTGATATTGAGATCTAGATAGGTTTAAAGTCTGGATAAGTTTATCAGTCTAGATTTGATTTGAAAATTTGAATTGACTTGAGATTTGAATTAGAGCCTAGAGTCTAGAAGGATCCTAGGACCTATAGTGGATCCTAAGGTCTGGATTCTAGGAGAATCCAAGAGTCTAGATTGGTCTGGAGATTAAATTGATTTGGGGTCAGGATTAATCTGGAATCTGGGTGGGTCCCTAGTGACCTCATACAAAAATGAGGTCAACAAATGGACCCCCAATATGTATGATAGAATGAAATTCTATTGCACATATTGGTGTTGACCGAATTGAAATGTTAAGTCTAGAATTTTGATTCTAAGGGAAGGAGAACTCTACACCTTAAGGGAAAAAGTGTTTGAAGTTAGAATTTCTTTTGAATTTGAAATTTAAAGTCATGATGGTTCCATAGAAGGCATACTCAATCACTGGGGAGTCTAATCCTAAGGGAAAGAGAATATCTAGCCCTAAGGAAAAGAAAGTCTGGATGATCATATAGGAAAAAGGAACTTCTAACTATAGAGGATCGTGCTTGAATTTGATTCCAAGGGAAAGGGAAGCCTAACCTTATAGGAATTAATTTGGAATTTGATTATAAGGGAAGAAAAATGCTTAATCGTAGAAGATTGAAATTGTATTCGATGCTAGGGTAGTGCCACGAGGGGCGTACTCTACCACTTGTGGGTTTAATCCTAAGAGAAGGGAGTACCTAAACCCTAAGGAAGAGAAAGCTGGAGGACCTTGTGGGAAGGAAGCATTGCTTCCCAAATAAGGTCTAATCTATACTTTAAAACTAGGATGGTGACATATAGGGCGTGCTCCATCACTACTGGATCTAATCCTAAAGGAAAGGAAGCTCTATGACTCACACCTAACCGAAGGAAAAGAAGACTGGAAGATCTTATGGGAAGGAAGTATTGCTTCCCACAAAAAAATGAATATTGATTTTGAATTTAGGATGGTGCCATAGAGAGCATATTCCATCACTAAAGGACGATCTTGTGGAGAGGAAACTATCTCTGTACAAAAGATCAAATCTAGAATTTGGAACTAGGATGGTGCCACAGAGGGCGTGCTCCACCACTAGTGGGTCCAATCCTAAAGATAGAAAGCACGATGATTCATATATGTCCTTAAGGAAGAGAAACTCAAAGATCTTATGAGAAGGAAGCATTGCTTCTCATGGAAGATCGGGTCTGCATGATCGTATGTAGAGGAAACTTGCTCCACATAGAGGATCAGGTTTGAATGATCGTATGTAGAAGAAACTTGCTCTACATAAAGGATCAGGTTTGAATGATCGTATGTAGAGAAAACTTGCTCTGCATTAAAGATCGGGTCTGGATGATCATATGTAGAGCAAACTTGCTCTACACAGTGGATCGGGTCTGGATGATCATATGTAGAGGAAACTTGCTCTACACAGAGGATCGAGTTTGAACTTTGAAATTTGAGATTTGAATGACTTTTTAAATTTGAGTTGATTTGGTTTTGAGTTTAAGGATGTTTAACTTTAAAATTTGATTTAACAAATTTGAATTTGAAACTTGATTTGATTTTGAAGGATATTTGAACTTGAGGTTTGATTTTGAATTTGGAGATTTGATTTGATTGATTTTTATTTGTTTGAATTTGAAGAGTTTGAATTTGATTTGGTTTGATTTTTAAGAGTTTTTTAAAGTTTGATTTTAGGAATGATTGCGACTTTCAATGGTTTTAATTTGATTTGTTAGAGCTTGAAGATTTTTTTGAATTTGATTTTAAGTTTTGACAGTCATCTGGCATGGTACTTCTTGAAGAGCCGCCCCGATGTTTGAAAAATATCGGGTGGCATCCTTCAGGGTTAATCAATTAATATTTAAATTTTCTCAAAGATCATTTTTACAACAAGAGAATATTCTTGTATTGGTTCAAACTCCTCCGCCGATCTCTCGGTAGGCTAACATAGGCATCCAAAGAACCTAGACCATATCTCCTACTTAGAAGGTTCTAAGTCGCACTATCTTATGACAAGATTGAGCTACTCAGGCTTTGTATGATTCTGAGTTTTATTGAGCCTTAAAGACAAAGCTCTACAATGCCTCGAGCTCCTCAAATTGGAGTCGGGCACTTTGCTCAGTTGTGGATTGATTTTGAACGACAATTCCCAGCATTGTAAAATACTCCTCTAATGGGTGTAATCTTGGGCCCATTATAAAGTGTAATTTTGTTAAGAAGACCTTAAATGAAAAGATGCATCTATGCAAGGACTTACACATATATCCTCAAGGATAGGATTTGAATTCTTTTCAGGAGTAGAAGATTCATTCAATTTATTGGAAATTTCCTCTAGTTCATTGGACCCTATCGGAACGACAAGCGGGAACAAATTTACAAGTGCAAAGAGAAGTTGAGTCCACTCCAACTAAATTGAAAGGATTTAAGTTTTATAGATCTTGACCAAGTTTCACAAAAACTAAACTGGGGTCTCCCTTAAACAAATTTTGAATTAAAATCAACTTCAAAGGGTTTAAGTTGAAGAGAGAAATTCAATCTTTTCAATTCTCTGGACGATGTTCTTCTACCTGATAGATAATTCATGCATGATGAAAAATCTGGATTCAAGATTTTCAAAGTCAAGTATTTAAAGGTGATCGGGTATTTTGAGATTTAATGATTTAAAGGAAGGAAGCCATCTTACTCCTCTTCTTTTTCTCTAGTGACGCAGTTTGCGTATCTTTTGACTTTTGGTTCACTTCCTGCATTTCTTGATTTTTGGCGCATCGCACATCTTTTGATTTTTTGAGCATTCGCTCATCTTTTGAGTTATGATACACTTTGCACATTTTTTAACTTTTTCATTGATGTTGAGAAGAGGCTTCAATTCCTTCAAACACCTTAAATTGATTGATCTTTTTATTTTGAATGTTGGGATTATATCTCAAGTATTAGAGAAGAAAATTAGTTCTCTTATACAAGGAAGAAAAATCCTCAAAGCACATCCAACCTTTTTGAAAAGGGTATTTGATTGACTTTTAAAAATCATTGAACAGATTTTAGACATGCTAGAATCGCTTATTAAGACAGAAGAATTCTAGAAGATTGAAAAAAAATTTATTTCTAAAGTCAACTTAAGTTCGATATTGATTTTAGTTCAACAGTTAAATCACCCCACTGAAGCAGTGGGAGGGAGGTGTATTCAAACATTTGATGGTGTCAACTACAACTCTCTCCAGGTTAAGACTTAAGGCAGATGTCAATTTTCATTAAAAAAGAGGAATCAACTATCTTGAAAATTCGGACCATATATATTTGATGAATTAGTAAGTTTTCCTTAAAGGTTGCAAGTCTAGGTGGGAAGACCCTTGTTAAAATATAATTAAATTTCTACAATCTTCTTAAAGGGAGAGACTGTTATAGGGTCTGCACTATCTCTAGTTGATGTGGCATTATTACAATCAAAAGATTTATCGCAATAAGACCCCATTCAAAATTTACATTTCGACGGTATCTCTATATGATACAATTTTTAATTATTTCCTCCTCTCACATTACTAGTGGCCTAGTAGTTAAGAGAGTGGCACCCCGAGTGATTTTTACTCCTCCTCTGTAGATGATGTAGTGGGACACGTGTAGTAATGCATCTTAACATCGTCTAGTAGAGTGGACAGGTTGTAACCCTCAACTGGGGGCCTACGACCTTGTGCTAGGATTTCCCCAGTTCTGGCCTGTCTAAGTCTTCCTGTGTAGTAGTCAAGAAGGTGTATTGAAGATTGCACTCTCGTCTCTACATCCTCCCTCCTTTGTGCAAGGTGAGGGTATGTAGAAGGAGCAACGGGTTCTCGATTGACGTCAAATTTGACTTTCTCAAAGGTTTTCAACTCAGCAGTTATTCTGGCCTTAACAACCTTCTTTCTAACTCTTCGAAGGTAATTCTTTCTCTTGTTCTTATCAATGAAAGGAGTGCTAGAACATGACCCAACCTCAGATTGAGATGTTAGCTCTTCCGTCATTATTGACTTTTGGTTTAGATCCTACCGAGTAGAAGATGCAGTGGGTACAGGTGCGACAGCGACCTCCATCTTGGAGATGGGGGAGTCAACTCCTGACCCTAAAGTAATCTCAACTAAAGGAGACTTTCCTAGTATCGTGGCAGATAGATCAATCAGTGTTTCTCCATTAACTGAAATCTTGAGGTTTTGAAATTTCATCCCATACTGAATTAAATTTCCATAGAGAAGTTCTTCTACAGGCACATCTCTATTCAGTGACAAGACGAGTTTCCCAGCCATTTGAGTGCTTTATTTTCTAGAATTAAGAAAATGATTTGAATTAGTGATTGTGAAATGGTATTTTAGTTTTGAGTTTGATTATTTTATTCAAAATTTTATAACTCAATCGTATTCAGTTTACATTGGACAAGGTGGTTCATAAAATTGATGCGTTAAACTTGACTCTTTCGCTACACCAACTGACATGGGGCAAAACGTCAAAGTTTGGACTCGCATTTGAAATCAAAATTGAACTTAAGTTTGAGGTGGAAAATAAGTTTAAACTTAAGATTGAAATTTTATTTGAAAGCAAAGTTTGATTTGAATTTTAACTTAAGGTTGTATTTGAATGGATCTCCTTTAAATTTTGAAACTCAAGACATTTAATTTCAATCAAATGTAGATGTTTACAAAATTATAGGAAGATCCTAAGAAATTAGGCCTGACTCTTCCATCTCACTAAGTAATTCAAGTTTGAAATTTCAAAGCCCAGATTTGACTGGAAGGTTCTAGATTTTTGCATGTGTTCAACTACAACAGCACGTCGTAGAAGACACAAGGCAACAACAATTAGAATTGATTTGAAAGATTTTCCTTTACTTTGAAACTCAAAATGTTGAGTTCTATTTTCAACATAATGGTTAACAAAAATTAAGAGAAAATCTGGAGGCCTGGACTTGCTCTTTCACTACACTGCTACCATAGCATGAAATGTTAAAATCTAGAATTGACTTGAGAGTTTTGGGGTTGTGTTGCATGTGTTCAACTACAATAGAATATTATAAAAGACACATGGCAACGATGATTGAATTTAATTTGAAAGAGATATTGAATCTTGGAAAATCTGACTTAACCTCCCTATTTTGAAACTCTATGTGTTGAATTTGCGTTGAACATAAAGGTTTACAAATTTGGAGGAAAGATTCTTAAAAGTCGACCCGACTCTTTAATCCCAATGAATGCTTGGGAGTGAAATGTCAAAGCTTGACTTTGCTGGAAAGATTAATCATTTGAGTTGGATTTGAAGGTGTTTATATTTTTCACACATATAGAATTATAAGAGCTACAATTCAATATGTAGTGATTGAATATATGAATCAATTAGGATTTGAAAGAAATTGAATTTTGCTTAAAGTTTTGAAATTTTGAATTTGAATTTGAAGGGTCTTCAATAAATTATGAAACTTAGCATGCTAGATATTTATTCGAATGCAAGTTTGCAACATATACAGAAGGATTCGGTTTGACTCTTTCGCTCTATGAATTAACCTGGAGGCAAAATGTCAAATCCCAACTTGAAAGAGGTATCCTACACTCACCTCTCTTTTGACATGTCTTAATTGAGTTGGCCACACTCACCCAAGGGAGAAATGGGTAGAGGGACCAATAGAGAGAAAGGATGTTAAAACTACTGATATTAAAGATGGAGAGTGAGATTTATCCCCAGCGGAGTCTTCGTTTTTTGTTTGATTGAAAAATGTAGTTTGAAAAGATTAATTTTCTTTGGGAAATATTTGATTTTGAATTTTAAAATTGAACACGTCATTATGAATAGTATATCACCTTGGGAGATGATCATATTATTCCCTAATGGGTTAAAATTTCAGAATTTAAAATTTATCTGAATTATCATAGTCAAACTCAAGGGGGGACAACATATGATCTCGAAAGATAAAAATAATATTCAATCAATTATTTAACTATAATAATTCGGATAAGAGATCGTTAATTTTATAATCAAAATAATGATAATAAAATAATATATCTTCCCAAAGAAATATGATATTACCTATTACCAATTATTTGAATATGATGATAATGATCATCATTTTTTTTTTAATTCTCAAAGATAATTAATTAGAGGTTTTGAAAACTTGATTTTGAAAATCAGGTCTGGGTTTCTAAATCTCTTACGAGCGCAAGCCCTGGTAGGTAATTACATCGTAGGAAACTGGAGTTCCCTTTGAATACTCTCGATTAAAATAGCGGTAGAAATTTTATTTAAAAATTCAAAGATTGATGTCAAAGGAGGTAAGGGTTTGAATTTTCAATCGGGATTGGTTTGAGTTTGAACATTTATTTCTGGAGTCAAAGAAAGAAGGGTAGGAGGTGTTTTGGGATTCTAAATTACCTCAAAAACACCTCAGTATATCCTAAGTGTTGGGCTTGAATTTGATTGAATGTGATTTAAGTTTGAGTGTTTAATTTTATTATAAACTCGGGATTCAATTCTTGGAGGTTGAGGTCTTATGGCTCGAGCCAGCCTCAGAACCTAAGTCTAAATTGGGTACTTAGAAGTGACCCAAACTAAGCTAATGCAGTGCAAATCTGGTCTTATCCCGGCCTGGATTGGGGAGCCAGCTAAACCACCTAGGCGCTTTAAAATTATGAGTCCAGTCTTTTAATATTGAGTGGTCGGGATGTTGTCTAGAAAAGTTTAAAGGAATGGGGTCGACATCTAGAGCAGATCCTTAATTGACCCCTTGACTTATGCCAGGTATGATGCTTAAGCTAATGATGCAATTAAAAATTTAGACTCTATTTAATTTGTTGCCAATGAAATGCATGCTGACTGACTCGATTCAATGGTTTAAATTTGAAAAGAGAAAGTTATGAAATGAGAACTCCC